>NC_045599.1:127522371-127839403 GCF_009762305.2 Zalophus californianus
CCAGTGCCTCTCTGTCCCACCACCAGGAATTTGGGTTCATCTGGTTGGGATGCGGCTTGGACGCTGGGATGTTTTAAGGCTCCCCAGGTGCCTCCCAAGTACAGCCAAGATTGAGAATCAATGGCGTAGAGCAAGATGCTGATGGAGATTTTGATGGGGCTGGAGGAGAAGCATAGGATATTTGGGTACCTTGGAAGTAGGGATGTTAGACTGCTAATAAAAGAGAGAACAGAGAAGAAGAGGAAGGGTACAGAAGAGACCGCTGACTAAAGGAAAGAGGCTTCTCAGATCTCACTTTTGCCTAGATTGGTTCAGTGAGGAAGCTTCTTTCCATTTTAACCCACTCAGTTAAATGATTCCAAGGGATCATACACCACCTGATGCCAGGAGGTGAAGACATCAGAAACTGAGAGAGATCGACAGCATGAGGTCACCTTTTGGCTGATTTCGCCTTACACACGGACAAATCAGGAGCAGGTAGCAGTCAAAATTACTAATTACAAAAGTGATCGTGTTTAGTGTAAAACAATTTTTAAAATAGAGAATTACATAAAATACATACTGACAGCTCCCTTCTTAATCCCATTTTCATCCCACCTTATCTGATTGTTGTTTATTTTTACAGATTTTGTATGCATGCTGACATTTTCACCTATGTATTTGTAAATACACATACATGTAAATACACATACATTTGTGAATACACATATATGTACGCCTGCGCACATATAGCCAAATATGTGTGTGTGTGTGTGTGTGTGTGTGTGTGTGTGTGTGCTTTGTAGTTGTCAGAAATAGGTTAGGTTATGCTGGGGTAGCAGACAACCCCAAACCCAACTGAACACAGCAGGAGTTTATTTCTCATTCCCGTATTATATGATACTGACTAGGGGAGCTGCTCTTCATATTCATCCCAGAATTCAAGTTGCCAGAGGCTTGATCTCAACAAATACTTTGAAGAAAACTTGGGAGAGGGAAGATTGCTCTGAGGCACATGCTGGTATGTAAATGCTGTGGCCTGCAAGTGACATATGTCACTTATGCTCACAACTCCTTGGCCATAACTAGACCTGTGGCCCCACCCAACAACAAGGGGGCCAGGAAATTCAGCCTTCTATGTGCCTAGAAAGAGAGGAGTACTGGAGAGCAGTGAGCAACACAGTTATAGGTCCTACAGGTGTATATAAGTACTACATATTGGGGTGCCCGGGTGGCTCAGTCGGTTAAGCATCTGCCTTCGGCGCAGGTCGTGATCCCAGGGTCCTGGGATTGAGCCCCGCATCAGACTCCCTGCTCCGCGGGGAGCCTGCTTCTCCCTCTCCCACTCCCCCTGCTTATGTTCCCTCTCTTGCTGTGCCTCTCTCTATCAAATAAATAAATAAAATCTTAAAAAAACAAATACATACTTCATATCTATATGAACATATATAATTTTAATATGAAGAATATATAAAGAAATAAATGTATATGTATCACTAATAATAAAAATGGATCCCTATGTTCAATAATTTGGTGTTTTTCATGGAGCAATATACCTTGACATCTTTCCATGTCTATAAAAGTCTTGTTTCTTCTAAAGTTGGTGCAGTGGTGTGTGCATTCCATTCACTTTTTCATGAATCCAGTGTCTGCTATTTGCCAGGCCCTGTGCTGGGCACAGGAGTGAGTAAGATGGACGTGGCAGCCTTGCCTTATGGACACACTCCGTGCCGCTAGTATGTAGCAATATGCACTGTAGGTATGTACCACAGGCTGGTGTCCTATTGATGTCCTCATTGATGGGACACTTAGGTGTTACAAATAATGCTGTAGGCAACCTCACTGTACCCATACCTTTGAGCACTTGTAAGTTTTTCTCTTGCCCTAACAACGGAGAATAAGTTGTGGATCGTGGAGGTTCTCCATGTGCCCAGAAGGGTTCTGTTTGTCATCATGGGTTATCAGCAGGACTCTAGTCTAGAGTGTGGTTCTCCAAATGAAGTTTCTAGGTGTTTTTCCTGGGCTTTGTTGTTGTTCCTCTGTTTACTCCAACATTTCATTGGTATTGAGGCAGTTGGCCTAAGGATATTGGTTCCTTCATTCTCTTCAGCCTTTACTTCGATCAGTGGGCGAAACAGTGGCAAATTTTAGAGCCCTCCATATTTGGGCCGGAGCAGCTCTTACTGACTTTGAGGGAGAGGAACATTGTGTATTCCTCTGGAACCGCGCCCCCCCCCCCCCCATCTTAGCTCCCTTACTTCTACATCAGAAATAGAAGTGAGGAGCTTTAGGAGTTTGTGCATATGGTGCTTGCTTTAGGACCAGAAATATAGAGAACATTTCTTCCCAACTTCCCTGAGCTGTGCATTTAGAGTTTCCAAATAAAACCCAGACTTTGCTGTACATGAAAGTCTGTTATTGTGACAGCCGCTTGAAGGTACCGCACATTTCAAGGGTCTTTTCCGAACGTTTAGAACTTCATAATTACTAAAAAAGATGTAAATAATGGTGTCTCTGTCAGGAAAAGGACATCGTCAGATGGCTGTCCTTTTAAGAATATTTCAAGCTGCCAGTGAGTCTCTTTTGGGGAGCTGAATTTCCTACAGGTGACAGCTCAAGATGTGATTCATAGAATTAGAAGGTGTACTGCCTCCTTGCTCTTCCCTCCAGCTCTGGAGTCTGATCTTTCTCCCACTGACCCCTCGTCCACTGTGAGGACACTGCTCAGGTGTGTGGGTGCCTCAGTTGCCTGCCAGACCAGAGGCTGCTGAAACACACATCTCTTCTGGCTGCTGATGCTTCTGACACTGATGTGCCGCCCGCAGGTGGCAGGTCCAGAGGCAAACAGCCAAGGAAGGGTGTCCGCTAGACTGTCGGCTGCTCCCTCCCTGCACTGCTGTCCCTGCTGCCGGAGGACCTGACATATCTGACTTAATTCCGTGGCTGTCCTATAAAGAGGAAAGAGAGGACAGCAGGGTGAGCATCTGCTCCTGCACCAGGATGGGTCCAAAGAGACAAGAATCTTTCCCCCTCACCAGGCCAACAATGCCTCATTTGCTTGAGTGCCTTCGATTCTACTCTTTTTAAGTAATAAGGATGCTCACAGGAGAATGCCATCTCTTCTCTTACAGGAATTCTTCTTCGACTCTTCCAAAAACACTTATCCGTCTTTCCTTGAAACTTGCCAAGTCTGCGACACATCTGACACTTGTTCGTACGCTGCACTCTATTGTTCTCCTCATACTTCACGCATTGGTCGTAGTTCCTGAAGTTAGAGGTATGCTCAGAGGGAAAGCAAGTCCATTGTACATCAGGCTAGAGAACCACTGCGCTTGGCTGAAGGATCATCTGGTCAGCTCTTCCCCCTGACTATGAGTATTGAGTTTATTGAAGCCAACTAAGGCTGATTACGTAGTAGCGTTTTTCTACACTAATCTTCCCCTCTTCTGACTATCCCTTCTCCTTCAGTCAGGCCCAAATATTTATTCTTCTCTGCCATTTCTTTCTCTGGGCCTTCAATTCAGTTGTTCTTCTTGTTTCATATTCCCCTTTCCCACTTTTAAAATTCCATCCTTCCTTCAAGACTCCTTCTGGGTTTCACCCCCCTCCCCTCCTGCCCCAAGAGGCATATGTTGCTGATTTTGTCCCATATGAATGTCACTGATGCTTAATAACATAGCACTCCATAATTGGTCTTGGTCAGTTTTTGTAGGTGTCTTTTCTTTCCACCAGTCTAAGAGGTCAAGCTTGTATCTACTCCCTCTATAGTAGAGCCCAGGATCATGCAATAAATAATTATTGCTGGTACTATTTGCTAAGAGTACCAGACTTTGAGATTCATTTAGAAAAGGGTCCAGTTTGAAAATATCATATATATAATAATAAACTGAGTTGTGGACATCAGGATTAGCTTTTAGGATCTCCAACTTTTCAGTGCTCTCTGCTGCTCAGGCCCCTTTCTCTGTGTAGTTTAAGATTTTCAAACTCCTGATCACTCCTGTGGCTTATTTCAACCTGGTAGCTTGTAGAAGGCTAATTTTTGCAGGAGGCCAGGGACCGTGTACCAGCTGTAGTGCTTTGCACATGAGAAGCTGTGAGCAGGTGGGGCAAGACATCAGGGACAGAGCTTAAGCCAGAGGCATTGGCCTCCATCTCAGGAAACCCTTTCAGATCTGGGCATGATTTGCTTTCATCATGAGAGTCTGACCCCACCCTTTACAATGGAGCGATCGAAATCGGCAGGTAACCCTCTGATAAATGTTAGGATCACTACATGTCGCAGAACCAGATGTCAGGGATCCCCCATGTTTTATGCAGCAGGAAGAACACAGCACAACCTATGGGGCGCCTGGGTGGCTCTGTTGGTTAAGCATCTGCGTTCGGTTCAGGTCGTGATCTCAGGGTCTTGGGATTGAGCCCCGCATCAGGCTTCTTGCTCATCGAGGAGCCTGCTTCTCCCTCTCTCTCTGCCTGCCGCTCTGCCTACTTGTGCTCGCTCTCTCTGTCAAATAAAATCTTAAAAAAAAAAGAACACAGCCCAACCTATGAAGTATTTCTGTTTATAGGAATAATTCATATGAATGTATGTGTATATATATAAAGGTAGCTGATATCTACCATTTATCCATAGATATGTGTATATATATATATCAATATGCATATGTGTATATGTACATGGAGCTAGAAACTTGATTTGATCCAGATATATAAGTAAACATATGTATGTATATATACACACATACACATATATAGGCACACACATGTGTACCACATACCTGAATCTAGTCAAGCTTCTAGCTTACCAGTTTATAGGAGAACAGGGTTAAAGAAAACCACAGGGAAGCAAACAGATTCAGAATGTGGGACATTCTATAGGACAATAGACCTGGTTTCTGCACCCAGCCAATGGCAGGGGGGAAAAGTGGGTGGGCCTGCTCTAGAATAAAACAGAAGTAAGAGACAAAACAACCAGATGCCAAGTGTGGAACTTCTCTGCACCATATTTGAACAGAAGACCTGTAAAGAAACTTTTTTTAAAAAAGATTTTATTTATTTCTTTGAGAGAGAGAATGAGAGAGAGAGAGAGTACATGAGAGGGGAGAAGGTCAGAGGGAGAAGCAGACTCCTGCTGAGCAGGGAGCCCGATGTGGGACTCGATCCTGGGACTCCAGGATCATGATCTGAGCCGAAGGCAGTCGCTTAACCAACTGAGCCACCCAGGCGCCCTTAAACTTTTTTTGAGAAAATTGCAATTTTGTCAAAAAATGAGGTGCTTATGCTTGAAAATGTACATAGTTTTAAAATATTCATAGTGTAGTTTGGGTGTGAAATGACGTGGTGTTGAGGTTTGCTTGAAAATACTGCAGCTACCAGCCTGGATCTTCTGTCAGCTGGATAGGAGGCACAAGGGCTGACTGAGGTGGCCAGTCAGAAGGAGGAGGCTGCAAAGCCAGCCTAGTGTGCCTGCACTGAGAGCCCGCTGGGGAGCACCGCAGGAGAATGGACTTTCCTTGGAGTCAGGCACTTCATCAGGAACACCCAAGTAATTTCATTTATTTATTTATTAAATTCAATTAATTAACATATAATACATTATTTGTTTCAGGGGTACAGGCCTGTGATTCATCAGTCTTATATAATACCCAGTGCTCATTACAACATATACCCGGTGTTCATCACTGCCAGTTACCCTATTCCCCAGCCCCCGTCCCCTCCAGCAGCCCTCGGTTTGTTTCCTATGATTAAGAGTCTCTTATGGTTTTTCTCCCTCTCTGGTTTCATCTTGTTTCATCTTGTTTCATTTTTTTCCCTCTCTTCCCCTATGATCCTTTTGCCTTGTTTCTCAAATTCCTCATGTCCGTGAGATCATACAATAATTGTCTTTCTCCTATTGACTTGTTTCGCTTAGCATGATACCCTCCAGTTCCATCCCCATTGTTGCAAATGGCAAGATACCATTTTTTTGATGGCTGCATAATGTTCCATTGTATATATGTACCACAACTTCTTTATCCATTCATCTGTTGATGGACATCTGGGCTCTTTCCAAAGTTTGTCTATTGTGGACATAGCTGCTATAAACATTGGGGCGCAGGTGCCCCTTTGGATCACTACATTTGTATCTTTGGGGAGCATACCCAGTAGTGCAATTGCTGGGTCGTAGGGTAGCTCTATTTTCAACATTTTTAGGAAGGCTGCACCAGCTTGCATTCCCACCAACAGTGTAAGGGGTTCCCCTTTCTCTGCATCCTCGCCAACATCTGTGTTTCCTGATTTGTTAATTTTGGCCATTTTGACTGGTATGAGGTGGTATCTTTGTGGTTTTGATTTGGATTTCCCTGATGCCTGGTGATGTTGAGCACTTTTTCATGTGTCTGTTGGCCATTGGGATGTCTTCTTTGGAGAAATGTCTGTTCATGTCTTCTGCCCATGTCTTGATTGGATTATTTGTTCTTTGGGTGTTGAGTTTGATAAGTTCTTTATAGATTTTGGATACTAGCCCTTTATCTGATATGTCATTTGCAAATATCGTCTCCCATTCTGTTGGTTGTCTTTTTGGTTTTGTCAACTGTTTCCTTTGCTGAGGAACACCAAGTAATTTCAAAATAAAGGAATGCAAACCATAGTTTTGAAATGCGAGTGACAGGATGTCAGGAGCCTTGTTGCTCACATGTTCATCATTTCTTTTCAGACCCACTGGGAATATGGCTGATGTGCTGCCCTTGGCCACCAGTAGTCTCCCTCCTCCATGGACCCAGTTATTAGTTTTTGCTTTCCTGCATGAGAGGCCAGTGGGGGCAGCCACAGAAACCTCCCTTGGCTTTTTCTGATAGAATAAAGGAGAGATGGCAGGAGCGGGCTGGTTAGTAGGCAGGGGCGCTGAGTGACAGAGGCTGTTCTGTCCCTCCCCTCTCCTTGGGGTGTGGCCTGGTCTCAGCCTCGGGGACAGAATGTGTAGGCAGTGCGAGCTGCTGTTTGGTGAACAGATGTGCCTGTGTCCACATTTCGTGACTTGCCCTGTGCAGCAGCATCTGGTTCTCTGGGGATCTGAGGCCCTGTGCCCAGGACACCGACGCTGCGAGGCTGTTCCCTTGCTCAGCATGTGTGGCCTTTCTGTCCCAGAGGGAACTTACACGATGTCCACAACCTCTTAAACCTCCCATGTTCCCATAGATCCTGATTGTTTACTGACAGAGCAAAACCATGCTTCTGTTTACAGGATCTGTGTGATCCTCTGTGTGTGTGTGTGTGTGTGTATGTGTGTGTGTGATTTCTGGGCCCTGAATCACATTTTCAGTGAGTTGGGATTTTGCTCTTTGAGAGATAGGACCTCCTGCAGAGCGCTGTAGAAACAGAGGATTTGGAGGAAACTGGGTTGGGGCATCTGTAGGAAAGACAGTGGTGACACCCGCCCTGCCTCTCTAACAGGGCTCCTGGGAGAACAAAGGAGGAGGTGTGCAGAGGGGCTTTGGAAATTATGAAGTGTTCTGCAGATGTTAAGTGGGGCTTTCTTATATTGGTTTGCTTATGGTGAGAGACACTTGTTCCTCTTAAACAGCCCTTCACTTCCTCTAAGGTTGTAAGGCAAGGATCCTCTCACGACTGGAGAAATTCAGAATAGCTGCCTGGTGCACCTGCTTCTGGTTTTTCTCTAAATCATGTCCCATTTCTCTCCCCCCCCACCCCAACTCACCTGGATGCCCTGGGAAATGAATCCCCATGAACTGTCGAGTAGAAAAAGTCATCTGCTTTTTTGTGTGTACCTCTACCGGGTATATTTTATAGTCCTGCCCTTCCTTCCCGCCTTCCCGCCTTCCCGCCTTCCCGCCTTCCCGCCTTCCTTCCTTCCCACCTTCCCACCTTCCCGCCTTCCCACCTTCCCGCCTTCCCACCTTCCCGCCTTCCTTCCTTCCCGCCTTCCCACCTTCCCGCCTTCCCGCCTTCCCGCCTTCCCGCCTTCCCGCCTTCCCGCCTTCCCACCTTCCCGCCTTCCCACCTTCCCGCCTTCCCGCCTTCCCGCCTTCCCGCCTTCCCGCCTTCCCGCCTTCCTTCCTTCCCGCCTTCCCGCCTTCCCGCCTTCCCGCCTTCCCGCCTTCCCGCCTTCCCGCCTTCCCGCCTTCCCGCCTTCCCGCCTTCCTTCCTTCCTTCCTTCTTGCCTTCCTTCCTTCCCGCCTTCCCGCCTTCCCGCCTTCCCACCTTCCTGCCTTCCTTCCTTCTTGCCTTCCTTCCTACTCTTGCTTCCTTCCCTCCTTCCAGCCTTCCCTCCCCTTACCTTCCGTTCTTCCCTTCCCTCCCTTCCTCCCTCCCTTCCTTCCCCTCTTTCCCACCCTCTTCCTCCCTTCTTGGTACATTTTCATACCATTCCAGTGAGTCATTGTCAAATTTAATACCTCTATGACCTTAGATATGTACTTATTTATTGGCTGGATTGAGAGAGAGGGAGAGAGAGAGATCCAGACCTCTCCCAGAGTTGCTTGTTTCGGGTGGAGGTACATTATTCCAAGGTCTGTTAAGTCAGTTAAGTGGTGGGAGTCACTCTGGCAGGGGGGCCACTCGTGGGCAGGCGTCTTTTCCAGAACAGACTGCAGTGCGGAGTTCTCAGTGTGCTCCACAACCATTAGCTGGTGATCAAGGCAGGGACAAGGGTGCCCATCGGTTCTGGAATTAATTGGCATCCTTATGAGATCATCTCAATTGAGGGTGACTAAGCGTCACCTTTTCCCTCCCGTTGAGTGAGGCTGGGAGCTCCTCGGTGGCAGGGACTGTGTTACAGTCATCTTCAGTTGTTTGGTACTGAAACACTCCCTTGCACGTGGTAGGCACTCAGTGTCTGTTTCATGCCTCTGGAAGAGTCAGGAGAAAACAGCTCTTTTTCCTGTGCTGCCTCCCTATGCCTCTAAATATCCAGGAGAAAAGCCACTCCCTTTTATATAGGGGAGACTCTGCTGTAACCCCACAGGATGATGCAATAATGATTCCTAGGAGCAGTCATGCCTGAGGGTCCCCCAGGACTGAGACATGGAGGGGGCGAGGATGTGGGCAGCTCAGATGGAAACCAGGAGACAGGCCTTCCTAAGGATGGGTCACAATCCAGGGGAGCCCGTGGATTGGATGCCATTCGGTTCTTGAAGCCTTTGTGCTGGTTCCGATTACAAATGTCGCTGCCGTACCCCTCTCAAATATGTGGTCACTGGAGTGCATGTAGCTGCTCTCTTAAAAAACATGTTCTCACTATGAACGAACCTTCATGGGAATGCATAAGGTTTTGTTCACAAATGCTAGCAATGGTAGGAGTTTCAGGCAATTTGTTAGACAGGTTTAGGAGCCTCGCTGACATGCACGGAGCTGGCAATGACCCTTTCATGGATGGTCACCTTAATTTTATTGAAGTCCCCATATTCTCTCCTTTACAAATCTGTCCTTTTTCTAAAAAATAAGAACCTTTAGCCTTTATCTCTAGCAACCTGATTTTTTGGGTAAACTTGACAGTCAGTAAAATAAAACAAGAGGAGGTGACTGCAGATGCTAATTTTTAAATGTTTCCTGTGTTCTTCCAAGGATGAGAGACTCCTCCTGCCTAAGGAATGACAAGAGGTTTCAAAGAAAAAGATGATGCTTTTAAAAGGGGAGGTATAATCTTATAATCACTGAATTGGAAAGGCCCCAAAGCTCTTTTCATCCATAGAGGACCACACCTAGGCATAAATTAAGCAAATTATTTCATGGCTAACATGTGTAATGGATGTGATTAGGTCATAGTCATAATGAAATTGCTGGCCTTTTTAGTATTGAGCGCAGAGGGATCCTTTTCAGTGAACCAGAATCCCCTCAGAGGTGGAGGGATTGGGAATTTTAATTGTTGGTTTAATTCATTAGGATTGGGCAGGGGTTTGCTGTTCTTGGTGTCTGGCACTGGAGGTGGACTGAATAGATATGATTGGAAGAAGGTCAGAAAATGGGTCTTCCCAAAGTCATATTGATCCCACCGTGCCCTGCCACCACGCTGAAGGTTCCTGGCATTGTAGACCATGGGCAGTGTATCTTAAACTTGTCTGATCACAAGAATCAGCCGTTTTGCTTATTGAAAACATAGACTCCTGGGACTCAGTCTGATCAAGAGGAGATTCTCAGGAGTATATGTGTGTGGGCTAATGCCTATCAGAATCACCTGGAATCATCTGCAAATTGTGTAAGTCTCCCCATAATGGATGATGATATTCTTTGATGCCTGGTATTATACTGTACAGAAGAACAAATATGTGTGTTTAAAAAAAGCCTTCCTAGGTGATAATATGCTGCCTTCTGTCTTGCTCCCCTGCCCCACCACCCACCCTCATCAGAGGACCACGAACCCAGAAGAATGGGCATTTTTTTTTTAGGAATGTTTTTCAGTAGCTTGATTATCAAGGTATCATTTGCATATAATCAAATTTCACCCACTGTTGGGGTGCCTGGGTGGCTCAGTCGTTAAGCGTCTGCCTTCGGCTCTGGTCATGAGCCCAGGGTCCTGGGATCGAGCCCCACATCGGGCTCCCTGCTTGGAGGGAAACCTGCTTCTCCCTCTCCCACTCCCCCTGCTTGTGTTCCCTCTCTCACTGTGTCTCTCTCTGTGAAATAAATAAAATCTTTAAAAAAAAAAAATTTCACCCACTGTTAATTGTACAGTTCAGTGATTTTGGAGTAAGCTTAGCAATTGTGGCATCATCACCACAATACATTTTTAGAATATTTCTGTCACCCCAGAAAGTTCACTCGTGCTTATTTGAAGGCAGTTCCCATTCCCAGCCCTGCCCCAGGCAGACATTGTTCTCTGTCTCCCAAGATTTGCATTTTAAAGAAATTTCACCTAATGGAATTGTGCAAGACGTAGTCTTTTGTGTCTGGCGTCTCTCACTTAGCATACCTTTGGGGTTCATCCATGTTGTTGCTTATATAAGTGGCTCGTTCTTTTTATTGCTGAACTGTATTCCATTGTATTGATAGTTTGTTTATTCATTCACCAGCCGATGGACATTTGGATTGTTTCCAGCTGTCGGCTACTTTAAATAAGGCTGCTGTGAATATTGCATACGAGTCCTGTGTGACTCTGTGCTCTCATTTCTCTGGAGTAGACACCTGGGAGTGGAATTGTTTGGTTATATGAAGAGTATATGTTTAGTCTTTTGAAAAACTGCCACACTGTTTTCCAAAACAACTATGCTATTTTACATTCCCACCAGCAATATATGAGGGTTGCAGTTTCTCCAAATCTTTGCCAACACTTGGCATTGCTAGTCTTTTAGATTATAACCATTCTTCAAATGGGTATGTGATGGTATATCATTAGGGTTTTAATTTGCATTCCCCTAATTAATGGTGTCGAACATCTTTTTGTAAGCTTAGTGGCAAGTCGTTACCTTTTTTTTTAAAGAAAGATTTA
This sequence comes from Zalophus californianus, assembly GCF_009762305.2. Classification (NCBI taxonomy): domain Eukaryota; kingdom Metazoa; phylum Chordata; class Mammalia; order Carnivora; family Otariidae; genus Zalophus; species Zalophus californianus. The sequence goes on from NC_045599.1 coordinate 127,533,770, forward strand.
TTTATTTATTTATTTATTAGAGAGAGCCCAATGAGGGGCAGAGGGAAAGAGAAACCTTAGCAGACTCTGTGCTGAGTGTGGAGCCTGACCTGGGGCTCAATCTCAAGATCATGACTTAAGCTGAAACCAAGAGTTAGGTGCTTAACCGACTGCACCAAGGAGGGGCTCCAAGTCCTATCTTTACGTTAAAGTATTTGTTTAAATATTTTGCCTGTTTTGTAATTGGTTTGTCTTCTTATTGAGCTATAAGAATATACTGAATACAAGTCTTTTATCAGATATATGTTTTGCAAATATTTTCTCCCTCTCCATGTCCTTTCTCTTTCTAAAAGATCTTATAAAGAGAAAAAATTTTAATTTTGTTGAAGTTCAGTTTATTAATTTTTTCTCTTAGGTGTTGTGCTTTTGGTATCATATGTAAGATTTTTTTTTGCCTTATTCAAGGTCATAATGATTTTCTCCTCATATATTTTTTGCCTTTGCATTTAGACTTATGACCCATTTTGAGTTCATTTTTGTATATGGTGTGAGGTAAGTACCATCTTCATTCTTTTCCATGTGGATATCCAATTATCTCAGCTCCATTTCCTTTCCCAGTTTCCTTCTCCTGTCCCCATTAAATTGCCTTGGCTACTTCATCAAAAATTAATTGACTTAAGAGTAAGGGTTAATTTCTGAGCTCTCTGTTCTCTTCCATTGGTGTATATGTCTTTCCTTATACCAATACTGCACTGTCTTGATTATGGTAGCTTTATAGTAAGTTTTGAAAATTAGGTAGTGAATTTCCAACCTTGTTCTTTATAAAAGTTATTTTGGCTATCCTAGGTATATTTCATTTCAGTATAAATTTTAGGATCATCTGATTATTTTCTACAAAAAAAAAAGGCACCCAGCATTTTGATAGGGATTGTGTTGAATCTATAGGTCACTCTGGGGAGAATTTCTCAAAACTGTGTCTTCAGTCCTTGAACATGGTATGTCTCCTCAACTACTTAGAAATTCTTTAATTAATCTCAGTGATATTTTATAGATTTCAGGGTATGAATATTGCCCATGTATTTAAAAATTGACGTGTAATTATTCCATTCTTCCTGATTGTGTTTGTTAACTTTAATGTTCTAGTAATACGGTCTTCAGAAAAAGTTGGGAGGTTTTACCTTCTCTTCTGCTTTCTGAAAGATTTTGTATAGGATTGGTATTATATTTTCCTGAAATACTTGATAGAATTTGCCAGTGAAGACATGGAGTTTAAACTTTTCTTTGTGGGAAATTTTTAACTACTAATTCAGGTTTTAAAAAAACTTTATCTGTTGTGTATATGAATCGAGACTGTCCATCTTGTAACCTTAGAGCATAAAGTCTGAGAGGCTAAACTTCTGTGTCCATGGCTGCACTGTCAACTCGATCCCAGAAGACACTAGCTATTCCTAATGTATTATATGCAGCGCATATTCTGTATCTACCACCACAATATTCTTGGTGAAAGTGAACAGACAGAAGAAAACAGAAGTTGTTTGTCAGTTTTTACCTGGAAACTTCAGAGTTTTACCTGGAAACTTCTGCTGTTCTGCCCCTGAGATTCTCTGAAATTACTCCTGCTGCATGACTTCCAGTAACTCCTGAAATGCTGCTGCCAGTGAGAAGGGGAGAGACCACTTCCACGTTTATTAGACTCAGCTCGGGAGAGAGCTGTAAACACAAAGAAGTCAGCTGGGCAGCAAAAGGTGCCTGACCCAGTGGAATGAAGTTAGCTCTTCACCTTTTGAAGCAATGTGATTTAGAAAACAATTTTTATAAGATTATGTATTTATTTATTTGAGAGGGAGAGAGAGAGAGAGAGAGCATGAGCAGGGGCAGGGACGGAGGGACAAGCAGACTCCCTGCTGAGTGCAGAGCCCGCTCCATCCCAGGACCTGAGATCATGACCTGAGCTGAAGGCAGACACTTAAAAAACTGAGCCACCGAGGCGCCCCTAGAAAACATTTTGAGTATACTATTAGCCTGATGAAGTCCTAAATACTGATGAAGACTTCGTCTGTGGTAGTATAAATGAAAATTCAGACACTTTTATAGAAGATCTTTACATAGGAAACTCTCCAACCCTGTTTTCTTTACTCGTCACTCTGTGTGAATCACCTGAGCTTACTCTCCTTTCAACTCTTCCGATTCCTGTCAAAACCTCACCTTAATGAGACACCTTGAGTTTTTTTTTGAGGGCTGGAAGAAAGAAAGCAGCCATATGACAATGACTTGTGCTTTTTGTCTATTAAACCCATCATTGAGCCCATACCTCTTGAGCATCTCCCTGTACCCTGCATGAGTGGGTCAGATTTCTAGTGTCAGAAGGAATCTTTTGTTATTTAAAACTTTCTTCTTTCAGAGAACAACACTCACGTAAGGCATCGGATCTCCCTCATAACTGGCTGACCAGAAAGCTCAGGGCAGATTTAATTTTTAATTGCAGCGAGGCTCAATTTTGGCCTCCATGGTGGAGGTACTTGAATTTTACCCTTCTTCATGGATTTAATTTGCAACCTCTGTCTTAAACTTTTTGTGTGTATCTTTTTTTTTTTTTTTCAGAAAGAACCTTGCATACGTTTGGCAACCAGTGGTATATATGTTCAAATTTATTATTTTTAAACGTGGTCATGTTCTGTCCAGGGCTGTAAGCAAGATAGCGATGGTGATGATGCTGTTGTTGCTGCTGCTGCTCACCAACCTCCTCACCTCATCCCCACTCGGAGCTTTTATTCTCCTCTCTCCTTTATCCACCTCGGAAATCCCATTCCCTCATCTCTCTCCATTTGCTTCCCTGTCCCTCCACAACCCCAAAGTATAAGTGGCTAATAATAGCTTTAATTATTCATCTTCAAGAGGGGTTTATATTTTCTGGGGCTCAAAGCTCTGCAATAAAGAGGAGAGGTTCTGTTGATGGGGGCTAGGCTTCTGCTGAGGATGACTTCTCTGAGCGTGGGGACATTCTGGGTGCTTTTCCTCCAGTGGTTCCCAAACACCGTCACACTGACTTTCAGCATCTGTCACATGGGGAGCTGAGAAAAGAGGCAGCATTCTCAGGCTCTGTTACCCAGAGATTCTGATTCAGTAGGTCTGAGCTGGAGACTTAGGACCTACATTTTTACAGCATTCCTCTCTTTTCTGTCCTTGGTGACTTTCAGTGTCCTAGTGTCACTTTCAAAGAGTTGAAAACACGATTTTCATACACACACACACACACACACACACACACACACACACGAAAGTTAAATTCATCAGAGAGGGAACCAGCAGCCTACTAACTTTGGTAAAAGCAGAACACAGGTCACAGGAAGTGAGATTGCTAGGATTAGAATGCCAGGCCCCATGCAGAATGGGTTAATGTGATGTGAGGCAATAAAAACTAACCTTCAGGGTTATATTCTGTACTGGAAAGTAACCATTTGCATTTCTACTGGACAACATCATTTTCAGTTTTTCAATCTTGTACAAGTTAACCCTAACTTCACAGAGTCTGGACTCTCATCAAAGGTAAATAGTACCTCGAGGTGCTGGGCTGGCTCAGTCGGTGGACTCTTGATCTCGGGGTCATGAGTTTGAGTCACATGTTGGGTACAGAGATTACTTAAAAATAAAAAATAAAAATCTTAAAAGAAAAAAATGGTCAATTTTTACTCAAATAAGAGCACATTCCTCTGGGCCTGGTAGTGTGCTAGTATGAAGTCAAAGGGAAATGCTGCCATCCTTTTGCCTTATTTCAGAGTTTTTGATAATTTCTCATAACATGTACAGGTATGCTTAGAAAAAACTAGCATAGTTCACCTCCATACAAGCAACCCCAAAATGTGTTATTTGGTGCCAGATTAGGTTAAATGTCATTTCCTCTGGGAAGTATTTCCTGGAACTCCTAGGTTCTTGTGTGTTCTTACTGAATCCTACACTTCCTTATGGGGACTTTTATTACAATAGGTTTTCATTGCTTGTTTAGTTCTGTGTATTCCTCACTGGAGCGTAAGCTCCACAAGGGCTGGAGCGTCTAGTGTGTTCACTGTTGTATTTTCGGAGCTTTGAAGGAGAAGCTGGCAGATAGGAAGCCCCTAAACACATGCTTCTTGATTGGGTGAATGAAAGTGGTGATCTCCGACCAGGTTTGTGTGAAGTGAAAGAAAAATTCAATATGGTGGATTCGGAGGAAACCCAGCCAGCTGCTTTCCTTGGCCAGTGCTGATGGTCAGCAGCTTCTTTACAGTGTTTCTCTGGATAAAGGGCCAACTAAGCCCCTTCTTTCCCCTTCAGCATGAAGGATTGAAGGTTATATGTGTCTTAAAAAAATCAGTCATCATCAATATCTTAAAAAAGCTAATTTTTTTAGTAGCTCTGTGTGTGTGTGGTTCTGTGCTAGTCTCCTGGAAAAAAGGCATTCAGCATCATCAAGACCTGCTTGGGGTTAAGGAGGATACAAGGTGTAGGGTAGACCAAGAAGACTGATACATATAATCTTTCTGCTTCACAGGTTTATGCATATAGTTAGGTCCATGCTGCTACAGGGAGTTGGGGGAATTCTGAGTCCAGTTACTAAGAATTCACATAGAAAAACAGACCCTAGTTTATCACACTGATGGCCACAATGGTGTAGCTGTGACAAGCCATGACATAGGCTCTGTAGATGACACACGTGTATACCTGGGGTAGATGCCAGGCCATAAATGGTTTGAGAGCAGGCTTTCATTTTATAGACAACATAGTTCAGCCATCAGGATCTGGGGCTCTCTGCAAGCTCTTTGAGGAGGAAGAAGGAAAACTTTAAGAACTCACAGTTCTTAAAGCTGTGAAAACTTCTCAGCCTATTGTTACCCAGCTCCAACCAAAATATCGAGAACATGATTTTTCTTTTCTTTTTTTTTTTAAGATTTTATTTATTTATTTGACAGAGAGAGACACTGCGAGAGAGGGAACACAGGCAGGGGGAGTGGGAGAGGGAGAAGCTGGCCTCCCGCGGAGCAGGGAGCCTGATGCGGGGCTCGATCCCAGGACCCTGGGACCATGACCTGAGCCGAAGACAGACGCTTAATGACTGAGCCACCCAGGCGCCCCGAGAACATGACCTTTCTTAGCATCAAGTAGACTGATTATTAAGAAGTTGGCCAAAGAGTTACTGTGTTGAGCCTCAATTCAAGAAGAGACAGGCCCTGGAGCCTGAAATATGATTTAACAGAAAGATGAGCAACAAATGCTCTTCTTAAAAAGACAAAGAAGAATTGGAACAGAGGATTCAATCACGAATGCTCCCATTTTCTGGAATCCTGGCTATGCCTTATACCTTTGCTGTCTGGGCTTTGTGCAGAGTCTTTTCAGCAGATTAAAGATTCTCTTCCCAAACTGTAAAGTACTACTCATTCTGGAAGGCCCATTTCACAAACATCCCCTTTATGAAACCTTCCCAGATGGGATTAATTTCTCTCTTTATGCACCCACAGTATGGTAGCTCTTCCTTTGGTATCTCTTGTTCATGCCTGTATCTAGAAGGCAAAATACAAGCCTTATTCATATGTACATCACAGTGGTGCTCATCTTAATGCACTTCAAATAGTAGGTGCTCAAAATAAATCACATCCAGTGAAAACTTATCCAGTATGTACTAGTTCAGCTCTTAAGAGTAAAGCAGACCTGTCTTTAAGACAGAACTCTCATCGTGCAAAGAAGTGAAGCATAGCCTACTGGCTTCTTTCTAAGAACTGTGAAGAAAAAGGCTCTCAATTTTCATTCATATATGTACTTTACTATGTACGCATGTGGGCAGAAATGGGACCTGTCTCCATCTCTTTTCCTAATATATATATATATTTTTAATTCTGCCATGATTTTTGTTCAATGTCCTGATCTCCCATATGTTTTCTCAATGAGTAATAGAACATCTTAGGAGGAGTTATGTCTAGATCACAATGGTAAAAAAGTTTCATTTCACAATGTCAAGTTTTATTAATTGGTAGAGGATGCCTAGATGGCTTGTTGAGGATCTGTAATGTGGGTAGAAGATGAGAGTGTGCTAGAAAAGAATAGTAGTGTCTGCTGAACACAGTATAGGGCCATGTAGATGAGGCAGGTGGCAGCATTGGGGAGCATGGTTTTTGCCATCTCTGGTGTGGGTGGATTATACTAGCTCTGTGCAAGGACATTTAAAATTAAAATTACATAGAATTTACTTATTGAAAGGAACCGCAAAGGGTATCTAGTCTGCAACATAATTTTCCTTCACAATGTTATCATTTTAAGGACAATGGGTTTATTTTTCTCTCTTTTTTTTTGCAGTTTTTGTTTATATCATGGTAAAATACACATTCTATAAAATTTACTGTCTTAATCATCTCTACATGTACGGTTCTGTGGAATTAAATATATTCATCTTATGGATCTATCCACAGAACTTTCATCTCGCAAAAAATTGAAACTCTGTGTTATTAAACAAACTTTATTTTTTAAGATTTTACTTTTTTAAGGGAAATTTTGGGTTCACAGCAAAATTAAGAGAAAGGTACAGAGATTTCTCATATGCTGCCTGCACCTACATGTGCATGGCCTCTCCCATTATCGATGCTCCCAGCTAGAGTGGTATGTTTATTACAATTGATAAACCTGTATTAACATATCATACTCACCCAAAGTCCATAGTTACATTAGGGTTCACTCTTGGTGTTATACATTCTAAGGGCTTGGACAAATGTATGATGACATGTATCCATTAATATATTTTTATATGCAGTATTTTCACTGCTCTAAAAATCCTCTGTGCTCTGCTTATTTGTCCCTTTCCCACCACCAATTCCTGGCATCCATTGATTTTATTGCTGTTGCATAGTTTTGCCTTTTCCAGAATGCTAGATAGTTGGAATCATACAGTATGCAGCCTATTCAGACTGTCTTCCTTCACTTAGTAATATGCATTTAAGTTTACTCCAAGTCTTTTCATGGCTTGATAGCTGATTTCTTTTTAGTGCTGAATAGTATTCCATTGTCTGGATGGACCACAGTTAATCCATCTATTCACCTACTGAGGGACATCTTGTTTGCTTTAAAGTTTTGTGTAAGTGCAGGTTTTTGTGTGGACATAAGTTTTCAACTCCTTTGGATAAATACAAAGGAGCTCGAATGCTGGATTGTATGTTAAGAGTATGTTTAGTTTTGTAAGAAACCACCAAACTGCCTTCCAAAGTGGCTGTACCATTTTGCATTCCCACCAGGAATGAATGAGAGTTTCTGCTGATCCACATCCTCAGCAACATTTGATGTTGGCAGTGTTCTAAACTTGGACCATTCTAAGAGGAGTACAGTGGTAACTTTTTATTGTTTTAATATGCATTTCCCTAATGACATATGGTGTGGTGCATCTTTTCATGTTTTTATTTGTCATCTGTGTATCTTTTTTAGTGAGATGTGTGTTAAGGTCTTTGTCCTATTTTTAATCAGATTGTTTGTTTTCTTATTGCTGAATTTCAGAGTTCTTGTTGTATTTTGAGTAACAATCCTTTATCAGATGTGTCTCATGAATATTTTCTTCCATTCTGTGGCTTTTCTTCTTATTTCTTGTTGTTGGCTTTTGCAAAGCATAAATTTTTAATTTTAATGGAGTCCAGCTAATCAATTGTTTATTTCCTGGATCATGCCTTTGTGTTGTATCTTAAAAGTCATTGTCATACCCAAGGTGATCTAGGTTTTCTTCTATGTTATCTTCTAGGAATTTTATAGTTTTGTGTTTTACATATAGGTCAGTGATGCATTTTTAGTTAATTTTTGTGACGTGTGTAATGTCTGTGTCTAGATTAAAATTTTTTTTTTTTTTTTTTTTTGCATTTGGATTCCAGTTCTTCCATCACTATTTGTTGGAAAGACTATCTTTGCTCCGTTGTATTACCTTTGCTTTTTTGTTAAGGATCAGTTGACTATTCATGTGGGTTTATTTCCGGGCTCTCTATATTGTTCTGTTAATCTGTCTGTTCATTCTTTTGCCAATACTGTACTGTCTTGATTACTGTAGGTTTTTAAAAAATGTATTTTATTTTATTATTTTATTTTTAAAAGAGTATTTATTTGAGTGAGAGCAAGTGAGGGAGAAAAAGAAAGAATGTACAAGTGGGGAGAGGGGCAGAGGGAGGGGGAGAAGCAGACTCCCCTCTGAGCAGGGAGCCCGACATGGGGCTTGATCCCAGGACCCTGGCATCATGACTGTAGCCAAAGGCAGATGCTTTATTGATTGAGCCACCCAGGCACCCCTTGATTACTGTAGCTTTATAATAAATCTTGAAGTTGGATAATGTCAGTCCTCCAACTTTGTTCTTCTCCAGTATTGTGTTGATTATTCTTTTTCGTTTGTTTGTTTGTTTTTTGCCTCTCCTTATAAACTGTAGAATTGATTTGTTGATATCCACAAAATAACTTGCTGGGATTTTAATTGGGATTGCATTGAATATATAGGTCAAGTTGGGAAGAACAGACATCTTGACAATACTGAGTCTTCCTCTCCACGAACATGGACCATCTCTTCAATTATTTAGTTCTTTGATTTCCTTCATCAGAGTTTTATAGTTTTCCCCATATAGATTTTTTGCATATTTTGTTAGATTTATACCTAAGTATTTCATTTTGGGGGTGCTAATATAAATGGTATTGTGTTTTTAATTTCAAATTTCATTTATTCATTGCTGATATATAAGAAAGTGATTGACCTTTGTCTATTAACCTGTATCCTACAACTTTGCTATAAACTTTATTAGTTCCAGGAGATTTTTGTTGATTCTTTTGTATTTTCTTTTTCCTTATTATTTTTTTTAAAGATTTATTCATTTATTTAGAGAGAGAGCACAAGCAGGGGGAACAGCAGAGGGAGAGGGAGAAGCAGACTCCCTGCTGAGTGGGGAGCCCGATGCGGGGCTCGATCCCAGGACCCCGGGACCATGACCTGAGCCGAAGGCAGCCGTCCAACTGACTGAGCCACCCAGGCGCCCCTGTATTTTCTTTTTTTAAAAGATTTTATTTATTTATTTGTCAGAGAAAGAGAGTGAGAGAGAGAGCACAAGCTAGGGGGAGAGGCAGAGGGAGAAGCAGACTCCCCACTGAGCAAGGAACCCGATGAGGGGCTCCATCCCAGGACCCTGGGATCATGACCTGAGCCAAAGGCAGATGCTTAACCGACTGAGCCACCCAGGCATCCCTCTTCTTTATTTTCTATGTACCCAATCATGTCATCTGTAAACAAAGGCACTTTTATGTCTTCCTTCTCAATCTGTGTATCTTTTAGTTCTTCCTCCCTCTCTTCCTATCTTTCTTTCCTTTTTTTTTTTTTTTTTTTTTTGGTCTTTTTGCATTAGCTAGAACTTCCTGTACAACACTGAAAAGCAGTGGTAAGATAGGACATATATACTTGCCTTGTACTTGATCTTAGTGGGAAAGCTTCAAGTTTCTCACTATTAAGTATGATGTTAGTTTTATGTTTTTTATAGGTATTTTTATCAAGGTTTTTTGTTTCTTCTGGTATGCTGAGGTGTAGTATTTTTGGCATTTATCCTACATGGTGTTATCTGAGCTTCTTGGACCTGTGGTTTGGTTTCTGGTATTAATTTGGGGGAAATTCTCAGTCATTTTTTTTATTTCAAGTATTTATTTTGTTGCTTCCTTTCTTTCTTCTCCTCCTGGTATTTCCATTATGGGCAAGTTACACCTTTTATGGTTGCCCCAACCGTTCTTGAATAATCTGTTCTTTTTTTTTTCCAGTCTTTGTTCTGTTTGATTTTCAGTTTTAGAGCTCTCTATTGGGATATTCTCAAACTCAAAGATTCTTTTCTCAGGCCTGACCAATCTGGTAATAAGCCCATCAAAGGCATTTTTTATTGCTGTCGTAGTAGTTTTGATCTCTAGCATATTTTTTTGGTACTTTCTTAGGATTTCCATCTCTCTGCTTACATTTCCCATCTGTTCTTGCAAGCTGTCTACATTATCTATTAGAGCTCTTAACACATTAATCATATTTGTTCTAAATTCCTGGTCTGATAATTTCAACATCCCTGCCATGTCTGGTTCTGATGCTTGCTCTGTCTCTTCAAATTGTGTTTTTGCCTTTTGGTATGTTTTGTAATTTTGTAAAGAAAAATCGTGTATGTTTATACATGATGTTTTGATATACATAGTGAAATGATTATTACAGTCAAACTAATTAACATCCATCTTCTCACATAGTTACCATTTTGGGGGGGTACTTTTTTGTTGATAGGTGACATGATATACCAGATGAAAGGAACTGCCATTAGTAATGTGGTGGTGAGGTTTAGGGGAAAAGAAAGGGTTCTGTAGTCCTGTGATTAGGTCTCTGTTTTAGTGAGCCTTGCCTCTGGGCTGTGAACTTCAGAGGTAATTCTCAGTTTTTTCCTCCCTTTAGATGGGACAAGATGGGCTTGAGTGACTGGAGTCCTTTTTCCCATGTACAGCTATTTAAAGTTGGGTATTTCCTTTCCCTAAGGTAAGTCAGGCTCTGATAATACCCAAGCAGATGAGGCTCTGGTTAACTAGTTTCTTCTGAAGGCAGGCTTTGTGAAGAACATAGTGTTCTGGAGTATTTCACAATGGTTCCTTTTGCTCTCCTCCTGCCAGAAGAATGAGGGGATCTTTTTCCTGGTATTTATTGTGTGGATTTGGCCAAGTTTCACAGTTTTGTAGGGGTCCCTTATAAATGAGTCCCCTTGGTGTTAATTCTCAGAGTTGTGTCTATGCTGAGCCTCCAATAATGTTTCAGAATTACAGTTCAGGTTTTCCAGGTTCTGGCTCCCATGGTGGTTTCCACTCGTGAGTCTGTTCCAGTGAGCTGCTGTCTCTGTATTCACCAGTCTATCTCCCCAGTCCTGGGAGTAGCAGTTTGCCCTGCGTCCTTCCCCTCTTTTATGCATCTAAGAAGAGTTGTTGATTTTTCAGTCTGTGAGGTTTTTACTTGTTAGGATGGAATGGTGACTACCTAGCTCCTTATATGCATAATGGGGAACTAGAAACCCCCTTTGTACCTATTTTTGCTGGATGGATATTCATTTTTTTTAGTTTAATATTTTAGTAATAAAAACTAATTACTTTAGGAGATTTAGAATATACAAGAAAACATATGTTGAGCACCTACCAGGTGTTGGGCCCAATTCTAAGTAATGGTGGTGATACAGCATTGAACGAAATAGACAAAAACTCCTCCCCTCATGGAACTGACATAGTAGTGTGGAGAGTGACATTAGACGAGATTACACGGGTAAACATATGCCAATATATAGTATGAAATAAGTGCTATGAAGAAAAATAAAGCATGAAGGTGAATGGGGAGGGCTAGGGTGGGAGCTATTTATATTTTTGTTTGCATGGTCAGGGAAGGACTTTCTAGAAGATGATATGAGAAGTGTATGTGTGTCTGGAGGAAGGGGACAAGAGAAGAATTTGAAGGCAGGGACCCTGAACAAAACACGACTTCACTGATTCAAAGTGGACTCCCTGCTTAGACCCCTGAGTTTTTCTGAACGTATATTTCAGTCTGATTTGAGAAACACCTTTTAAAACATTTTTATATTGCCCCTCCAAAACCCCAGATAAAGCTGGGGACATAAAATCAGTGAGAGCTGGACTTATTTGGAGTTCTTAATATGTCCTGGGAAAAACTGAATCAGAGACAGTTGAAGACTCCCCTTTCCTCAACCATGTACAACAGTGTGCAAGTTACAAATAATGAGAAAGAACTCAGCAGTGTCTCTGCAGTTTCCCAGGGGACTCCAGGAAGGTTAAAATTTGATCTGAATGGGATCTCTTGTTCCCTACAGATTTCAGATTTTCCTATACTGGGTTCATTATCGGAAACAACTTGGTCCCAGTGCATAAGACCATTTCCTCCTTAATGCCGTTGAGGTCACACAGACTGTTCTGGGAAGGTCTCTTTGGAACCTTTGGAATGAAAATGCGTTTAAAATCATGAGCTCATGATTTCCATGAGCTTTTTCTAATGAGACTTTTTCTGATGGACTGTCACATTATTAAAAAACACCCACCCACCATCCCAGGCATGAGTTAATTTGAAAGAAAACTATTAGTAAGGCAGAATTGTGATTTGCAGCAAAATAAGTCATTGTGATTTTTCAGCTGCAAATGATAGAGGGATGTGAGTGTGTATTACTTGCAGATTCGTGTATATAGTTTTATTTGCCTTTCACTATACCCATGGGAAGAAGACGGGAGGTATTATAATTTTCATCTGAAAAGCCTTAGGTCCAAGAGATTCAGTGACTGCATCAGGTCACATCCTGGGGTAAGACTCTGCATCTCCTGATTGCCTTACATTAATCGATTTTTCATTCTGCGCCTTCCACCTCAGAGTCCCAAATCCTATGTTAAGACATCTTGAAAGACAACTAAATATCTCAGTGCCTCCTGTTTCTAAATGTTCTTCTCAGTGGGAAGAGAACTATATTTCAACCCTAAGAAATTTGACATTTTCTTTGTGCTGATTTGGCAGAAACTCCTGGGGCTGAGATGAACTCCTGCCACTGTGACTGACTTAAGGTGAATTACAGTGGCCTCTTCTTTAAGTTCTTTCAAACTCTTTAGCCTGAACCAAGTAGCTGCAATTTCCAGGGAACAAAATTAGCCCTTTCCATTAACCCCAGGGCTGGATATTAACTTTCTTCTAAATTTAGGTAATCTTCTTTAATTTAGAGCTGGCTCCTCTTCTAGCTGGCCCTTTCTCACCTTTGGCCCTTGATGTATGTAAGCATATTATGTGAGTTTCCTTTTGCTGCTTTAACAAATTACTGCAAGACGTGTGGTTTAAAACAACACAGATTTATTATCTTACAGTTCTGGAGGTCGGTAGTTTGACATGCGTCTCAGTGAGCCGATAGCAAGGTGTCAGGGGGGCAGACTTGAGGATAAACTATTTCCTTGCTTTTTCTAGCTTCTAGAAATCCCTTTCATGGCTTACGTCCTTATTTCTCCATCGTCAAAGCCAGCAAAGTTGGGCCAAGTCTTTTTCACACTGCCATCTCTCTAGCCCCCTCTTCCATTTATAATGATCCTTTGGATGACACCAGCCCACCCCCCACCATAGTCCAGGCTAATCTCCCATCTCTGATTAGCAATCTTAATTCTATCGGCATTCTTTATGTCTCTTTGCCATGTTATCTAGCTTACTCACAATTTCTGGGAATTAGGACACGGACATCTTTGGGGGGCTTTATTTTGTCTACTACATATATATTATTTTGTTTTCTAGTTGTCTCCTTTTAACAGTGCATTTTAGTGTATAACAGTTTGGGTAGGGGCACCTGGGTGGCTCAGTCTGTTGAGCGTCTGACGCTTAGTTTCAACTCAGCAGTGATCTCAGGGTCGTGAGATCGAGCCCTGAGTTGGGCTCCCTGCTCAGCGGGGTGTCTACTTGAAGATTTTCTCTCTCCCTCTGCCCCTCCTGCCCCCCCACTCTCTCTCTCTCTCTCTCTCTCAAATAAATAAATAAACCTTAAAAAAACAAACAACCCAAACCTCCAATTTGGATAGTTTATCATGCCACTAAATGTTCCTGACCACTGCAATAAGTGGGATCCTGTTTTCCTGTAAGGAACATTTGAACCAAATAAATTATAGCTAAAACTCACAGTATGGGGTACCTGGGTGACTCAGTTGGTTAAGCGACTGGCTTCGGCTCAGGTCATGACCCTGGAGTCCTGGGATCAAGTCCCACATCGGGCTCCCAGCTAATCGGGGAGCCTGCTTCTCCCTCTGACCCTTTCCCCTCTCATACTGTTTCTCTCTCTCTTTCTCTCTCTCAAATAAATAAATAAAATCTTTAAAAAAAACACCTCACAGTATGCTATAAAATAAAAGGTACAGACATTAAAAATCTTTTAAATTAGTTAGTAAACCCTGTAAAGCAAAGGATTCCATGTTGCATTTTCAAGTACCTAAAATGATAAAGCTATCAAAGTACGGTTTTAACTTCATTGTTTAAATATGATTAAAAACTAGTATCTTGGCAAGTGAAACATCCATAAAATACTTGGTTAATAAGAATTTTCCTTTTGGGCGCCTGGGTGGCTCAGTTGGTTAAGCGACTGCCTTTGCCTCAGGTCATGATCCCGGGGTCCTGGGATCGAGTCCCGCTTCTCCCTCTGACCCTCTCCCCTCTCATGCTGTTTCTCTCTCGCTTGCTCTCTAATAAATAAATAAATAAATAAATAAATAAAATCTTTTTTAAAAAAAAAGAATTTTCCTTTCTTTATGATTCAGAAAGGCTTTTGGAATAGTGATTTGGGTAACCCTAAAGCCTCCCAAAGCTTAACGTTGTTACTTCCCTGTGGCTTGCAGTTGTATTCAAAACCACTGCTCTGGCCTGGGAGATGTGCCTTTCAAAAACTTGTCTACCCTTCTCCCTCTTTTGCTGTGAGGTAAACAGGGAATGAGAGAGAAGAGGAAGTGAAGGTGACAGGGTGGCCCCAAGCACAAATGAACAGTGCAGCCCCTTGGGCCACTGGGAGATTCCTGAGTGTCCGCATGCACACCGGCGGGGGCTGAAATGGTGGCCTCTCAGAACACTTTCTTACAGCTTTATTTATTTATTTTATTTTTTAATTTTAATTTTAACTTTAATTTTACTATTTTGTTTTTTTAAAAGACTTTGTTTTTTATTTATTTGACAGAGAGAGTGTGTGTGCACAAGCAGGGGGAGCCGCGGAGGGAGAGGGAGAAATAGGCTCCCTGCTGAGCAGGGAGCCCAACTTGGGGATCAGGACCTGAGCCGAAGGCAGTTGCTTAACCCACTGAGCCACCCAGGCGCCCCTTTTGTAGAGCTTTAAAATATATTTTTTTAACAAAATGGGTGCCTGATTGAACCCTGTTAGTTTATCTACTGATTAAGAACACCTCTCACCTTGTATTATTGCCTTTTAGTGAGTTTATTTCATGTTGTTTCCAAATTCCTGCTTGATAGATTTCAAAGAAGGGCGTGCTTTGCTCTTCCTTTTCTGCCCCATTTCTCCTTGCTCCAGATACATGCTCGCCCCTCGTCCCTGTTACAATTCTTCTGTTCTTCTTTTTCCCTTCTCGGCCGATCCAATGTACTTGTCCTTTCTCCCTCTGACTTCCTCACAGTCCATGTTCTCCAGCCCCACCGCCCTGTTCCCTGCTCTCAGCGGCTTTACCTGCGGACCCCAGTTAGCTGTGTGATTGCACAGACTGGTGACTGGGTATTAGGAACAGAATGTATTCTGAAAGCACTTCAGTGAAAACCATGCTTCCTAAATAAATAGCTCCCAAGCATCATACTTTATCTGTGGGGATCCCTTAGTAACCTCAAAATTATTCTCCTAGCTAAAACATGTGTTACCACTCAAGGCATTGAATCACAAAAGCCTTATACAACATTTTATACATTCTGTCAGGTTTTAAAAGTATCACATGCTAATACAGAAATTTGAACGATTCAGAAAGGCACAAAGGGAAAATAAAAATTATGTGGTAATCACACAAAGAAAAGCACTAGCAAGTGTTTTGAAGATAACTTTTTTTTTTTATAAGAAATAGGTACCCAGTGTAGCAAATTCAGAGTTTTCAGCAGAAGTGTAAGAGTGAAAGTAACCGTTGTCCAACAACTCAGGAGTGACTATAGTTAATATTAATGAATATACATATTTTTTTTCAGATATAGCTTTTTATTGGAAAAGAAATCTAGCAGCAATGATGCCATATTTTTTCCTTCATTTTCTCTATATTTCTAAAAATTTGAATCATGTGGAACATTCAGTGTCATATTCTTTCATTTAATCTTGTATAACGAACATTGTTCGATATCATTACAAACACAGCACATTTTTTTATTTGCTGCACAACATCCTGTTGTGTAAATGTTACTCTGTTTACTTCCCAGCCCTCTGTTGTTGGTCATATAGGTTGTTTACTATTATTAATATTAGTAATAATGCTGTAATGGGTATCTTTGTGCACAAACTGTTTTCCTTTTTTTTTGGATCAATTCTTTTGGAAATAATTTTACAAGTGGAGTTTTGGGGTCACAAGTGTGCTTTTCTAAGCACAAGTGTGCAATCTGCTTTGATGCAGATTGTCCCAAAAGGGAGAAGCAGTCCTCCCTTACTTCCCTGGAGGTGTGAGAGTGTCCATCTGACCATAATATTATGATATGGCCATTTTGACAGAGTAATTGCACAATTTTACTGTGGAAGATTTTAATTTTCATTCTCAGATTTTGATTAAGTTTCCATCAATTTTAATATTAATGAAAAAGAATGAATTGTTTGAAAATTTTTAAGTAGATATTTTATTTTATTTTTTTTTTAGAGAGAGAGAGAGCAGTGGGGGGAGGGGCAGAGGGAGGGGGAGAGAGCACAAGCAGAGGGAGAAGCAGGTTTCTTGCTGAGCAAGGAGCCCTATGCGGGACTCCCTCCCGGGACCCTGGGATCATGACCTGAGCCAAAGGCAGATGCTTAACAGACTGAGCCACCCAGGTGCCCAGGAGTAGTTTGTATTTTAATCTTAACGAAATAAATGTGTCACATAGAGATAAGCACTGGCAAATTTTTAAAAATAATCATTTTGTTTATAAAAGAAATATATATCAAACATATATATGTATGGATGTGTGTGTATACACACACATATCAAATATACTGTATATAAAGTGTATCAAATTTAGGATTATAGAAAAAGTATAAAAGGGAAAATAACCCTCATCTTGATATTTTTGCTGTGGTCACAAATTCTTGATCATACTTTTGTGCTTTACCTAACACTTACTATTCATTAGTAATTTGGGAGGTCATGAATTCAGTGTCAAACAGGTTGGCATTTGCATCACGCCAACTCTTCTCCAAGAACATTGCCCTCATCAGGGTTGAGGTCACTGAAAACGTTACGAATGGTAGGTAATCTTCAGCTGTCATTCAGCTGTTTTAGAAAGTTCTATGGCACTCACCACATACTTTCCAGAATTAAGTAAATTGTGCTATTTAGATTTTGACAAGAGGGCTGTGATGTTTTAGTGTATAATTATTATATTAAAAGGGATTTTTACTGTTTTGTGACATATATCATTTCTCCATTACGTACTATTTGGGCATAAACAGTTTTAAAATTGTGAAGTAAAAAAGAAGTAGACTTATTTTTCTAAGTTTTAAAAAGGAGGAATTTAATGTTATAATCTCTTTGGTATCAGTGAAAAGGTTTAACTCATTGTCTATTAAAATGTGTTAGAGGTATTAATTAATCTAATTGTTTTTATATTCAATGTTCCTAAAACCATCAACAAGTTTTCAAAGATGGCAGATGGAACAGTAGGTCACCTTCCTAACAGTAACAGAGAATAAGGGAGGAGCCATCTTAGGATATGAGATTTTGACAACATTCTAGGAGACAAAAGTGGGACAATTAATAGCTACGGTTTCATGACTAAGTGTGCACACTGGTGAGATATAGACAAAAAGAAAGTTGATTTGACACAGGAGCCCCCAGAGGGATTTGGGACTTGGAGATTCTGGATGTGACCCAGGGCAGGGAGGCTGGAAGCTGCAGGCTGGAGCTGAAAATGGAATGGTTGTCTGCTTCCACAACCTTGGGCAGATTTACTACTGCCAGGTGTCTATCTACTTAGCAGTAGACTGGTGGGAATTAAATGGCCCAGAAAAAAGACCTTTACATTCTGGCATTTAAGAAATCCTCCGTCCATAAAGATCAGGTACCTGTCAGACCTCTCTTTCAACAGTCAGAAGTCCTCCATGCCAGCATAGAGCACCTCACCGGCTTTTCAGGACCCTCTCATAAATATGGAAGGGTAAGCAAGGATGTCAAGATATTTTTGGAAAACATCCAACATGAAATAAGTAGAGCAAAATAAATAAACAGGAAAAATTACATTGGAGAAATCAGATAATGCAGAAAGCAGAAAGGAAGGAAACAAACAAGTAAGAAACCTCAGAACCTTTCATTAGTGTTCATAGAAATACTCTGGAATAGATTGTGTCCATAAAACAAGAAGAAGATACTGTGAAAAGGAACAAGTTAGAGGTCAAGAAAGAGCTTTCTGGGGGGAAAAAAAGGATTGATAAAATTTAGAAAGAAACAAATAGAAATAGTGGAAGATAAAGCCAAGAGAATCTCTCAAAAAGTAGATAAGCAAGATGCTTGGAAAATATGAGATGAAAAGTAAGGGAAATGGAAGAGCAGTCCAGGAGGTCTAACAACCAAGACTATTTTTCATAACTGGAGGACTGAGAGACATAGTCTCTGGAATGAAAGGTACATTTAGTGTCCAGTACAGTGGGTAGAAGAAGACTCACTCGAAGGCACATAATTGTGAAATTTCTAAGGTAGTGTGGGTAAAGAGAAGATCCCTGAGCCTTCTGGGGAGAGAGGTTGAAGGCCATCTAAAAAAGGATGGAGAATCAGGAAAGATATTAGATTCCTCAATTTTAAAATTGGTTGCCGGATAAAGCAGATATGCTGATGGGAGAACCCTGAAATCAGTGGATCTCACCTGGAGGTGCCCTCCGGGGAGTCCCTGGATAATGGCTGGGGGCTGGCCTGGGAACCGCAAGGCCAGCGTGGAGCAGGGAGATGGAGCGCTCCATGGGAAGCCTCTAAGAATAAAGGGAACTCCATAGCATAATGCCTGGCATGCTGGGGAGTTTAAAAGGATGGATTGTAGTAACAAGGCAGTGCAATAAGAAAAGAAAGATAAGATTCCAAGAAAAACGAAAAGCTACACAAGAAAGAAAATACTAGTAACTCGTACGGCATTGAGACCAGCCCGTGAGAGTAGGTACTGGCTGGTAAGTTGTATCTGCACATACTGGCCGAGGACTAGGTTTGCCTTGATGCTGTTTTAATAATGTAAACACAGTTGTTTGTATTGGTTTGAGGGAAGTACTGATACTGAGAGAATGGCAGAGGGATTGTGTAAGGGAGCCAAATCCTTATCTATTACGGCAGGCACAGTACCTCAGATAAGGCCTAAAACTGATTAAAACAAACAAACAAAAAACCCCAGCATGTTATTTAGAAATATGGAGGTAGCTTCTAGAAGAATAGGGTTAAAAAAGCCAAAAGTCATTACCTCTGGGGATTGGGTGAGGTAGAACAAAAGATTATTGCTTTTTATCACAGGCTTTTAGGAAATATTCCACTTTATTAAGCTATGTGCTTGAGGTAATATGAATTACTTAAAAAAACCCCAATTTATTATATAACAACCAAATGCATTGTATTAAACGTTATTAGATTCTGGTTACAAACAAACGGTGAATAGCTCTAAAACGCATTTGGGGACAACACGGGAAATTCGAACATGGAATGAAAATTAGGTTATGTTGTGGAATTATTACTAATTTTCTTAAGTGAGGTAATGGAACTACGATTATCTAAGAGAATGTCTGCTTCTTAAAACACGCATGCTGAAGTATTTAATGCGGGACTCCCACAGTGTCTGCAAATTACCTTCAAATAATGCAGCATATCCATTTCAGAGGTGGAAAAATACTAATATTTGTCGAATCTAGGTAATGGCATAGGGGTATTTACTATACTATTCCTTGAATTCTCAGTGGAAATTTTTTGAAGTAAAACACTGGGAAAAGACACATCATTCATACGTACTCTGGAAATCAACCTGTCCCCTGAAATGTAATCTCAAGGCAGGGACTGCCTGCTCATTTTGCAGGGATTGGAACCATTTGCCGAGGGCTGGTTTTGGTGTGGTGTGTTCATACCCCAAACGGCACTGCCATAAACTGTTAACCGGCCGTCTCCGCTAGGATGCTGAGGGAATGGTCCGAATGGCAGGGAAATCCCACTCTAATGAAGAAGATGTCTGGTCAATTCGGGGCCTGTTTAAGAAAAAAATAATCGTTAAACTTCAGTGGTCACTGAGACATTCTATCTTCAGTGTTGTCATGATGTATTTTCCTCAGTTCTAGAGCTCATTTCCTGGACCCCATGTAATACCATGGAGAAAAGAGATCTTTTTGTTAAGTCCTAGTAAAAGAAGTAAGTCCTTATTAGACCAAATTTTTGCCTTACTGATTTCTTCCCTGCAGGATTTGATTATTGTGAAGGAAAAAACTATACTTTTCCCACTATTTTATTTCTCCGAGGTCGATGGCATTGGAGTGCTAAGACTCCCAATGATCAATTCTGGTGTCATTTTTTTTTTTTTTTAAGATTTTATTTATTTATTTGACAGAGAGAGAGAGCACAAGTAGGCAGAGAGGTGAGCAGAGGGAGAGGGAGAAGCAGGCTCTCCGCTAAGCAAGGAGCCCAGTGCAGGGCTTGATCCCAGGACCCCGAGATCATGACCTGAGCCAAAGGCAGCTGCTTAACTGACTGAGCCACCCAGGCGCCCCCAATTCTGGTGTCATTTTAAGAGAAATATTGACAAGCCGTAGTATGGTTCCAGGGAGATTAACCAGAGTGCTGATGAATGAGCACAATAGGAAATAAAAAAGGGTTGAAGGAAATAGAAATATTTATCCTGGAAAGAGAAATCTCAGTGGCACCTGATAAATGTTATCCAATATACTTAAGTAAATACTGTGTACCAAAGATATCAGACATATTCCAGTGTAACTCCAGAAGACAGAACTAAGATGGTGAGTGGAGGTTATGGGGACAAAGATTTTTAACTCCACAAAGGGAAGGGATTTCTAAAAATTAAAGTAATTTAGCAATAGTGGATACCTTGAGAAATTATCTTTTGTTAATAGAAGTGCATTTGAGGTGTGGATGCATGGAGTTGAGGACATAGTTCCAGTATAAGCTGCAAAATTGAACCTTTGTAGGGTCTTATGATGATAAGATTCTCTGATTTTAAGGAAAGCCACTATTATTTCTTAATTAATGCTGTGTGCCAGCCACTGTAATAGGTGATTCTTCATAATAGTTCCTTTATTCTGCATAATGGCTTTATCAAGTAGGCACTCCCTGTTGCTCATACGAAGAGCCTGAGACTCATCAATCAACCAATTTGACCAAGGTCACACAGGAAGAGAGCAGAGACTCAGGGTAAGAACTCAGATCCAGATCGAGCAATAAAGTCCAAGACCATATCAATGTTTTTGAATCTGCAGGTTGTAATCCATTACAAGGATGTGAAATCAACTTCGTGTGTTGGAACCAGAATTTAAATTAAACAAAATAAAGTAACACAGAATGGAATGTATCAGAATGCCTCCTACATAGGAGAGGAGGGAAGCGTGAATTCCTGAAACGTTGGTTTGGTTATGTCCTGGAGTCTCGA
This sequence comes from Zalophus californianus, assembly GCF_009762305.2. Classification (NCBI taxonomy): domain Eukaryota; kingdom Metazoa; phylum Chordata; class Mammalia; order Carnivora; family Otariidae; genus Zalophus; species Zalophus californianus. The sequence continues at coordinate 127,555,065 of NC_045599.1, forward strand.
TGTGAAATATATTTTTTATTGTGTGTCAAGGCCAACACCTTAACCTCATGGATCCTTGACCTTCTTGACTCCCCTTCCCTAGACTTCTGTGACTGGGTTAACTTTGGTTAATTCCCCAGATATATGAGATTCCTGAGACTGCTGTAAGAAATGACCACAAACAGAATGGCTTAAAATAACACAGATTTATTCTCTTATAGTTCCAGAGGTCAGAAGTCAAAAATCAAGCATAATTAGGGCTGCATCCTTCTGGAGACTTCATGGAAGAATCTATTCTCTTGCCATTTTCAATTTCTAGAGACCCCTGTGCTCCTTGGACTGTGGCCCCTTCCTCCATCCCTCCAATCTCTGCTTCTGTCTTTACATCTTCTACTCCCTCCAACCCTCCTGCTTCCCTCTTGTAAGGACACTTCTCATTATACTGGGTCAACAATCTCCCCATTTCAAGATCCTTAACTTCATCACATATGAATACTTAAATGTTAATATTCCCTTTTCTGACCACAATCTCTCCTGCATTTGCTTAATTCGTCATTTCCTATGACTGGCTTTTCAGTGGCTCCATGACAGCTGAGCCTTTAGCAGGACTCCATACAACGGTGGTGTCTTCTCCCATTCCTCAGAGCACTTTCCCAACTGCCCTTTCTACTTGCCGTGAGTAGGCACTCTCCCTTCTGCTAAGAGAAATAGAGGTTCTCTCTAGGTATTGCTTCAGTGACTCTCCTCTCTTTTCCTTCCCACACCATCTTTGGAGGAGGCCTCAGCACTTCTAGTCCCATCAGAGTAATAGAGAAAATGTTTCTTTTACTGAAGATTTCATAGGTGAAAATGGTAAAAGAGTTTATACTGTACATTTCCTATTGTGCTTCAAGGAAGAAGCTCCACTTTCTTTTTGCAAAGCTTTCACTTTGGCTGCCGGCTGGTGTACCTCTCCGGTCCCCTGTGGATCCCTTTCCTTCCGGTCTCTCCACCTCCAGGGGCTGCTTTGTCTACACCTGGCTCATTTCCGGGACTCTCAACTTCTTCCTTCTTTCTTAAACATAGTCATTTGAGACTCTCTGAGCTGCTCTTTCTCTTCCCCTTGCCACTTTAATGTTGTCTTCAAGGTTGGGAAAGTCTGTTCTGCCGAGGAAGATTTTGTTCTTGGCCAAAAATACGAGTTATGAAGACCTGTTCCTACAGGACAGTGGGGGATTACAAATCACTAACGTTTGTTCCGCTGTAGTTGTGACTTCAGGGGAGTGTAGAAAGGAGAGATAGTGAGTATAGACTTATTCTTTAAGGAAAGAGCCCTTGAGAAGGCAAATCTTTTTTTTTTTTATCTTTTCATTTTAGAGATGTAATGAGGTTATAAGTACGAGTGTTCACATTCATGTCTTTAACATCTCACACTAGACCTCTTTTTCCTTTTCCTTTTTGGTTTCGTTTGTTTGTTTGTTTTTCTTACCCTTTTTCTGCTGTGGCACTTAGCGAAGCTAACATCTATCAAATTTCCTCATGGTTTGCCTTCTCCCATCATTAGGCCACCAGAGAAGACATCCACCTTTGGCCCTAGACCACTGTTAACCATCCCTGGAATGCTGTGTTTCAGGCCAGAATCACTTTGGCAGCCGTAGCAATAGTCTTGGCTGGCTGCCGTGTTCTCTCCTGCCCACGTGGGAGCACTCCCAGCCAGGAACTGTTGCCCATGATGGTGGGAGAAGCAGAGCCAGGGCCATGTTCTCTACAGCCCAGGAAGGGCTTTGTGTCCTTAAAGTGGAGGATGGTTTCTGGACTGAGACTGCTGACTTGCTGGGGCATGATGAAAAAAGAGTGCTGTATCTTGGCCAAATCCTGCTCCCCATGGGAGAAAGTGCTTGCACTTCTGCAAAGCTGGTTCTCTCCCATTGTTCTCCCTAATAACATGTTTCCTGGGCTTCCAATGTGCTGGCAGTTTCCCCCTTCTTTTTAGTTGGACTTCTAATTTTCTGGTGATGACAAACATGGCTTGTTACATAGAGCCTCTCCCCGACAAGGGCAAAGCCATAGAGAAATTCCGAGGAACGAAATTTTTCTGATAGATGATTATTGAGAGAAGGAGAAGTAGTCAGAAATGACCTTAAGTCTCTGACAATTCCTCCTTTTGCTCAGGACTGAAAAGAACATTTTGTAAGACATTGTTGTCCAAGAGGCTCCCTCCCTGTCCCTGAAGACTGTGGGAGAGAGAAGTTCTGATGAGGTTTGGTTGCTGCAGTGTCTCTTAGCTGACGCTCCTTGATTTTGTTAGCTTATCTAGGAATGCATGGTTTGAGATGTAATGAAATTCCTTTTTTAATTTGGTGGGGTTCTTCAGCATTTGTGTCAAGCTTGCTCTTTTAGATGTCCCATCTTCTTAATATCAAATGATTCCACATTTCAAATCCAAAACACTTACTCTAGTAGAGAATCTACTTCCTAGAATGTTTTAAACTTTTTTTGGCATCTTGTATTGCCCTGATCTGTTAAGATGTTATGGGCATTCTCTGTGAACCTAAGATTCAGGGGAACATTCTCCATAAACTGTAGTCAACAATTGTTACAGCTGAAATTTCTTTTGGTTGAGATGAACTAAGTGTTTAATTGGGGTCATTGCTAGTATCTTTGCATTCTTTAGTGTTACGCTGGTTTGATGGTAGAAGAAGATAGAAATAATCAAGCACCACCTAATGCGATAGTGTCATTTTTCCAAAGTATGACACGTGGATTATCCATATCAAAAACCCCAGAGTGCTTGCTAAAGTGCAGATTCCTGGGTACACATTAAATGTACTGATGAGAATCTCTGGGCAAGACTCCTGGGCATATGCATTTTTTTAAGGGTTCTGAATCTCTGATTTATTAGACAGCATGGAAATAACAGGTTTAAATCATTTTACAAAAAGAGCTCTAGCTGCTCATAAATAGCAACTGGGCTTTCTGGGGATAAAAACAATTCTTCGGACTACCACACAAGGACACAAAGACTCCTCATCCTATACAGTCAGCATGAAAGGGCACACAGAAAAGTTTTTTGTTAAGACAGAAAACAGAGAAATCCACATACTAAATAAGGTGTCCACAATGACTCTAACGCATCCCTTAGGGGATAAGTATGTATTTGTAGGAAGCAAAACAAAGCTTTCCACAGAGAAACCACTTTCACGAGATGATTAGGTGGACTTGGGTTTTGTTTCTGCATCTGTCACTTGGCGAATGAAGATACCATCTTCAGGATGTTCTGTGTCATCCATTTCATACATATACGACGATGCTATTGCGAGCATGGTCCTGTCATTACTGAAGGCCAGGGATGCAATGCTGGTGGGGTACCGATGGAACTGGCACAGTCGCTTTTTGTTAAATGGATCCCAAATGTTTACAAATCCATCAGAGCCACCTGTAGCAAATGTATTGTGGATGTCGTGAAAGGAAATGGCATTGACTGGGTAAATCTGCTCGATATTGTTCTCCTTTAGTCCGTGACACTTGAAGGCATACTTCTTCTTCTGTACCTCAGGGCTTGGGTCCAGGTACTCACCTGCCACTCGGCCTTCAATGGAGCTCAATACATAACCCTGCTTGTTTGGAAATGCCCGGATGCAGCGAGTCTGGTACTTGAGGCTGGACTCCCGGCGCTGTTGCACATAGCCCATGTTCCCTAAGTCCCACACCAGCACTCTGCGGCCTGCAGTGCCCACAATCAGCTGGTCTCCAGACACTGAGAGGGTATACACCTTTTCAGGCTGAGAGAAGGTCCCTGCATTACAAGGAGTTCTGGGATCCCACAGTTTAACTGTCTGGTCCCAACTCCCTGTCACCATCACGTTCACTTCAGGGCAGTATTCAACACATCTGATAGGGGCATCATGGGTTCCAACGAGATTTTCTTGATCGGTGTTCAAATCATGCATTTTCAATTGATGGTCTAATCCCCCACTCCAAGCATGTGTTGGATCATAGAAGGCGCAGTCCAGGACGGCGCTGGTGTGCTGGTACTTGAGCCACATGGAGTTGGCTGGCACATCGTAGAGGTGCACCAACGTGTCCCAGGAGGAGACTAGCAGGAACTGGGAGGTGTTGGGGCTGAACTTCACCAAGGAGATGCCGTCCTCGGGTGGCTGGTTCAGTTTGAACTCGTTAGAACCGGTCATCTTGGGCTCCGCTCAGAAACAACTTGGCCGCCGCTGACCACCGCCACCACCACCTGGCTTCGCTCCGAGCACTCGCGGCTGGGCCGGGCATATGCATTTTTAATAAGCTTTCCATGATTCCTTTGCACATTAAAATTAGAACTAGGTGGACCATCTGATGCTTTGTTCTCTTTGTGTTGTCATTGTGTTCTTATTTCTAAAGATCCACTTCAGTGGGCTGAGTGGCTGTTCTGTCAGGGACTTAGTCTTTCTTCCCTAATAAGAACAACAGTGAATCTATGTGATAGCTCTTGGGAATTAGAATGGAATAAATGCACTTAGTTCCAAGTATTATCTAGTGAATTGAGAGACAGCTTTTCTACCCTTACGTGAGCATAAAGTTTTCTTCTACAACCAAAACCTGAGTAATTTCAGAAATAAACAACTACATTCGCCATGCTGCAAGATGAAGAAATGATTTAATTTCAGAGAAGAGTGCAAATACCATCACCTTGAGAAAATCCATAAGGGATGGAAACATTTACTGAAGGCCAGGCTCTGTTTGGGGTAATTTTATATATTGCCCTATTCAGTTCTTACTAAAGCTCCTCAGCAAAGAACATGCTGTGATCACCATTTTACAGATGAGGAAACAGGCTCAGAGACACTGAATTACTTGTGCAAAGTTACACTGCTTGTTAGTGCTGGAATTGATTAGTAACTCAGCCTTGTCTCCAAAGTCTGGTTTTTCTCATTAGAAGCAGAGAAACTGTGCTGCAGATTCTGTTTTCAGGGGGAAAAGGAAGCCAGGACTAGGCATCCATGGTTGACCTAGCGATGTGAAATTAAGTTTATTGAAGATTTCAGCCTTCCTTCATTTGAAGAAATCCCAGCTTGGGAGTTAAGCTCAATTCTGCCCGAGAGAAGCCCAGAAAAATCGGCCCTCCAGGCTGAGGAGATGCCTGTGATGTTTTGGAGGTTTGATTAGAAGGCCTCCACTGTTACTTCGAGCTCTCAGACTATTAAAGGAAGAAAGAGAAATCTATTAATGCTGTCTCCTCTCAGATTTTTCCAGACAACTCAGTGTACACCAGGTCACCACTGATTCTCCCCAGTTAGTGTGGTACATATGTACATACAGGAGGTTTATTGTCAATAATTGTCTAGCATGTTTATGGAAGATAACGCCCACGATCTGCCATCTGCAAGCTGGGGAACCAAGCAAACCATGGAATAATTAAATCTGAGTCTGAAGCCCTGAGAAGCAGGGGAGCTGATGGTGTATAAATCCCAGTCTGTGTATAAATCCCAGAAGATCTGACTCTCAAGGGGTTGGGTGATGTCCACACTACGGAGGGCGTTCTCCTTTACTGAGTCCCACTGAATTCAAATGCTGATGTCGTATGGAAAAGCCTTCACAGACACGCAGAAGTCATATTTAATCAGAGCATTCCGTGGCCAGTTGAGGCGGCACATATAATTCACCATCACACCAGGCATCTGGGGGAAATGTTTCCTTAGACTATCACAATAGCTAATAGCTAACACTTATGGGGCACTTATTATGTGCTAACATTCATCCAAGTGCTTTACACTGACTCATTTAATACACATGACAACTTTTAATAAGTTAGTTAGCAAGTTACTATCACTATTTGTATTTTTCAGATGAGGAAATCGGGGCCCAGAGAAGTTAAGTTACTTGTAGCTAAGAGATGAGCTGAGCAGATGGACTTCAGAGACTTGTTTTATCACTACTTTGTATTGTTGTGTGTATTGTACTGTGGATGATGCTCTGACAACATGAGCTTCTATGCATTTATTGAGTGACAATAAATGCGGTAAAAGTCTTCTGCTAGATATTTTACATACAATGTCTCTGATAGTTACAATCCTGCAAATTAAGATAGATGATGCCCCATTTTACAAATGAGAAAACTGGGACTCATTGTGTTGACTAATTTGACCAAGATCACACAGCTCAAGCTATTTCTAATAGACCCTATCATAACTTTTTGATCTTATATATTTTTTGGAATCCATTCCATCAGTTTTGTAATGCAGAGATTTGTTTTTTCTACTGTTTAGACTCTGAACTGCCAGCCAGTGAGTGGGATGTAGTCTTGTGTATGTTAGGGTTGTGGTAGGCTTCTCTGAAGAGCATGGAAGAAGTATGAGGACATGCAGATTGATATTTCAGGGCTCTTAGTGGGACAACTCTTTCTAGAAGTGGAACCTGGCTTCCAATTCTATATGATCATGAGTCCTGTCCCAGGCTCCTGCTGGGACATCCACACCCCTTCCATTCTGGTCTCAGGACAATGGCACCCCCCCCCCCCCACAGCCCTTGTCCTGCCAAATGGTTCATTTTAATTTTGGCAAGTGTTGGATTGTTTATAGCTACGTATTTCTCTAATTGCTCTGAAGTCTGTGTCAGTATATTGGTGTTTCCAAGCTGGCTCCTGATTGACTTCATCTTTTTTTTTTTTTTAAGACTTTATTTATTTAACAGAGAGAGAGCGCACAAGCAGAGGTAGTGGCAGGCAGAGGGAGATGTGGGACTCGATCCCAGGACTCTGGGATCATGACCTGAGTCAAAGGCAGATGCTTAACGAACTTAGCCACGGAGGAGTCCCCTGATTGACTTGATCTTAAAAAACAAACTGTTATAGTGAAATGTCACATTTTTGCAGTTTGTTTTTCTTTTAAGGCAGATCTTCAGATTTGCCTTGATTATAGCACTCATCACTGTATGATGCCATTGCTATGGCTCTCCTTCAGTCATCAGCCAGTCTCTAGAAATATGCAGTCCAATGTACCTATTAAGCACCTGTGGCTGTTTTAATTCAAGATAATAATTAAAGTTAAAAGAAATTGGATCTTGTGGCATTTCTATTTTTAATTTTTTGCGGAACCTCCATACTGTTTTCCAGAGTGACTGCACCAGTTTGCATTCCCACCAACGGTGCACAAGGTTTCCTTTTTCTCCGTGTCCTCGCCAACACTTGTTCTTTCTTATCTTTTTGACAGTAGCCATTCTGACAGGTTTAAGGTAATATCTCGTTGTGGTTTTGATTTGCATTTCCCTGATGATGAGTCATGTTGGGCATCTTTCCATGTGTCTGTTGGCCATCTGTATGTCTTTGGAAAAATGTGTATTCAGGTCCTCTCCCTATTTTTAATCGTTTTTTTGTGGTGTTGAGCTGTAAATGTTCTTTATATATTTTGGATATTAAACCCTTATTGGATGTATCATTTGGAAATATGTTCTCTTATTCAGTAGGTTGTCTTTTTGTTTTGTTGATGGTTCCCTTCACTGTGCAGAAGCTTTTTATTTTGATGTAGTCCAAATAGTTTGCTTTTCCTTTTGTTTTCCTTGTCTGAGGAGACATAGCTAGAAAAATGTTGCTACAGCTGATGTCAAAGAAATTACTGCTTGTGTTCTCTTCTAGGATTTTTATGGTTTCAGGTATCATATTTAGGTCTTTAATCCAGTTTGAGTTTATTTTTGTGTGTGGTATTAGAAAGTGGTCCAGTTTTCCCAGCACCATTTATTGAAGAAACTCTCTCTCCCCATTGTATAGTCTTGCCTCCTATGTCATTGATTAATTGACCATATAAGCAGGAGTTTATTTCTGAGTTTTCTATTTTATTCCATTGATTTGGGTGTATGTTTTTCTGCTGGTACCATGCTGTTTTGGTTAATACATCTTTGTAATATATCTTGAAATCTGGAATTGTGTTACCTCCAGCTTTGCTCTATGATTCAGTAATTCTACTATTGGGTATTTACCCAGAGAAAACGAAAACACTAATTCAAAAATATACATACCCTCCTCTGTTTATTACAGCATTATTTAGGGTAGCCAGATATGCAAGCCACCTAAATGTCTATTGATAGATGATTGGGTAAAGAAGACATGTGTACACATGCACACACACATGCACGCACACACACAGACACACAGAGAGAGGATATTACTCAGCTATAAAAAAGGATGAGATCTTGCCATTTGTGACAACATGGATGGACCTAGAGGATATGATGCTAAGTGAAATAAGACTGACAAAGAGAAATACCATATGATTTCACTCATATGTGGAAACTGAAAACAAAACGAATAAAACAATAAAACAAACAAAAAGCAGAATGAGACCTTTGAATACTGAGGTCAGAACTGGTGATTGCCAGAGGGGAGGGGGGCGAGAGGGACGGGAAAAATGGGTGAAGGGCAGTGGGAGATATGTGCTTCCAGTTATGGAATGAATAAGTCAAGGAAATAAAAGGCACAGCATAGGGAATACGGTCAGAGATACTGTAATAGCCTTGTACGGTGACAGATGGTGACTATACTTGTAGTAAGTATAGCATAATGTATAGACTTGTAGACTCACTATGTTGTACACCTCTCAACTATACTCAAAATGAAAAAAATTTAAAAGGTTAAATGAAATTAAACTTCAGTTCTGCTGTTATATTAGCCACATCTCAAATGCTCAGTAACAACACGTGGCTCGTGGCTATCAAATTGGATGGTGCAGATATAAAACATCTCCATCATCACAGGAAGTTCTTTGGGCAGCACTGTTCTAAGAGGTAGGGACCAGATCTGTATTGTTATAATGTCTGCCCTACATATGGTAACTACCAAGTGGATGCTCCAGAGAATGTCTTCCTGGCTTGAGCTTTATCTCCTCACACCACATGAATTAGTATCGCTAAGAATAATATGGAAAATCTTCATGAATCTATGACATTACCAGTCACTCCCCTCATTGGCTCCATGCGGGCCAGTCAGGGAACTCTCGGGGTCATAGCAGAGGGTGAGGTATTCCTGGGGGAATCTTCCCAGTGGTCTTACATCTATGTTCTGAGGCTTCTGTCATCTCCTAACTTCTAGTCCTGGTTTAGGGTCCTGGTTACATATTAAATGATAAAATGCTCTGCCTGCTACAGAGCAGCAACAAAAAAAGTTAGTAATTCTGGGAGGCTGTCATGGCTTTAGGACTGTGCCAAGTGTTTTGGAGACTATAGAAGTGCAGTCTTCTGTGTTTGCCCTCTAAAAGCACTCACCCCTCACTGGTCTTCATCTTCCCTGAACCACAGCACTGGAATCTGTAGCACCTAGGGAGGGAGCCTCCACCCCCCCAAATACACACCTTTCTCAATATGTTGCTCATCTTGTCTTCGTCCCCATGGGAAGAAAAAGTTGATCTGGTAACTTCTGAAATTTTCAAATGAAAGGAATTTCTTTCCAGGACAGGTTGCTGAGTTTTGGCAGCACTGTTCCATTGTACAGCTCCAGGGGGTACAATTCACAGCTTTTTCTTATGTGAACAGCACCCCTTTGAGCTGTGTAGCCCAGGGCCCTGAGTGTCAGAACTGATTTGGTAATTCTTTCCTATGTCTTTTACAAGACCATTGTTGTTACCCTTCAGTCTGCTAGGTTTTACCTAGGAGGCTGCCAGCATAGGTTAGGCGACTCTTCAGGGTCTGTAGGTTGTGTGATTCTAGAACACTTTATTCACAAATTCCTTGTTAAACACTGCCAGTTTCCCACTGGGCCCTAAATCATCACACTAACGGAAGTATAATGTCAGTTACATCAAGATGACTAACACTTTGATGGGAGAGGGAGAAGGGGTTGTAGGCAACTTTTCTCAATCCGAGACTGGGGAAAATAAGTTGGTTCTAAAGAGTCTGTGAAAGTCCTTCTCCCCCTTTCCTTAGCAGAGAGCAGTAGAAGTTCAGTGCCACTGTCTCACACCAAGGTGGCTCAGCCCTTTGTCTCATGCCCACCAGTTGGCCTTGCCTGAAGAGTATAAAGCAATCTGAAGAGTCTGGTTTAATGGACTTTAAGAAATCCACCTGCCTTAAAATCTTTTCCACTGGTTAGTCCCTAACACTTGAAATGAACTAGTAGACATTTTTTTTTCTTTTGTATCAAGTAATGCTTCCTGTAAAAAGTTAAAGACGGACTTCAAGTTAATATATTAGTGTTAGAAATCAAAATAATGCTTACCTCTGTGGGGGGGGGTGGTATTGACTGGGAGGGGAATAGGGAGTTTCTGCTGGGAATGTTCCGTTTCTCCATTTAGGTGTTCCATCAATAGAAGATTTATGGGACTTTACAGTTATGATTTGTATATCCTTTTGTATGTTTATAAATCTTCAAAATAAAGTTTATTTAAAACAGTTCTTAGAAGATAGCCTCAGGAAGCATTCACAGATATTTATAACTTAGTTAAAACAAGGACGTGAGTTTCTTTCCAAAAGGGAGTCAGCAGTGTGCTGAGACTACCGGAGACTGAGGGGGAAGAGCAGGTGACAATGGAGAGAAAGGGCAGATTTGTCCTCCTTGAGCTTCTGTCTGGGGTTCATTCTGCCCTGGTTCTTCTGGGAACAGAGTACAAGCCCCCAGTGAATTGGATACTTTTTTTTCAAGTCCATTCCCTATTCTTCTTCAGAGATCTCAGAAAGGTCAGCAGGTTATAGGAAAGATCGGAATGAAGAGTGCCTCTTCCAGAACTGGTAATAGGAGAAGGTGATTCTCTTGGGCGGTTCGCTTCAGGAAAGCATGGAGCCAGTCCTTTGTTTGGAAAGCAAACCATAGGCAGCGAGTTCTTCCAGTGTGACCTGGCTCTGGTTAGGTGAGAAGAGACCAATAACCCGTGGCCACCTGGATACTCGTCTAAAGCTCCGTGTTTATATGTTGGTGGAGAGAGGAGTTCGGCTGGGATATCTTCTCCCCTCACTCTCCCCCAAACCAGTGGCTGCCTCTTCATCCCCTCTCCTTCTGTGTGACCCACACAAGGGGTCCGCACATGTGAGCAGGTGTCCTGTTTCCCCTCCAGCTGGTGGGTCAGCCAGCTCTCCTAGGTGTCACCATCCAGCTTAAGAGAAATATTTAGACTGAGTAGGTAATATCCGGGTGCAAGGCTGGCCTTGTGGAAGAATGCAGATGAAAGTAAGCCTTTAGGAAAGTGCGTGTTTGGCTTTCGGGCATTCTCATTCATGTTGCTCATAAATGGTTATTATGTTCTCAGCCGGAGCCCCATCTGTTTTTTCTGTACCGCCTGGGTCCAAAATTTGAGGTTAAAGAAATACTAATGAATCCTTCTTGTTTTTTTTCTTCAGGGACATCCATATTGGGTTGATAGCAGTTATACAAAGGGACCCCGCCCCAGCCTTCCCTGAGGAGTCTTTGAGTCCTCCTTGTTTCCGTGGAACAAATGAGCTTTATCAGCAACAGGCTTACATTCTCCTCCTGCCCCTCCTCTTTGTCTCAGAGTAGAAATGGAACCAAATCTCAACACTGTGCAAGTCTGTTTGCAGCTATTTTATTACAATCTGGATCTTGTCAGTTCTTTGTGTCCCATGGGATTCCTCAGGGAATCCTCAGGGAAAACACAACCACCTTGCATCTGTAAAGTACTTTGCATGGCACTTTTATAAGCCTTAGCTCATTTGATTCCTCGAACAGCCCTATAAAGTAGTAGGCCTTTTTTTTTTTTTTTTTTTACAGGTTGGGTAACCTCCTCAAAGTCACATAGCTGTTCTTATGACAGCCAGTAAAGTGTGCCTTTTTTTTTTTCCTGTTCCCCTTGTTATTAAAGATATTTCAAAGTCAGTAATCAAAACAGGAAGCCAATTTTGAGATTTATGTTAAGATCTGGTTATGTTACTGGTCCAACGAGGCAAACATTTTGGATAGACATCCAAGTCAGGGACTGTCCATAGAGAGCAGCCTCCTTTCATGGAGCCCCTCTTGGCCTTTGGAGTGTGGGGGCTGCTCAACTAGTCTTCAGGCTCATCCACAGAGCAGGGCGGTCCTGGCTTGCTGAGGTGTGGTGAGGGGACTTGGACTTGGAAGCCTTCACAATTTCCCCTAAGCGCCCAGTGTTTCCGGGTTTGCTTTTGCGAATGTCTTCTCACTGAATGGCTATATTGACCCTAATACTTGAAATGACATAAAATCTGGAAAGAGACTAATGATAGTTAAGACTATGAGCCAGACCCTTTTCTAAGAGCTTTGCATATATTAACTCATTTGGTTTTCATAACAAGCCTGGATTGTCCCCATTTTTCACTTGAGAAAGCTGAAACTGAGCAAGTCATTTGCCCAAGGTCACAATGCTCCTAAGTGAAGGATCGAAGCCAGTTTAATTCCAGAGCCTGAGCTCCCGATCACCTCAGTGTGATGCCTTAGGCAGATCTTCTAGGCAAGTTCTTTTTTTCATTAATATAAAATTCAGATCCTGAGCCTTAAGTCCAGCCTAGGAGATCGTTGGCAAAGGAGTTTTCTAAACATCTCAAATTGGCACTAAGAAATTTTCCTTCTAGACTTGACATCCAGAAAGAGTGATTCATCAATGGGCTTTTTCCAGCATATTGCTGATTCCCATATCTGTGAATGAGAGTGCCCCCCTCCCCCGGAAACTGACAGAGGACTTTGCACTGTGGACTCCTGGAAACTCAGTCTCAGATTTCTTTGTTTCCATGAGAGCATTGTGGCAAAAACACTTCAAGCAGCTGTGTGAACGTGTAGCTGGATGACCCCCATACAAGTAAATGTTCCAAAAAATTGTCAGTGGAATATGGTATATAGGTACCAACTCCATAATAGGGCAACTGGAAAGCATTGGTTCTTAATTTAAGATTCATAGATAACCCAGCAATGGGTTTTGGGGACAGGGGAATGAACCTGCCACATTTTGGATACATGTGTATAGGTACACTTTTTTCACTGGAATCTCAAAGGGATCTATGACGTAAAAACTTTGAATAACTATGACTATGTAGACATATCATTAACTTATTTATGTGTAGCTTTTCTGTGAGATAAGATGGCAGATTCTGAAAGCACTGGTCTTACGGGTTTTAAGGGGTCATCACGATCTATGTAATTTTCACTTTACTAATTTTCTCCGCATAGATACAGAAGTGATTCAAATAGACCTTTGTATTATATATATTTACAGACTGGGTTTTTCCGTCTACCAAATGGAGACTTCTTCATTGAGCCCGTCAAAAAGCATCCCGTGGCTGAGGGAGAGTACCACCCACACATCATTTACAGGAAGCCGAGGCAGAGAGCTCCAGAGCAGGAGGAACAAGCCTGTGGATTAAAGGGTATTGTGACTTAAATCTCTTCACCGTATTGAGGAGTCTGTTTTGTTCCATTATTGTTCTATTACAACATGACCTGTTCTTTTCTTCTTCTTTTTTTGTTTAAGATTTTATTTATTTGATGGAGAGAGACACAGCGAGAGAGGGAACACAAGCGGGGGGGCGGGGTGGGAGAGGGAGAAGCAGGCTCCCCACTGAGCAGGGAACCTGACTCGAGGCTCGATCCCAGGACCCTGGGATCATGACCCGAGCCGAAGGCAGACGCTTAACCATCTGAGCCACCGGGGCGCCCCACAAGGTGACCTGTTCTTATTCAAATCTGTTATCGCCTCCCCCTTCCTGTTGCCACAAAGTATGTGCCTTTGTAGGAATAATTTCACTTCCTTGGCACATCTTTGCCACATTAATTGATGATATTCACATGATATTCATAATGATGAATTGTTTGTTTTTAAACTTTTGAATCCCCTAGAAGATGATCGTTTAAATTAAAGACAACGAGTTTTAGTATTAGCAAAGTTAAAATACTTTAGTGTGGAATGTTACCAAACTGCTGGTCGTATCGGTGTATGGAAGGCAGATTTCAGTGTGTGATGATGCTGATAATGATGTGTGAAGAGAAACTGAAAGAAATATCAACACATTATCAGATGATGAATTTAGCTAAGCTTCTTTTGGCTGCCTTTGGTTTGCAGTTCACTGACGTAGGTTTCCTGCCCCTCGGCTCGAGAGTGATCTGAACTGGTCCTCTCTGCCTTGTACAAAACAGTTTCAGATAGTTTTCAGAGGTGAACTCACCCAAGTTGTTTCCTTGCAATTCCCACATTCTCTCTTGACTTGTAGGAGATATGATCTATGCATAAAAGGCCACTGGAAATTGGGACATTTTCTTAAATATTGTATAGTTTCTTCCTTTTTCAGAGAAAAAAATAATGGGCCAGGGGGACAGTTAACAAAAGGAATCCATAATATTATTTGTATGTCTTAAGGATTTGGGAGCCATGGGCCTCAGTGGGAAAATAAGAGAGGGAGAGAATTAGGGCAGGCAGATTCTAATAAAGGTTTTGGAGGACTCAGAACTTTGCAAGCAGGAGAAGGAGAGGGCAAGGGGACAGCTAATTTCTCTATAGACTTCACCCAGACCCTGGGATAGATGGTAACTTTCCTGGGAATTTCTTTTGTAATCTTAGCAGAGTATGTAAACAAGAAGACATTTTGAGTCTATAATGTTTCCTGTACACAAAAATGGACAGCTGCTTACATTCCTTAACTTTAGGAAGCTATTCTAACTTTGCCCTAAATTAGATAAGGGACTATCTAAATCTCCTGCCAAGAGCTAAGAGAAGGGAAGAGATTCTTCTTCTGGATGGTCTGACTGATTAAGTTACCAATCCAGATAACTTAGTCTCTATGTGAAATTTTAGGACTCTGATCTAATCACTTGAAGAATTTCCCAATTCCTACTACACATTGGATGATGGGATAACACTTTGTATGTGTGATTCATTCTTTTTGAGATCACTGGGTCATCAACATGGCAGAGAAAGTTACTAGGGCAGTGAGTGAACTTGGCCAGAGTTGCTTCTGTAGCCACGGTTGTGCTATGAAATGAGTTAGGCTATTCCTCACGCACCCGCCTTGAACACCTTCTCTGTTGAGATAGACTTGATTAATAATGAACTGAGAATGGCACATATTTCGTCATAAAGGCAGAAGGGATGGATAGGAAAGGAGTGAAGTTTACAAATGTCATGTCCCCGTTAGGTCACACACCATACCTCAGCCTTAGTGCTTGTCATACCATTTCCTTACTCATTCTCCACCAACCCTAAGACTTACCGTTACTTTGGAAACTTCTTGGATTGATCCCATTTGGAACAGTCTTTGCATTGTGAATTTCTCCACACATATCTTCTAAAAGATACTCTCTTATAAACTTGCTTAAAA
Organism: Zalophus californianus; assembly: GCF_009762305.2. Lineage (NCBI taxonomy): Eukaryota > Metazoa > Chordata > Mammalia > Carnivora > Otariidae > Zalophus > Zalophus californianus. The sequence goes on from NC_045599.1 coordinate 127,570,269, forward strand.
CCTCACAATATCAGAATTAAATAGCTAGGTCTGTTGGAAGGACCTTTAAGAGCGCCCAATGCAGCCCATTTTTTTTTTTTACCAAAGAAGCAAGTGTGACTCAGAGAAGGGAGTGAACTTTCAAAACCATCAATGTAGTAGGTGTTCAGAATATAGCCAAGCTTAGAAGTCAAGGTTCTGTTGTACCTAGGGCTTTATACTCCCTCATGGTTATTCTTTATGTCTTCTTTGAATACATAAATCTTGTTTTATCAACTGTCTTGAAAGCCCCATTAAAGTAGGAATTCCCTTCCCAAACAGTATATACCATAGTGTAAGGTGCAAAGCAGAAGTTTAGTAAATCACTAGAATGAAAGGAAGAGTGATTCATAGCCAAATAGATGAGACTAGAGTATACTAGCCTCTCGTCTACATAACACTGATAGAAGGAAAAAAGAAATGTGGATTTCCTAGAAGTTGAGAAAATGTCACTTGTTTGTGACCATCTCTGTACCAAGTATGATTTAATGCCTAAATGAGAGCTAGAGATTTAAGAATAATCTAATGTGCTTGCGAATATTCTTAAAATATAAATGACATTTGGATTTTATAAATCTTGGTGTATTGAAATGGACTTGGTCTTGCTAAACAAGGTAATTGCGCTGTTCTTATACCACGTTACCCTGCAGAGATGATGGACTTAACTGACAGCGGCCCTGTTGTTAGCCAACATTATCGTACACTTTATACTTAGGTCAGTTGGTGTTTCAAAGTTGAATTACTGTGATTATATCAAGGAAGATCCCCTTTACTTGTGTAAAATGTTCTGTCTTTGTCATGTTTAAAGCAGGAACCCCTTTGGTATTGAAAAAAGATGTACTTTAAAAGTGCTCTAGTCATTCAGGAAGGAAAATGTGTCAATTACTTCCCTCTAAAATGTGTCCCTTTAGTTGTTGATCTCCCACGTAGAAAGGTGTCCAGGAGTTTCACGGTGGGTCCCTTATTAAGTATGGTCCAGAAGTTCACTTTATTAAACTCTTCAGAAGTTCATTTTATTGACAATGACAATTTCCTTTAGCTGAAGTTTTTTTTTTTTTTTGTCGAGGATATAGTGGATATTAGACGGAAGTATCCAGGGGAACTATGGTTTTAGGAAGCTGGGGAAGGGAGTTCACACTAGTCAGATCAGATGCTAACAGCTGCGGGGTCATCTATGGCAGAAAGGGGTCCGGGCAGGTAAGATCAGAGTTTGGAATTTCATGCATTAGGACTTTAGGCTGGCAACATGGGGTCTGGGTCCTGGCATGCATTTTTGTGTTCAAAATTTATTCATTCAACAAATATCTATTGGGTATATTCTTTATGGCTGGTGCTCTCCTAAGTTCTGTGGGTTCATATGATTCTTGGTCTTTAGAGTTGACAGCCTAGAGATAGGACATGGGTAAGTAGGGATCCGGTCCAGGGTTTATCTTTATAGTGTATGGTAAGACCATGAAGGAAGATGGAATCTTAAGGCATGTATCGTGTTTTTTGCCACTGCATTATGTTTGCACCAGGACATGTAGCTGTAATTCATTTATTTTCCCTGCTGTGCTATATTCTCCATTATGTGAATCTTCCATTTGATCCAGTATCCTGTGAGTAGATCTGAACTGCTTCCAGTTTGGAGCTATTATATATTATGTTGTAAAGAATGTTCTTGAACATGTTTCTTAGGATTCAAGTCCATAGGGTTATCAAAGACATATACCAAGTGGTGGAATGAGTTTCTCATAGGTTATATACATCTGGCTTTACTGGATGATGCAAACTTATTTTCCAAAGTTGATGTTCAATTGTGGTGAGTGAGAGTTCCCATTGTTCCATATTCTGTCCAATACTTGCTATTCTCACTTTTAAATTTGGTTGGTCTAGTGGTTATGAAGTGGTATCGCTCTATGCTTAATGTTGAACTTAAACATATTTGTTATGGAGTTGGGCCCTAAATCTATGGCTTGTGGCTATAGATTCTCCAAGAATAGTTTTCTCCCCTGTACCCAGAGTGGAAGCCCAGAGAACCAACGTTAGGTTTGCTTACTAGTTTCTTTGTTTTCTGGTTCACTTTTTCGCTTAGTCTCTGATCTGACTTTTAAACTTGTCTTTTTTTTCCTCCAGAGCAAAAGTAGCGAGCAGCAGATACCCCGGTTCCGCAGCTAGCCACGCGTATCAGTCGGAGCTCAGCCAGTAAAGCAGAACCAGTAGGAGATATATATGAGGAGATTTACTACAAGAAATTGATCACCACAGTAGTGGAGGCTGGCTAGGCGAATCCCAAATCCAGGGAGAGGCCGTCAGGAAAGGCAGGCTGCAGGTGTCAGGCCTAGGCTGAAGTAGCTGACCAAGGCAGAATTTCTTCTAGAAAGTCTCAGCCCTACTCTTAAGGTCTTTCAGCTGATTAAATCAGGCTGACAGATTATCAAGAATAATTCTCTTTACTTTGGCTTTACTAAAGTCAACGGATGGAAGGACTTTAATTTACTTCTGTGAGACACTTTCCACAGCAACACCCAGATTAGTGTTTGTTAGAATACTGGAGACAGCAGACTAGCCAAAGTGACACAGAGAAAAGATCATCACGGTCCATCTTTTGCTCTTCTCTCTGCATTTCTGCTTACTTGTATTTGTTTTTCTTTTTTCTCTTTTTGGCCTCTGAAGATTTCTTCCCTTTTTCAATGCTTATCAGGGGCTGGTACTACTGGGAGAGTTTTTCAGAGTGTCTAGTCTACCATATTGCGAGATATCAGTCTTGAGTAGATTTCTTATTGAAGTCATTTGGAAATTTTTGAGTTGCCTTTTAAATGGCACGCACAGACATTACTAAATACTAACAAACGTTACAAATGTTATAACATTAACAATAGCTCATTAGAATAATTAGCATGTCAGATCACTAATCCATGTAGTATGTGCAGGGGGCTTGTTCAGATTTTTGGAAATCCATTTAGTTGATTCTAAATCACTGCCATACTCCATGCTGGTTCTAAAGCACGCAAGTTTTTTGTTTGTTTTGGCTAGCAGCAAACTTTCTGAGTACAACCTGCCTGAGACTTGTCTTGAAATTCCTGATTTACCTGATCGCTTTATGATTATAGCCACCCCACCGAGATCCATACCTGACTTCACTGTGAGGTAGTTAACATTTTAATTGTTGTTCTGTACTTTTTTCTTCTAGTGAGTGGCATATTGCTTTTGATTATCTGCTTTCAGAACTGGTGGGAAGATTGGTAAGGCGCTTCAAGCTCTTACCAATGAGGAGGATGAGAGGACTCTTGGTGAGAATTTGGGGAAATACATAATAGGTAAATGTATGGAAAGAGGAATTGGTAACCCAGGTTCTTTTGTTCACGTAGTAAAATCTAAGACCAAGATGACAGGAACTCAAAGCACCAGTTGGCTCAGGGCTGGAGTAGCTCTGTAGCCCTGAGATACTCCCTGATCTAGTCAGAAGCCTTTCCTCAGTAGCCAGACCTCACCACGTACTCCCTGCCATGCATTTCCTCACTACTTGACAGTTCTTTGCCTTGTTTCATCATCATTTCAGGGCCATAGGCTCCCACTTTCCAAACATACCATAACTATCTATTTGGAGCTTATCACTCCAAACACAGCATTTGCCATTCTGAACCAGTTTTTATTCCTCAAAAAAGCCTTGCTTTTCCTTGCCTCTAGCCCTTGCGTTTAGGTTCCTTCTGCCTGAAACTTGCTTTCCCCAGAAGTTTTACTGAGTTACTTGTGTTCATCTTTAGGACTCACGCATGGCTTCCTTTAGAAAACCTTCTTGGCTCAATCTGCATTAGATGCCTCTCCTCTGACTCTTAACACCAGCTCCTTTCCCTCCGTCAGGCTTTATCATATGATGAGTATCTGTCTGTGTCCTTCTCTGCACTGTAAGCTCAACGAGGACAAGAATCATGTCTGCTCATTCACAAGCATGTCTCCAAGATCTGACAGAGTTCCCTACTAGGGGTAGGAACTCAGAAATGTTGAACTTGTAAGAACTGAGTTTAGGGACCTTCTCTGATGCATTTGGCAATTTATTACATACTTGTATTTAGCTACATGGAACGCATTTAACCTCTGAGAATACCCAGACCTTCCTGAAGAAATTTAGTAGATAGGCTGATGCCTGGCTGTCAAAGAGACAAAATGCGGCCATGGTTGGGACTCTTGGCCTGAGGTTGTAGCCGAAAGTGACTACTTCAAATTTTGATTTTTTTAGAAAAGAAGAGAATGGATGGGTAAGAAAAAGTAAGTGACATTCATTCCCTTGGCAAGCTCCTCCCTTGCACCAGGCACTGTTCTAGGAACTGGGGATGCAGTAGAGAACAGAATACTCACCCGCCAGGAATATAGCGACACAGAGGCCTGGAAGCCTAAGGCAGGCAGGAGAGGGGTGCTCTCCAGGGAGAGGCAAAAAAGAGCAAGTGCCTTGGAAGATGAGAGGGCCTAGTCAGTCACTACCTAATGCTGGCCTCTGAACCTGGGACACACTGATTTTCAACTTCCTGTGGAGAGTTGGGAGGACAATTCTCAACCAGCGCATGCGGCAGATTTCTGGCATCCTTTCAGTCTTGTTTCAAAAGCTGCCTCCTTGAGAGGTCCCCTTCCCCTACATGGTTGGGCCCTAGGAGGCCTGATGAGTCCCTTTCCTGAGCTCACCCTGCATTTTGATGTGGTCCCTGGAGACTTCTACCTTCCTGCCTCCTCACCTCCCCCTCCTTCCCCACTCCCTAGATGTTCCTTCGGATGGGCCCACCTCAGGGCTTACGCATTTACTGTTCCCTGGCGCTGGAACACGCATCCCCCCCGCCCCCCCGTCATTTCCTCATGGCTTATTCTGTCCCACTGCTCAGGTCACTGCTGAGATTCACCCAATCAGAGAAGATTTTCTGATCACCATCTAACACAGCTGTCTTTTCGTCACTTTGAAAACCATTTATCCTGCGTTCTCTCTTTTCAGAGCATTTGTCATCACCTGATGTCACTTATCTATGTATTCGTTTATTGTCTGTCGTCCCCAAGCTAGAACGTAGGCTCCCTGAGGGCATACACATCCGCACTTTTGTTCTCTGCTCTAACCCCACTGCCTGGCACAGAGCCCGCCATAGTAAGCACCCAGTAAATGTTGAGTGAATGGTGAGTAAATGAATGAATCATAGCTTCATGAGTGATTATCCTGTTGAACTTGTATTCTCTTTCCACCACTCGACTCACCTTTGTACCAAGGATACTTGTGTCCTAAATATCGAGCCCAGTATCTGATGCCTAATAACTGTTGATAAGTGTTTGTCCATTGAATCAGTGAATGTTGTGTACTTGCAATGGGGTCGTGCAGGTGTGAGAAGACACTTATCTCACCAAGGCTGGGGGTCCAAGCATTCCAAGAGTGCTCTGAGTCACTGAGGCAAGGCGAATGTGTTCTTTGGGTAGCAGTTAATGTTAAGTCTGTATTTGTCCCACCACTTGATTAATGTCAGTGTTGGGGAAAACAAACATTCCCACTCCCACATAGTCCCATTTCTGTGCAGCAGCTGGAAGTCTCATAAATAACCATGAAATTGTTTCTCTATGGGGAAGGAAGTTTACTTGTTAGATTTGAAATCAAATATTTGAGGAAATTATGAATGCATTTTACGCTTCAAATCCTCTCCTCCGCAGGCAGAAAAGTGGATCCCTAGGGTGCTTTCTGGGCCGATAAGTCAAAGATTAGAAAGTTCCAGAGTTTAATTTACATGAGTTTGTGTGTCATTGGTTGACCTTCCTTCTTTCAAGATATATTAATTTGATGCTTTCTATGGGCCAGATCCTAAGTGACACAGCTCTGAACATGGCAGGTCGGACCCTCCCTATGGGCTTACAGGATTGTAGGAGGAGAACCTAACCAAAATTGTAAAAATAGTGCATATGAGCATTGTGACAAATGCCATAAGAATGTATAGAAGAGGAAGCCAATATGATCAGGAGGGTTAGAGAAGGTCTGTCTGAGAGAAGCCATAGACAGGATATAAATTTTTAGGGAGCCTATAGAACATCAGCATTGAGGAATGGTGCCTATTAGGGATTATATTGTGTCCCCCCAGATTTCATTGTTGAAGTTCTAACCTTTGGTACCTCACTTCAGAATGTGACTATATTTGGAGATAGGATTTTTAAAAAGGTAATTAAATTAAAATACAGTCATTAAGGTGGGCCATAATTCAGTATGATGTCCTTAGAAGAAGAGGGTATTTGGACACACATAGGGAAGACCATATGAAGACACAGGGGGGGATGACCATCTACAAGCCAAGAAGAAAGTCCTCAGAAAGAAAGCAGGCTGCTAACCCCCTGATCTTGGACTTCCAGCCTTCAGGATTGTGAGGAAATAAATTTCTGCTGTTTAAGCTACTCACCCTGTGGTACTTTGTTCTGGTGGGCCTAGCCGATTAATAGAGCAGTGACTTGTTAGATTACCTGCACGGTGTTCCCCTAGTTCTTTCAAGCTGTGGGGAGTTGGTTATGTTGCATGAGCAACAGAAGACTGTACACACAACAATAAGGTTTAGTCAGGACTGGCTTTAAGGTGTTTGACTGGTGCAGCCACACAGGGCCATACTCAGAAGAGCGGCGCTCTGTGGCAGCCATCTTGAAATTCTTAATGATTTTTATCTTATTTTTTATCTTTGACTTTGTGCTTTGGAAGTCAAGTCTAATCAGACACTGGACCATGTGCTGTGGGCCTGGAGCCTCAGCCCCTACATGTTCTTGCATCTTGCCACCTCCCTGCCTTCCCAGGATGGGTTCTTGGCCACCTTTACTTTCTACTATGACTTCGCTACCGCTGTGACCCTGTCTGGGCAGAGCACACCGATGTGGGGAGGCCTGCTCCCGTGGCTGTCTCCCACCCCCAGGGGAAGCCAGTGCGCGCGCAGGAGGAGGTTCAGGAGTGAGTGTCCTGCAGTGTCTTAGGATGAGGCACGGCAGCAGTCCTCTCCATCCTGAGCCGACATTTGGTGGGTGACCGAGAAGGGACCACTTATCCACTTCCCATTCAGATACTGAACATCTCCTGGTGTGGTGTTTGCAATCGCATGGGGTCACCCACCTGGGTGGCTTGAGGTCACGGGCCGTAAGGGAAAGATTGACTTCTCTGCCCCTGCCCAGGGCCCTATATTTTCCTTTTGTGTTGCACTCTGCAAATCATGGCCCCGGGTTTAGAGTTGCTTTGCTGGCAAAAAATTAAAGTGAATCTGACACATATTAATGATATGCCCGAGATTGCTGTAGAATTAGCCATCGATGAAAAGTAATTATTATTAATCATTAATTTTAGTTTTGCTCATATATAAGCAAATGAGTTTTACATTTTTCTTTCATAGTAGAGGTTAGAGAAGAATGGAGTGGAAATCAGGAGAACCGCATTCTGTGCCACCTCTGTCCCTCCCTAACTGGAACACGGTATATGAACCATGGCCTCCGTTTCCTCATCAGTAGGATGAGGGGCTTGGAAGATCTTTGTGGATTCTTTTAACTCTCATATGTTGTGAGTCTGTTTCTGTTTTTATTCTGCAGTATCCAGAAGCAAATCAATGTTGACATTCTTTACTTAGTGTGGTTTAAAATCCGTCAGGTGGGTTTGTATACACTGGCGTCTCATACTGGTGAGTGTGAACCATCTCTCCAGTGTCCCCAGGGCAGGGCTGCCAAGGGCCATTCTTCTTCTGGGCCTTCTGCCTCCTTTACACACTTGCCCCATCCCAAACTGCCGTACCTAAAACTTCGGAGCACAGGCTGCTAACCTAGGAGGTCTGCTGGGCCTGCCTTTTCAGGGGCTCTGAAGCTGAGGCTGCAGAACCTCAGGGCCCTGAGTTAGTGGATGTGTCTGGTGTGTCAGCAGGGAAGAAGGGTCAGTCCAGAAACTGAATTCAGACCCAAGGTCCCTAACGTGTTGGAGAGAGGGGAGAATGTGATGTTGTAGTAAGATTAGAGGGCCTACTTATCCAGCTTCCCTCTCTCTCTCTCTCTCTCTCTCTCTCTCTCTCTCACACACACACACACACACACACACACACACACACACACACTTCTTTTGAAATGTGGTGCTTGATTAAAAAGACTCCACTTATATTTGAGTGACATCAGATATAGTGGGATTGTTATTCTAGGTTTGGGACTTCATGTTTTAACTAAATTTAACCCGAGTGAGGGGTGTGTGTGTATGTGTACACGTGGGTTTACGTATGTGTGGTGTGTGTGGTGTGTAGGTGTGTGTTTATGTGTGGTGTGTGGGCTTGTGTAGTATGTGTACGTGTGTTTACGTGTGTGGTGTGTGTGTGGTGTGTAGGTGTGTGTTTAAACACACACATTATACACCGTTGGCTCCAGGAGGCAGATCCCTTGCTCAGCTGTGATGACTCAGGATTTTATGGAAGTTCTTTCCATTCTCGTTAAATATACCACGTTGAAAGCCCAGTGTATTCTCTTAGTCAACAGAGGGGTTCTTTGTTTACTTTAGCTGAGGGAGAGTCACGCTTTGCCTTGCTGAGAGGTTGTGCTAAGAAGAGTGCCAGTCCCTGGCACTGTAGCCACTGCACTTCTGAGGGAATCCTGCTGCTGAGTTTTCACAGGAGGGGCAGAGGGCTTGTGTTCTATGATGCCGCCTCTTCCCCCGCTCCCACCCCCTCAGGAAACCTTTAGCAGGGAGTCAGCCCTTCCCGCCGGCTCCTCTGGGACACCAGAGCTTTCTCCCGGTGGGATCCGTGGGCGCTGAGTTACCGCTGGTGGCCCTGTCCTTCCCCAGCCAGCCAGCGTCATGACGGGACATCTGACCCCCAGGGGCTTCCCCAGGGTGCTCACGTTGGTGTGCGGAAGACAGGCAGCTGTGAATGCGGGTCTGGTATGAACACCGATAGATAGGATATCGGCAGCTCAGAAGCACTCCCCGCCAAAGCACAGGGCAGCTGACCGCAGACACCCGAGACGAGAGCCGAAGGCTTTTATCTTGCTCGTTCTGTCAGGCTTCAGATCCCTTTTGGTCTTGTCTCTGCCGGGAATACACAGGAGACGTGCCAGGCTGAGAGAAGCAAAGACACTTTTCATTTGCACACCTTCTCTTTCTGGGGAACAGTCCCAATTGAAAGCAGACTGTTAGTGTTGAGGGGAAGGGGGGACAAAAGCCAACTGATTGAGATATCCTGCATTTCAGTAACAATAACAAAAAAAATCAAAGGACAGTCTCTGGGGACAGAACAGTGGTTTATCCTGCTCATGATTCTGGCTCAGAGGATGACATGAATCAGGGGCTGGTGAGAACAGTCATGGCCTTCCCAGGGGGAGAAGCCATTATCAAAACCCCCAGATGGCTCCGTCTCACGCCCCTTCCACTAGCACCCGTATTGGGCTGAGTTCTCTAGGATTCCATCTTCACATTTCAGGGGACTTCTTTAGGATTCTGTTGTTTGTTGGTCACATCTGTGCCCATGGTAGCCTGGGTCAAGGTGAAGCCTCAGCAGTAGAACCAGGCAGATTTGAATTCCAGCTAGCTGGCAGGCAACTTGGGCAGGAGACTATTTTCCTACTCCTGTTACGTCTTTTTTTTTTTTTTTAAAGATTTTATTTATTTATTTGACAGAGAGAGAGAGAGCGCACACAAGCAGGGGGAGTAGCTGAGGGAGAGGGAGAAGCAGGCTGTCTGCCGAGCAGGGAGCCCGATGCAGGGCTCCATCCCAGGACCGCGGGATCATGACCTGAGCCGAAAGCAGACGCTTAACCGACTGAGCCACCCAGGTGCCCCACTCTTGTTTCTTCTTATTTGTAAACTGTGGATGGTGCAGATTTCATACCAAGATGGGGTAGGGTGGAATCAGTGAGCTTCAGGTTCATAGTTCCTGAGCTACAAGTCCAAATTCCAGAGATTCCCTCTAAACCGAAAGTAGTTTAGTGTTGAGCAACCTTATTTGGCGGCAGAACGCAACCTGGATTGATATGAGGCTGCTTATAATTTGTAATTATTTTAGTGAGACTAGGTGCCCAGTTTGTTGTAGAAGAATCCATATGTTTGGTTTCAGGGTGCTCCCCTAGACCCTATAGGGATGTTCACTAATACAGAGTGTGTGACCCAAGCTGTTTTTTTTAAATTGTGGCAAAATACATGTATCATAACATTTACCATCTTAGCCCTTCTTAAGTGTACTTACATTCACATTGCTGTGCAACCAGTCTCTACAATGCTTCATCTTGCAAAACGGAAATCCACACCCATTAAACAGCTACTCCCTTTTCTCTTCCCAACTAACTGCCATCCTGCTTTCCAGACTATGTTTATAATGGCAAAAACTTTGAATTCCAGATGATCTAGCCCCAAGGGTTCTGAATCAGGGCTCATGGACCTTAGCTGGGGAAGACGAATGACCAGGATTTGGCAGTCCCCACCTCGTGGGACTGTCCTGGAGAGGCCCGTTCCTCTGATCCTCCAGGGAGCTTCCTGCCACAGCTCCCCACTTCCCAGTATCAGGTTCCTGGGTGTGAAAGTTTGCGAAACACCGGCAACCACCTCTGCTAATAGCAGAGAGAGTGTGGGTGCTTGAAGGCAGTGATGAACACTCCCCTTTTCTGTCATTGCCTCCATCTCATTTTTTTTTTCAAGAAGTAGAGGGGCACACACTGGCAGTGGGTTGTGGTGTCAGCTTTTTAGTTCTGTGCCATGGAGCGTGGTGTAGGATGCTGGCCCAGTGAAAAAGCATTCAAACCTTCATGCAGACTGCACTGTGGGGAACGTGCCGCCAGCCTATTTAGACCCTGCTGGAGACCTCCAAAACTGGATTTATGCATTTTGCAGAACTCTCCAGGCATGCCATGAAAAGCAGTAAATGCTCACCTTGTTATTCCCAGCAGATCCAGCATAGAGACCGGCTCTGAGTCATGTCTTCTATAACTGGAATGAGTCAGGGAATTCTTGACACATCTCCGATAACTGTGGGAGTGCATGGACTGCCCGAGGTCATCATTGGAAAACCCGACAGTGGTCGAGCGTCGTTATTGGAATGTCTCCTCCATACCACTCATTTTGTGAACATCCCGGGGGCAGATGGAGAGGTTGGTCTCTGCAGGGGGTTTGTGGTGACTTCCCCTGTTTTTAATCACTGGGGACAGAAGTAGATGTTTGAGAAATTGGAAGCCCATGAACACAATTCAGAACACTAAACCCTCCAACAGATGACTCCTTATAAATACAGATTAACTTTAGTACCAGATCTTCCATTTTGGGGTTATCTAAAATATGCAAAATATTATGTACTTTTAAGGCCGGTGGTGACACTAATTTGGATGTCTTTATTATCATCGTTACTGTTTTCAAAAAGCTATGAGAACCCTCTACTCCCAGAGAAAATGGCACTAAATAGAGAACTTTCAAAGTCATCTGGCCCTGGAAAAATCAAACAAATGATCAGTTTCCAGACATCCGCATGGGACATTCCAAACCCATGGTGACGAGGATGCCCGTGAGTGTCCGAGGTTTAGGGCCAGCTGCAGAGGCGGTTTTCCCCTTAATGACGTTGCTCCCACAGTCACTGCCGTTCTGTGGCCTGTGCTGGACCTTGGTCAAACTCTCAGCAGCCGAAGCCGAAATGCACTTTTCTGACTTGGCCATTAGGCAGCTGGGACCTCAAGAAAAACAGGAAAACTGGTGCGGGGTGGGAGGAAGCGGGGACCAAGACCAGAAATTAAGAGTCTTGTCCACAAGGCAAATTCGCCTGCCATCTGTTTTGTTAGGACCTGAGAATTAAGAATGGATTTTATATTTTTAAACGGTTACATTTAAAATGGTTAGGTGAGCACTTATATAATATCCTTGATTTTGCCTCTTGATCCACAAGACATAAAATATTTACTGTTGCGGCCCTTTCATAAAATTTGCTGACCCCTCGTCTAGACCATTGGTTCTCAAAGTCTGGTCCCCTGACCAGCAGCATCAGCATCACCTGGGAACTTGTTAGAAATTCAAATCCTCAGAAACTCTGGGAGTGGGGCCCAGTGTGTGAGTCTTAACTGGCCTTCCAGACAATTCTGATCCAGGCTAAAGCTTTGGGAACCACTGATCTAGACTGCCCAGCCATCCTCCAGAGACATCCTGATGCTAAGAGCTGCGTGTGTGTGTGTGTGTGTGTGCATGCGTGTGCGTGTGTGTGTGTGTGTTGGTGGTAGTTGTAGAGTCCAGGCTTTGATGTCACGTGGATGTAGGTATGAATCTTGACAGGGAGCAGCTCTGTGACCTCAGATGAGTTTCTGATGCTCTCTGAGCCTCATTGTCTTCATCTATAAAATGCATGTGGTCCTTGCCTGGCTATATTTCTGTATGAATCAGAGAGGATGAAGGGCTCAGTAAATGCTGGTCTCTGTTGTGGGGGCTGGTAGCCGCTGTGTCTCGCTGATCAGCCTCCTTGGCTGCGTTGTGGAATGATGCTTTAGGAGATGGCATCAATGAAGAGTCTCAGGAAACTCTGGCTCGCATTTGTTCTTTTGACCAACCACAAAGCCACCTGGACTTGCACAAAGCATGACCATGTAAAGCATGATGTGGAATGTAAGGAAGCATGGATGCCACAGTCCCTTTCACTGGCTGATGCTCATCTGTTCCAAGCTGATTGCCAGTTCCCCTCAGACCAGCTAGTGATCAGGATTAAGTACCTCCTGTGTGCCGGGTGTCATAGTAACCACTTGAGAGTATCTCTTACTGAAGACTCACAGCTGGCTTATGGGTAGGTACTATTATTATCCCCATTCCACAGACAAGAAAATGGAGGCTTAGTGAGGTTAAGTGACATGCCCATGCTCACATTATTAGAAGTGACAAAGGTCTGTGTGAGTACAGAACTTCTGACCACCATGTTCAAGTACTATTATCTACAGTTCATTTGCTTGAAAAGAACTTCATGTGACAGTTTCAATGAAACTAGATGAAAACTTTTCCTAGTTAAAAGAAATAAGGAATATATATTATTTTTTACTTGGAAAGTATAGAAAAATATAAATGAAGAAAATAAAGATTACTCATCACACAACCAAAAATAACCACTGTTTGTGAGTGTTGTATTTATTTCCTATAATATCACATACATGGCATGACAATATAATTTAATATTGTAAAAGTGTAAGACAGTATATCAATGAAACACACAATTGGGATGTGCAAAATCTTCTCACATTAATAATAGTTATAAATCTTTTTCAAGTTATTAAAAACTATTTCAAAACAATAATAAGGATTGCTTGAAACTACTCTGTTGGACAGATCAACTTTTATTTAGACATTTAGATTTTTAAAAAAATTTTTGTTATAACAAAATTCCCTATGATTATTATCCTTGTGCTACAAATTTTGCCCGCGTTTAAAAATACTAGATTAGATTTCTATAAATGAGTTACTAGGAGTGTTTTCAAGTCTTTTCTAAAAGGTGATTTATATTTCTAAAAGCAACATATAAAAGCATCCACTTACATTCTTACCAGCACTGAGTATATTACTCTCTTCTCTGATTTTATGTGCATAATGTGGTCTCATGAGTTCTTGACTTATTTCTGTGAATATGAGTGTGCACATTGGTAACCTAAGCTTTTGAGTCATTTAAAATTCTTAAGAATCTTCTCTCAGTGAGATATCATGTGTTATTTTTCTACTGGATCATTAGTATTTTTCTTAATAATTCATAAGAGCTTCATAAATAAGTGTGTAATACCTTTGTCATATTTGTGAAAAATATGTTTCCTGCTCTTTTTATTTTGGACATTTTTTGATGCTCAGATGTTTTATGCTTTTGTTGGAATGTTTGGTTTTCTTTGCGATTTCTTTCATTCCTTTGATGCTTACAAAGTTCTATTTTGTAAGATACTACCACCTAGTATCAGATAAATACTCGCCTATTTTTTTTCCCAGTACCTCCTTCACGGCTTACATTTGGATTTCAAATGAGGAGTATGTGGCATGTGCGTGCATTGCTGCTTCTGGCTCCCGGTGTCCGGGCAGACATCACTAATCAATCACAGCACTGCGGCTGGTTCAGCCAGGAGGAGGCAGCCTGGGAGTATTGATGCAGCTGCCGCTTGAGCCACTACCAGCCGGTCAGAGTTGGAACATAACGATTTTACCTTTTTGACATCTCTACTGAAGAACACATTCTCTGAAATAGACAATAAGGATGGGTCGTTGTAAAATCCTAGGTATCCTATATATCTTGTGTATTTGGAGTAATTCCTCATCCCACACAGTCTAAAAAGATACAGTCTTACCATTTCTCGGTGGGAGTCACGAGCCATCTGCAGACTTCTGGCATCTTGCCCCTGGACAGCCTCTGCTGGGACAGAACATCTCCCTATCACTAGGGCTTCTGAGTGATGCTTAGGACCGCAGACCAGGCAGCAAGAGTTCCTCCTATATGCGTGCCTGTTGTCTTAAGTACATGCTGTACTGTAGGGGAAAGACAGAGCACAAGCAGAGGGGAAATGGATTTGTAATTCATAATAACAGTGATCAAAACTAAGTTGCCATTTATTATCTGTATGATATTGAGTGAAATACTCTGCCAGTATCATGTGCCTCATTCTCAGGATAACACCGAGGCCATTTTCAACGTCCCTGTTTACAGGTGAGAAAACAAGGCAGGTCAGCACTCGTCCAGGTAGCAGCTGTAGATGGAGCTGCAGCTGGGATTCGTGTCCAGATCTGCCCGACTCCTGAGCTGCTTACCGTAATGCTCCACCCTTCCCCAATCTCTGCTGAGGCGGGGGTCACCGTTGCCAAAGAGCCTCAGCAAGATAACGGGCTTATCCTAAATGAGCCAAGTTAAAGGGCCAGGCAAAGAATTGTCTGTCTTCCGCGGCCACAGTTAGGGTATGAAGAGTAGGCTTCCAGAGAAACAAACCTGCTGTAGAATGCAGTGGAAGAGGGACTGTTCTGTCTTTTGACACTTGTTTTCTGTACATCGGTGGTGGGAATTGGCCTCTGGGAGACCACGGACTGGTTTTAGTATACTTTCCTCTTACTGAAAAATAATAAGATTATGGATTTTTAATCCGTCTCTCTAGAGATTTTGAATTAATGAATCAAAACTTTATACAAGAAATAAAAAAGTGCATTTGAGTTATATTTTAGGAGCAAGTACAAGATCAGGAGAAATAGGGAAGGAGCTGGAGGAAAGGCAGATTCTGTGGTCATTCCTACCTCCCACCTTTCTGTCCATCCACGCCTTCCAGAAAGGATTGACTCTTAACACACACACACACATACACACACACACACACACACACACACACACACACGACTTTACTAGCATAATATCGCCATCTTGTGGCCTTGTGCAATATTAATACTTATAGAATGTCACCAATATGCTGTTTTTGCAACTCTTGGCATAAACTGTATATAATCCCATTTCATGCAGAAAGATTCAGCTTGACCTTGTGCTAGGAGGGCCTTCCTTCTAACCCTGGGTGGATGGTGAAGGACATTGTTAAGAGCACCGGGGTGCAGGAGAGGAGATTTCTACTTTCTAACTTTTGCTTAAAGTTCCAGAATTGAACTTTTTGCCCATAGAACCCTCTTCATTATTACATATTTTTAAAATGTTGGGTATTTAATAAGTACTATTTGAAAAGCTACACATTCTGTACTAGTGATTTATAAAACACACACACACAGACACACACACACACACACACACACACACACAACACCCTTTTTGCTGTGCTGCCTGAAACTAGGTGTTAAGGATCTCACCACTGCCAGGGTTTCTTCTTTTCATTTGGAGGGAAATTTGGGGAGACTCTGCCACTGGCTAACAAGCAGGATCTGCCTGACCCGCCAGTTGTCAAAATCCCAGATGTTCATTTGGGCAATGCCTCTGATTCTTCAGAGTACTTTCGAGCGTTATCCCATTGGATCTTATAACTACCGATGTACCTGGTGGGCTTGAACTTATTTTCCTATTAAACTGTTTTCCTGATTGTGTAAGTTTTGTCTGCACAGTATAACATTTGGAAACTTCATATGGGTATAAAAAATATAAAATATCAGTATACTCTTCAACACATAGAGCTAATATTCATGTCATATTTCATGTGCATCAGGCCTCCTATGCATCCACATGTATATGTGCACATATACATATATACACACATGCATGTCCGTGTGTATGCACGCACATGCACACGTACACACACAATGCATGTTACTTTGTAATGGGATACTTTACAAATGACATCATCACGACCGAAAGGTTAAATGACTTGTTCAGCCATACCTGATATTCCTGGATAGGCATTTGATCCTAGAAATGCTTTCTCTTGATCCCTGTTCTAACCGGGCTTTCCTCTATTGCACGCTGTCTGAGCTCTCCGTGGGGTAGATGGCCTTTCGGTTTGTGGAAGAGCCTGTGATGTGGAGAATCCCTGCTAGCATGGACACTGCGCTACCCTCAGTAAGGAGAAGTCAGGTTTAAAGAGCAAATGGCTTTGGAAGAGAGGGTCCAGGGACAGCCAATCCCACCAAATGCTGACGATCGGATGAGAGCCTATGAGGGTCATTAGGCAGAGGGCTGTGAGTCTAATGGTCACAGCTCTGTGGAGGGAAGAGGGAAGGATTGGAAGTTGTGGGCACTGGAAACTCACTCTGTCCACCTGGCAGCCCGTGGCTGATCGTGTCACCGAGGGCCCGGGGTGTGAGCATCTCATCCCAAGCAGGCAGTCCCCGGGGAAGCTGACTCTGCTCCCAGGCTGTCCTCCTAGGGAACTTTGCATAGTCAGTGCTTTGGCTCTGCTCCTCCCTCTCTCTTCTGTCTAGGCTGGGGATTTTCAGCTGAAATGTATTATTTCAGTAAATATCCCAAGTGGAGTAACTTCCTCCGGTCCCAGGGACTCCAGCGACATACAAAGACATGGGGCCTCCTTCTGGGGGAAGAGGCTGGGTCTCAGGGCTGCCCCGGGAGGGGGGACAGGATGTCCAAGACTCATTTAACTGCCACCTGAGCATTTCACGGACTTACCAGGTGTTTGAGCCAGTTTCTGTTAAATTTATTGGTTCTTTTCTTTAGAAAATATGAAGGGTTCCAGTCTTCGTGCTTTCACTGAATCTACAGATATGTCTAATGGAGTGCCTGCATTCTAGATGCTGAGGGTAGACTGTGAGCACAACAGGCAGCAGGCCCGCAGGGGGTCCAGTTTCACAGGAAGAGTGGTAAAGAAACAGATAAATATTAAAAATAAACAAAAATAAATGCAAACCAGTAGATACCAGAAACGGAATTAGCAGCATAAGGCCACAGAGGACCAAGAGAATGATAGGATGGTCTACAGGACTCTTAGGGAGAAGGGAAGGAGAAGGGGCCATCCACTCAACATCCAGGGAAACGTGAGTTCTGGGAACAAAATGCACGAGGGCCTTGAGCACAGGCAGCTTGGCTTGTCTGAAGAACTGAAAGGTTAGTGTGGCCAGAGAGACAATAGGGAATGAGCTTGGAGAGAGAGCCAGGGCCCCCCTTGAATAAACCCTAAACTGTCGCTCAAGTCTCTGTAATAATCCAAGGCCTTGGAAAATCTGGAAAATGGAGATGCCCAGGAAACAGACCTCAGGACGGTCTGTAAATCTAATGTTAGATCTGCTTGGGGTTTGTGCTCTCTTCAAAACGGAGTCAGAAAACTGCTCTTAACTTTCTCCTCCGGAGACTTGGCTGCAAAGCTGCGAAATGCCCCTGAGGGGAAAGAACAGTCGCACAAGCCTGAAAACCTCCTCTGGGATTAACGGAGAAATCATTCAGAAATGCAGGGACATGAGCAGGTACCTGTCAACCCAGGCCAGACCTCCAGGCTGGACCTGACCTTGACCCAGATTTACAGGGCCAGGGAAACCTTGATTCATGGTTGCCAGCCCAACTCAGTCTGGCTTCCCTCTTTCACAACCCTGTTCCTCCAGCAGGTGAGGTGGGAACACCCCTCCAGGGGAGGTGAGAGGAGAGAGAAGACTCTGTGTGGCAGCCAGGAGGTGGGGGCGGGGGGAGGGTGGTTGGCGAGTGTGACTTGGTTAGAGCCAGGAGTTTCCCCTGGAGCCAGCAGGAGCCAAAGAGCAGCTGGTGAGGATCAAGTCAAGGCTTGGAGTTCAGCCCCTGAATTGTTTTAGGAGCTCACATCTGTAGCCCTCTGCCCAGACCTCCTCACACAAGCATACAGTGTGAGGGAAATCAGTGTACCTGCCAAGTAAAGGGGCTTCCACATTACTCCCCTGGACACTCCTCCTTCTGACCACATTGCTGCCTTAAGCCCCTTGCTTTTAAATTTTTTTTCTTTTTCTTTTTTTACCTTTTCAGTACAGACTACTGTGGACCCTGAGTCTTCCGTGGTCATTGCTTTGGCCAGCTAGTAGGTGACCTAGAGCAGGAGACCTGGCTTCTCGGCCTGGCCCTGGCACTAATGAGCTGTGTGATCTGGCCCAAGTGAATCAGCCTCTCTGGGCCTCTATTTTGCTTCCTCAGCTGTAAATGAAAGAGTTAGGGAGGTATTTCCCAAGATAGCAGTGGTTCTCGAACCTGAGTGCACAGCAGAATCCCTTGTGAAAACACAGATTTCTGGGTGCCCCTCTTGAGTTTCTGGTTCAGTAGGTCTTGAGTGGAGCCCAAGAATTTGCATTTCTAACAAGTTCCCAGGGGCTGCTGCTGCTGCTGGTCCTGGGAGTGCACTCTGAGAAGGGACATCCCCAAGGCATCTTCAGGCTGGGTCATAGCTACGATTGGAACTTCACAAGGTGTGGGCCTCCTCACTGACCTGCCTGGCAAGGTCACGCATACTTGAAGTTCCCGTGTCTGTTTCCTGGGGCTCTAAAAGGCGCCCAGCTCCTGATTCTGTGATTCCATATGGTCTAGTTTCAGCCCCCCGTCCTCCCTCCTCTAACTTGGCAAGCTTATACACACAAGAGTTTTAAATATTTCAGAGAGTTTTCAGCTCTGGGATGGCAA
This sequence comes from Zalophus californianus, assembly GCF_009762305.2. Lineage (NCBI taxonomy): Eukaryota > Metazoa > Chordata > Mammalia > Carnivora > Otariidae > Zalophus > Zalophus californianus. The sequence continues at coordinate 127,589,264 of NC_045599.1, forward strand.
CAGAGTTTGATATTATAAGGGTGGGTAATGCAAAATCTTGCTCTTTAGGGCTGGACGAGTTGGTAAGGCAGGGAAGGAAGGGCTGGCTCTTGTGCCAAATGCCTTCCCTTAACGTTTGGTCTTACAGAATCAGATAAAGAGAAACTGTGTCTGGAGAGCCAGGCAAATCTGGAGGATGCACTAGGAGGAGATCAGGATTGGAGCTGAAAGCCGTGTGCTAGAGCTTGTGGGACTTTCGAGACCATTTAACTCAGGGGTTTTTAGAAGTTAGGGTTTCTGCCGAACCATAGTGAGGGCCGTTTCAGGGGTGCCAATTGTCCACACCTCAAAGACCACCAGAAACACCTCGCCCGCGTAGCTAGTTTGGTTAGACATGCTGCAGTAAGGAGGGCTCGGCCGTGTCCCTCAGTGGGGAAGTCAGGGCAGGGCGCAGGTGGGGTTTTCAGGTCTAGAGTGGGGAGATGTCAAGGCAGGTCCTATAAGGGAGAAAATGGTTGGGATTGGGAGACTTTATGACATGACAGCTTTGGATTAGTGGGCTCAGCCAGGTGAGCGTCACGGAGTAGACCTTGATACACAAGCTGTTCGTTGATAACTAGGCTGTTGAGGAGATTCATTATCTGCCAGAAAAAGGAATGTCCGGAACATGCAGCTCGTATATTCTTGCTTGGTCTCAAAATTGTTTTAATAAGAACGGAAAAGTATGTGTGTTTCTAGCATCATTTAGCATAAGGAAATAAAGGGAATTATGTTGGCTTCAGATCTCAGGGACCAAAGGGACCCGGTGACTGTGTGGGGTCCTCGCCCTTCCCCTCACCTCTCAGTCAACTTAGGGCATCTCCACGTTTTTCTATTTTCGACTTTGAGTCTCTACATCAGATTTCACTGAAGGAAAGGGCTTTATGTTTTGAGAGGGGTTAAAAATCCAGAATGATATTTTTAAAATCTCCATTTAGAAAAGAATACTGAGGCCCAGAGAGGTGATGCTGTTGCCCCTAGTCACACTGGTTCATAGCAGAGGAAAGGGTCAGGGTCAAGTGTAGAGCTCACTCCAGTGCCACCTTTTGCCATGCCCCTGGGACAGTCATAAATGACACGGGAAGGGGTCAGGCAGCTTTCCTGCATCTTCCATCATTACCACCAGAGGCATGGGGTCTCCAAAGTGCTGTGGAGGAAGAGAGGGGAGGGGGTGGCACTGGAGTGAACTGGCTCTGAACTGCAGCTGACACCACATGTCCCCCTCTGTGGGGACTGTGCACAGGCTGTGGCCCAACCTGACTGCAAGGGAGGCTGGGAAACATAGGGGAGCACATGAAACATTCCGTGAGCACCGGCTACCTCCGTCTCACCCAGGATTCGGGGGTGCACCCATGCTCCGTCTCGTGTTGTTTTTATCCCCCAGGTTCTAGAGGCGAAAATTCAGGAGCAGTGAGGATGAGCAACTTGGCCAGTGTCATGTAGGTTGATGTGGGCAGCACTTGAATCCAGATCTGATTTAAGATTAGCGCTCTGGTCTCTCTCCTCTCCTGTTAGGGAAAGAGAGGTGTGTCCGACGAGGAGGCCAAAGCCAGATCGCTGTGAGGTGGGACAGCTCTGTGCACTTGGAGGCGGAGAGGCAGGAACAGGTGGACAAGCAGTTCAAGTGTAGGAGGTTGACCGGAAGACTGATAAGATCTTAGTGCGAAAATAAGATCAAAAGCACAGATCACGTGTTAGCAACCAGACAGAGATGGGATTGTGTCTCTTCCTTTGACATAAAAGGGAGGATAAGAGAGTCATTTATAGACAGTGAATGTAGGGATGGATGGAGTTTGCCTTCCAAAGCCTAAGTCCCAACTCGAGATTACGACGACAGAAGACAGTGGAAAGGGGAGGGGGCCATTCGCACAGGCTGAGGGGGTAGGGAAAGAGCAGGAATTTAGATGACCCAAGTCTGCATGCTAGGAGAGGCTGAGCCATCCGTGGCTATGGAAGTGTCCTTGGCACGGCTCTGTCTGGCTTGTCTCTGGCGTCCACGATCTGCTCTCCTTCCCTCTCTCTTCTGCAGCTGTGTGTTGGGCACTTGCCCTCTGCTCGCAATGCTTCCTTGCCTCGGGCCAGGCCAGTTCGTTCTTCTGCTCCCGTCACACTTGCTGGTCACTCCCTAGACTATGGTTCTGACCTAGTGATGCCGCCGTTGCCTGCCTTTGACTCACCTGCTTCCAAATCACTCCTGGCGAATTCCTCTCAACCCCTCGGGCTTGTTAGCAGAGGAATTGTCTCTCTAGACTCTCTCCATCCTTCTAGCCAGTCCTCCTATCTGCCGTAGCTAAAATGCATGCAAAGGAGTCAAGCTTATTTTGATATTCGGCCTAAGAAAAAAAACCCAGGAAGATCCAGCCGCCTTAGGGGAGGCCGTGAGGCTGCTTAGGTTTAAACCCAGCTGCACACCTACCCAACTCTGAGGCTTTACACAGAGTACTTCACTATGGGCCTCACTCATCTTTCACGTGTGAAATGGGAGAGCAGTAATTTCTACCTCATCCAGTGTTTCTGAGCATTAAAATTTGTTAATATGTGTAAGACACTTGGAACAGTCATAAGAATAATGTGACTGCTAACCATCATCACTATTGGTACCAAACACACAACACAATACAGGGTCAGTGGTGACAGTGGTTTTATTATTTATTTATTATTATTTATTATTTATTATCTGGTGAAAGGTCTATACACTGTTTTGCTACATTCTAATAGCAAATAATTATGGTGGACCATATCACTAGAGCATTTCCTTAGGTTTAAATATAAAAACATATCTTCCCAGTTGCAGTGATGGTCAGACTGCACTCTTATACTCTTGCATGGACAATACGCTGACACAAAGAAGTGCTTTTATCTCGTTATAAGGGAAAGTTCTATTGAAGCCCCGATGAGGGGGAAATCTTGTCACATTGCCGTCGGAATGAAAAGAAGTCTTTACACACTGATCCTGCTGCTTGTTTATGTAGAGAAATCTCAGCCTCAGACTGCTGTGAGCAGAGACCACAGCATTGGGCCTAGGCCTCTGGAGGCTCAGAGGACTATTGCAAGAAGGGCAGTCTAGTGTAGGGAGGTGGTAGCCTGAGCTGCTGAGTTTCCCCCTCAGCAAAGGCTTTCTGCTTTAAAACAAACAAAGGAAGATGCAGGTGGTGAAGGGGGAGGCCGCGTGATAGACCCAGGAGAGCTGAGATCAATCCAACTCAGGATGCGGAATTAAAATATTTACTCTGGCATTGAGGAATGGCCGGGTTGAGTGTTTGGCTTTGCTGTCTCAGCAGCACCTTCTGTCCTGGCCACCTCTTTGTCACTACCAGTCTTGAAGCTTGTGAAACCTTTGAATTACCAACACTTAGCATTTTGCAGGTGGAAATCTAGACTTAGAGAAAAGGAACCCCTCCTATACTGGGAGGTCATGGAACCCTTTGCTGTAGCCATGCTGGAACTGTCTAGAAAGGAAAAGGCAAGGATCCCTGTCATGGGATGTCCACCCTACCTCCTGATCTGAACACTATTCCAACTGATGGACTGGATCTGTTTTTTTAAAACTCTTTCATCTATTCAACTTAAAAAAGTTATCAAATATAAGTGCACAATTTATAGTTTTCACACACTGAACACACCAACATAACTAACATCCAGATCAAGGATAGAACATGAGGGGCGCCTGGGTGGCTCAGTCGTTAAGCATCTGCCTTCGGCTCAGGTCCTGATCCCAGGGTCCTGGGATCGAGCCCCGCATCGGGCTTCCTACTCTGCGGGAAGCCCCTTCTCCCTCTTCCACTCCCCCGTTTTTGTTCCCTCTCTCACTGTGTCTCTCTGTCAAATAAATAAAATTAAAAAAAAAAAAAAAACAACAGAACATGACTAGCCCTCTAGAAGCCTACCTGTGCCTTTGTTCCACCCCCTGATTTCTACCAGAATTGATTCCTTTTGCCCTTTTGGTACTTCATAAAAGGCAATAACTCAGTATACACACTTTTGTACCTGGCTTTTCTCCCTCAACATTACCTTGGTGAGATTCATCCATAAAATTGCCTATGGTTGGAGATGATTCTTTGCTGTAGAGAAGTCCATCAAGTGAATGCCATTGTGCACGTTTTGGGGTGTGTGTGTGTGTGTGTGTGTGTGTGTGTGTGTGTGTGTGTGTGTGCGCGCGTGCGCGCTTGGGATACACACGTTGGAATTGCTGGGTCGTACAGTATGCATATGGACAGCTTTCACTGATACTGACAGTTTTACAAAATGGTTGTCCCAATTTGGTGTATGGGGGTTCCATTTACTTTTCATCCTAGATTCTCGGGCTAGGATGACAGACTGCACACAGACTAAGCACATATAACAGGGAACATGCAATTCTATTTAGCCTTCTTTTCAAAGTAGAGCTGGTATTGTTCGTGCTCACCTCAGCTGCTCGTTGTCTCGTTGATGAGATGTTTCCTTGAATCATCAAGTCCCTAGTGATAGAAACACAGATCAGATCCTCGGTTCTGGTTTTCCTTAGACCATTGAGAATCCTGCTGAGCATCTTTTTGTTCATGGTTGCTGTCAAAAGACTGAATCTCCATGACCTATTTATGACAGGAAGGGTGGAAGAACTCGGAATGCTTATTCCTGAATCCAGAAAAAAATAGTTAGACTGGAGTTGGAGTTGGAAGATAAAGCTACCTTCTGAAATTGGCAATCACATTTTGGGGAATGAGGGGAGTATTAAGAGCCTCTTTAAGAAGCTTGATACATTGATGCCCAAAATCTCTTTCATTCTCACTGAAGAATTCATTTTAATCCCACTATCTAATTGCATAAGAGCTGCTCACAATTTTAGAAGTCTCTGGATAACTTCTACTGCGGATATTTGTTTGGATGCTTTTACAAGCAGTGTATTTTCTTGTGGAATGTTTGGCAGACATTTTTAATAAAGATTTTGGATTTGAGGTTGTGGACACAGATGGATAAAATTAGACAAACTTTTTTTTTGTAAAACCATATAAAAAACCAACAAGTGACATTTTAAAAGCTAAATTAGATATAAATGGGTATTTGACTTTTCGTTCCTCCCCCACCCCCCAAATATTTCTCTTTAGCTTCTATTTTTCAATAATTGTTTAGCAGGTTTTTTTTTTCCTTTTTATTGGGTTTTGGGCAAAAGACAAAAAAAATAGCTTTCATCTTGCATAGTAACTTCTCCGCTTTTGAGAGAACTAGCAAAATTGCTGCTTTCCATGCTGCCTGTTATTCATAAATTAAGTTCTAGCAAGTAAGGATGACCAAAGCCAGTGGCTGGGTATTGAGGAGCGTTTGTCCTATGGGTAGGATATTTAGCATGAAGGGATTTTAGATGTCGCTTTGCATGAGGAACCCACGTCAGACTCAGAAGTTGATAGTGCTGTGAAGTCACTGTCATTATTCCATACTCATCACACAGCTGCGCCACCTGACTTACCACCCCTGGTCAGAAGAGCAAGCTAATCACATACACAACTATTTTGCAGCTAAATTTGTAGAAATGGAATTGCTAGGTCAAAGAGTAAGTATATTTAAACATTTTAGAAATACTGCCAAATAGTGGTCCAGAAGGGTCGTGTCATTTTTCATTCAGTCCAGACTATATGAGAGTGTATGTTTTTCTCATTACCTCCTTTAATACCTGTCACAAAAACATATCCTTCTTGGCTCCCCCTTAAGAACCTCCTTTTTACAGGCCTACTTTACATTTCTGTAGCATCCATCTGTCTCTTCTTTATAGCTCATATTTTGCCCATTTTCACAGCTTACTTACTTTTCTACCTCCTTCATCCACCTACTCAACACATCTACCTTCCTACCTAAGAATGAAAACCCAAGGAGACTGCAAGGATTGTTAAACTCTCATTTGTGGATTTTGGCTTGTGTACAATTTTAATTTCATAATGACTTACTACATAGATAAATTGGGTAAGTTGAGGAATGTCTGTATAATGATGAAGGTATCAAGATAAGGACCATTATATTATCATAGTGACCAAGATTTTTTTCCTCGCTACAGAGTGCTCTGTGATGGAGGAGGGTATTTATGGGACAGTGTGGGGGTTAAGAGCCACATTGCCTGTGTTTGAATCCCTCCTCCGCCACTTACTATCTCTGTGACATCTGGTAAGGAACTTAGGTCATCTCTAAAATGGGGAGTAATAGTTGTATTTACCTCAGGAGGTTATTGTGTAGATTACTTAACATATGCAAAGCGCTTCAAATAGGATCTGGTGCAGGACGATTATTATTTGTTCAGGGCTGTTATTAGTTCATTGTTTCCCTTTCTTCAGTGCACTTAACTCTTCCATTGGACAAGAAGATGAAGAGTCTGCTCTGAGTAAGACTAGCTGAACTTTGGACGCACAGAAAGGCGGTTTACTTGACAGGACTGAGCTTTTCTGTCTGAAAAAATGGGCAAAAGGTTGCTAAAGGAAAGTAGCAAGGGAGGGGTGCAAATTTTATTTATTTAAAAATATTGCAGGCAGATCCGTGGTGGACGTTTTGAGGGCAGCTGTCCTGCGGCTTGCGCGCCCCGGACCGCCTCCTGTGGAAGCCTGAGCCGGCTGTGTAGGCCCAGGGCTGGCTGTGACACAGCGTCGGAAAAGAACATCACCGAACGAAAGATAACAAATTATTCAAGAACAAGGGGAAAGACAGTACAGAAATGAGGCGGCGCCGAATAGAAGTTAATGTGGAGCTAAGGAAAGCTAAGAAGGATGACCAGATGCTGAAAAGGAGAAACGTAAGCTCGTTTCCTGATGATGCTACCTCTCCACTACAGGAAAACCGCAACAACCAGGGCACTGTAAATTGGTCTGTTGATGACATTGTCAAAGGCATAAATAGCAACAAATTGGAAAGCCAGCTCCAGGCTACTCAAGCTGCTAGGAAACTGCTTTCTAGGGAAAAACAGCCCCCCATAGACAACATAATCTGGGCTGGTTTGATTCCAAAATTTGTGTCCTTCTTGGGCAGAACTGATTGTAGTCCCATTCAGTTTGAATCTGCTTGGGCTCTCACTAACATTGCTTTGGGACGTCAGAACAGACCAAGGCTGTGGTAGATGGAGGTGCTATCCCAGCATTCATTTCTCTGTTGGCATCTTCCCATGCCCACATCAGTGAACAAGCTGTATGGGCTCTAGGAAACATTGCAGGTGATAGTTCAGTTTCTCGAGACTTGGTTATCCAGTATGGTGCAGTTGACCCACTATTGGCTCTCCTTGCAGTTCCTGATATGTCATCTTTAGCATGTGGTTACTTACGTAACCTTACTTGGACACTTTCAAACCTTTGTCGCAACAAGAATCCTGCACCCCCATTAGATGCTGTTGAGCAGATTCTTCCTACCTTAGTTCGTCTCCTGCATCATGATGATCCAGAAGTATTGGCAGATACCTGCTGGGCCATTTCCTACCTTACTGATGGTCCAAATGAACGGATTGAAATGGTTGTGAAAACAGGAGTTGTGCTCCAGCTTGTGAAGCTTCTAGGAGCTACTGAATTGCCCATTGTGACTCCTGCACTAAGAGCCATAGGAAATATCGTTACTGGGACGGATGAACAGACTCAGGTTGTAATAGATGCAGGAGCACTTGCTGTTTTTCCCAGCCTCCTAACGAACCCCAAAACTAATATTCAGAAGGAAGCTACGTGGACAATGTCAAACATTACAGCTGGTCTCCAGAACCAGATACAGCAAGTTGTGAATCATGGATTAGTCCCATTCCTCGTTGGTGTTCTCTCTAAGGCAGACTTTAAGACACAAAAGGAAGCTGTCTGGGCTGTGACCAACTATACAAGTGGTGGGACAGTTGAACAGATTGTATACCTCGTTCATTGTGGCATAATAGAACCATTGATGAACCTCTTAACTGCAAAAGACACCAAAATTTTTCTGGTTATTCTGGATGCCATTTCAAACATCATTCAGGCTGCTGAGAAACTAGGTGAAACTGAGAAACTTAGTATAATGATTGAAGAATGTGGAGGTTTGGACAAAATTGAAGCTCTACAAAACCATGAAAATGAGTCTGTGTACAAAGCTTCATTAAACTTGATTGAGAAGTATTTCTCTGTAGAGGAAGAGGAAGATCAGAATGTTGTGCCAGAAACTACCTCTGAAGGCTATACGTTCCAAGTTCAGGATGGCACTCCCGGGACTTTTAACTTTTAGATTGTACAGCTGAGGCAGAAAGTTGTTTGTTGTGTACTCTGTTTGGTAGAAGTTTGTCTTACTGTTTCTCTACTAAGAACTCTTTTTAAATGTGTTTTGTTATTGTAGCACTTTTTACAACAAAACTCTACTTGACCAGTTCCAAACTGTACAACCTGTATGAAGCTCTTCCTCAGTGGGTTTCTTATTTCTATGTAGAATCTCCTCTCTTGCAGTGTCCTGTAAATAAAGATTAAATTCCACTCTTTTCTTTAAAAAAAAAAATATTGCATGCACAAGCCTCGGTTTTTCACCGATTTGATGGCCACTGTGGCTAGCATAACATGAGTGCTTCTTTCTTTCTCTTCATGGCTCATATAACAAGCCTTCAGCAAGGAGATAGAAGCCATGCACAGCCCCATGATGCCGGAGCACCCGACACTCTTCCCTGACCAACAGCACCTTTCTTCTGTGGCACACACACAACAGATCCCAAAATGTAGAATTTTTTTCTTAATCACTTTCTACTTACACCTGACTTTCCAGCCTCTAAAGCCAAAACGTTTTTTAACTCTATGGTGGGACCAAAATTGGATTGTGTGCACGCCCTTAGATTTTCCTCTCCCTGAACCAAAAAAATAAGGATTCTGTTTGGCAAGCTCAGTGACACTCCTCTATCTTCTGAGTAGGGCTTAGTTGTACTTAGACTAGTTTTTTGGAGGGAGGGCATTTATACTGGAGAATTCGGAGGGCAGCGAAAGTGGAGGAGAATCTGAAGCCTTTGGGCTTGGGTTGGGGGAGTAGATTTTAGGGGGATTTTCAGAAGGATGGAGTTTGAGAGATTAATGATCATTGTGATGATTCATCCTGGCAAGTAAATTACTCACGTTATTTTAAATTTATTTTGTTTGTGGCTAAACTGTGTTCCTTGGTTCATATCAAAATATAATTCTCAATGAATAAAAAAGGCACAGTTCTGATCCAAATTCTGGTGAGCGTGTGCCAGGTTTTAATTGCCACAGTAAAGAGAGGACCAGCAGATAACAGATTCGATTCATACGACATGGAAAACTAACCTATAACCAGCCAGTAAAGGGAAAACAAAAAGAACACTTCAATAAAGAAGAAACTTCAGTCACGTTGCTAATTTAGATATACAACTGGTTCATTTCCTTCATAGGCCAATAAAACCATAACCTTTGGGTTATCTTATCCACTGGACAAAAAGCATTTGTAGTTTATAAGTTTTCTACAAATTAACATCTATCTTTACAGAGTTGTAAATGCCTGGGCCCTTATCAGTAGTAAATAGTTAAGTCAAACAAAGTTAGATCCCTGAGCCTGGAGAGTCAGATGAACCTTGGGTGGGCTCATTAGACAACTTCCTGCGTGATAACAAAGATTGCCCAGTTATCTTCTTGCTTTTCTTCCAAGATTTGGATATTTTTTGTTACTAGTCCCCTGTGTGGTCTTAAACAGTCTCGTAAGATTATTTTTGATCACAAGAGAAGGCTGGTCTCATTGCAGTTTATGTCCTGTGCCAGCCTCATTTACAGAGGAGCTGCATACATGCCACAAGCCACCCATCAGCACATGGGCCACCACGAGAACCTAAGCAGCTGCAGGAGCCAGAGAAGTCTGTAGCTTCAGTCTGGAGACTTCGTAAAAAATCTAGGATTGCATCTCAGTAACCTCTATTATTCCGGAGATCACCACCCCAAATGTTTCTTTTAATCCTCCTTAGAAGCTTATCTATTCCAAAGCTAGAGAAACAAAATGAAGAACTTCACCTCTATCCACGTTATACCTACGGTGCCTACAACTCCGCATGCAATCTTCTCTTCTTGAGGTTCCCCCAAATTGCTAAAGCTCCAAGACTGCAGGAAGTGATGATTCTCCTTACTGCCCATGCACTTGGAACCCAGTAAACCACAGAGTAGATGCATACCAGTTTCCGAGGATTTTTTTTTAAGATTTTATTTATTTATTTGAGAGAGAGAGAGAACAGAGAGGGAGAGGGAGAAGGAGAAGCAGACTCCCCACTGAGCAGAGAGCCTGATGCACGGCTTGATCCCAGGTCTCCGAGATCATGACCTGAGCCAAAGGCAGACGCTTAACCGACTGAACCACCCAGGTACTCCTCGAAGGATGGTTTTGTAGGTGTTAATTCTACATATGAAGCCCAACCTTTGTTGCTTAATAGTGAGCTTGTTGTACCGGAGGAAATGCGATTTAATTCAGGTATGACACTCCAGGTGTGGCCCAAGTTTAGTAATCAATGTGTTCTATTATATCTCTGTAAAAGAAAAAGACAGATTTTTAACAAATCTATGCAAACAACTATCTTGACACAAGAGGGTTACAGCATTAGTGTCAAGGTGAAAAAGTGGGTTGTTGGCATTTTTGTGATGTAACAAGTGCCAAAGATGATTTAACTCTTAAAAACACTTTGGCAATGACATTTTTTTTCTGAATTTAGTGTCTTAATTTGAAAAGGCAGCATCAAAAAGTGCCATCAGAGGAGGGCAGGTACTTATTCAAACAGAAGTCTAACTGCCAAACAATAGTATATGGCTTTGCCTCATAATTTATTTACCAAACAGTAATCCAATATTCAGAAATAAATATGTCAAGAGTAACATAAGGAATATTATTCAGCCATCAGAAAGGAAATACCCAGCATTTACATTGATATAGATGGAACTGGAAGATATTATGCTAAGTGAAGTAAGTCAAGCAGAGAAAAACAATTATCATATGGTTTCACTCATATGTGGAACATAAGCAATTGCACCGAGGACTACAGGGGAAGGGAGGGAGAACTGAATGGGAAGAAATCAGAGAGGGAGATGAACCATGAGAGACTATGGACCCCAGGAAACGAACTGAGGGTCTCAGAAGGGAGGGGGGTAAGGGGTAACAGGGTGATGGGTATTAAGGAGGGCATGTGTGGTGATGTGCACTGGGTGTTATATGTAACTAGTGAATCACTGAACACTACATCAAAAACTAATGATGTACTTATACAGTGGCTAACTGAACATAATAAAAAAAAAAAGAATAACATAAGGAACTTCAGCCCTTTGAGCCCTCTCTTCTTTGTTATATAAAATTAAGTACATACAGAGGCAGCACACAACACAAAAAGTATTTTGGGGAAAAGCAAAATCTCCGTTATCTGGACAAATGACACAGAAGATAAATAACTACCCTTGTTAAGAGAAGACTGAATACTCCAAGGCCAATTTATCATTTTAATGGAAAGAAAACCACACTTTAATTTTGCATGAATGTCATATTTCATAGCAAAAAATACGTGAGCATTTTTTTTTAAAGATTTTGTTTATTTATTTGAGAGAGAGAATGAGAGAGAGAGAGAACACAAGAGAGGGGAGGGTCAGAGGGAGAAGCAGACTCCCCGCTGAGCAGGGAGCGCGACGCGGGACTCCATCCCGGGACTCCAGGATCATGACCTGAGCCGAAGGCAGTCGCTTAACCAACTGAGCCACCCAGGCGCCCACGTGAGCATTTTTTTAATGAAAATTGAGCCAGCTCTGTCAACATTTTTAACATGTTTCTTCTTTGCAGCCTTAAATTTACAGGTTTTATAAAGAAAGGCGAGTAAAGTTCCCTTTTCATCGAACCCTCTCCATCCTGTTCCCATTCAGGTCTTGGGTCTTACCAGTCTTTTTTTCACAGCCGCACAGTCGGGTGTTTTTTGTGAGATGGAGTTACTTTCTTTTTTCATTGATAAAAACACATCCGATGATTTTGTACACACACATTTTTATACTTATATTTGTTGGGCACTGTTGTTCTCAGTGTATCTCAACCACTCATTTATAACTTCTAACTAAAGTAACTAATTTCTATTTCAGAGTGAAAACTGGGAGGTCATATTTAAGAACCATCTGCTGTAGAGAAGCCCCATCAGACATGAGCAAAGTTCATGAGCTCAAATAACGCAGCCTACCACTATCTCTTTTATATACACATCCCAGCGGCTTAGAGCTTCAGCTACACAACTGGGTCACAAATGCAGATACAGACAGAGATAATATATATCGGACCCACCCACCCACCCACTCAGACCCCCCCCACCCCCCCCACCCACTGCTGTGTGCAGTGGGAGAACAAAAAAGGAAAGAAAGAAAAAGAACTCCAGCAATTCAACAGACCCTGAGAATAGATAGTTAAATTTTGTAAAGGTCCTTTTCCCAGAAATAGTTATGGACCATTATTTTATCAGACATCCCGATACAAATAAGTAGTATCACAACCAAGCCCACACCCAGGCTTCTGGTCTCTACCTTGATTACAGGTGTCCAACCAAGTCAGTCACACGGCCACCCTGGAAAGGAGATCATTGCCAAACTAGATCTTTTAGACTCTCACTCTGAATGATAGTAACTAGGCCTTAATGTTTTTTGTTTTGTTTTGTTTTGTTTTTTTCAGTTCTCATAGTTTCCCTTCTCCTGGTCAGTGGGTTTTTGTCGTATCAACATTTGTCTGACTTGAACAACTAATCATGTTTCCCTTTTTTTCAGTAATAGCTAGAACTGTAGCTAAGTTTGTGGACCAACCAAAGCAAAAAAGATAGAAGATAGTAACCAGTTTGTTAGTCTTATAATTTTTCACTCATTTTATCGCCTCCCTCTTATTTTTCTTTCTTTTTTGCTATGGTCTGATTTAAGTTAATCTGGAGATAAGTTAACATAGTGTCTACATTTGGGAACCATGTTAACCCCTTTGTGAAATAAAGCAGGACATGTATATATATATATATATATATATATATATATATATATATATATATATATATATATATATAAATTGAAGTCCCATTCTGGGTCCATTTTCAAATTCCAGTTTGTGATGCCCTTTTGTAGTTTTGAAGATCCAAAGTGCTTTAGAATGAATCAGAAAAAGATAGTTCTGGCTTTAAATCTGCCCTTTCGAAAAGCTCTTTGTAAGAACTAATAAGGACATTATTTTGTATGTTGGTGGCTTCTGTTTACTTGGTTCTGTTTGCCTTCCCTAGAACTCGGTTTCCTCAGCAATGAGCTACTAGCACTCTCTGCGGCTGTTGACGGACACATCCATGTACAACACATCTTGATAAAACAATGTGTGCTAAGTGTAGCTCCCTGATTGGCCCTTTTGATAATACTGATTTTACCCTTTGTTGCATTTTACGCTATGATAAGAACTGAGTGGGAAGCATCTCCTTAGTTTCAGAAACAATTCAGAGCTTTAAGGCTCCAGATTATAGGCCTTCCACATGTACAAATCCAGGGTGGAATTTGGGGTATTTGACTAGTATTTGTTTAAAATCAAGATGTGCCTCTCTACCAAGTTCCAAATTTATTTTAAAATGAGGCCAAGCTCCATGAAGTCTAGCCAGACCCGTGTTCTCCTGTGACCTGAACTGCTGTTGGGTCCAAGCCACGATCCAGCCAGTGGTCCACAGGCGACTCCGCAGTCTCAAGACCAGATGTTGGGTTGAGTGAGCCAAAGCCCCAGTGTGCAGCAGGAGGACATGAGCTTATCTCATTTGGATCCATCTCTTTGTACAAGAGGGGCTCCCCACAGGCTCAGGAGGAATGGGGTTTCAGTTTGAGAAGCCAAACTCGTTCGTCTTTGCCAGTTTATTACATGAATAGTCATAGCGTGTCTGCTTCACTGATCTTGGACTTGGCCCTGACTCTGTCCTTTACCTTGTCAAGCCTCACTGACCCTCTTCCCAACCTCTGGCACCCCTAAGACCCATGGTAACTTCTTCACTCTCGTTCGTACTCCGCTGAATCCATTCCCCTTCGTGCTGCAGACTCATCCCACCTGGAAGAGGCAGATCTCCTGCAAAGATGGGGATTTCATGACTTCGTTTTCACAACCTGCTTCTCCTTCTGCATGCAGTTCTTTTCCATCCCCATTATCTTTGTCTATATTTGAGGCCTACCTTTGAAGAGCACTTGAAAGCTTAACTGTCTGGGTTCTAGATGCATCTGGGCAATATATTGAGACCTGCTCTTATCATCCAAAACCCCGAGGCTACCTTGGCTATTAATTGACAGTGACAAGGCTTTCCAGCCATTTTTTATTTATCGAATTAATTATTAATAGTAATAATTAACATTTATTAAATTTTTTTACAGTGTGTCTGCTACTGTTAGAGGTGTTTTATGCATCAACTCATTTAATGCTTATAATAATTCCATCAGATAAATTCCAGTATGTTCTGTTTCTAGATGAAGAAACTAAGGCCAAGGGAGGTAAATCACAGTCACTCAGGAGCTTCTAAGAAGCAGTGTTAATTTGGCTTTTGAGACTCTGCACATCAACATCATTCTATGCTCAAAAGGAAGATTAAACTACTGACCTCTGTTCTGCCTGTGTCCTCAGGGCCCTCCATCTCTCCAGACTCCATTCTATTCTCTGTATGTAGTAGTACTCGTACCTGGGTTTCAACAGATAACTAATACTGCAATTGCAGCCCTATAGACATTTTTAGAGAGGAGACTGGATGGGCAGGGAGGGAGGCAGTGATGATGTTCACTTGTGGCATTAATTTTGCATTTCGTTTCTGTGACAGGATGTTGCTCTTGTGTCTGTTGACCTATTCCATTCCTTCTGAGACTGATGGCGGGGCGTGGTGCTTGGACCATGCAGTGTGTTTGGAAGGACACCAGAGTCTGTTTGTGTAGCACGGACCCCGGGTCCCGGAGGCCTGGCTGCACCAGCTGCAGCTCTGCAAGGGCTTTAATTTAGGATTTCCTGAGCCACTTGTGGATCCAAAGTATGTCACAAGTGTTTCAAAATAATAATTGAAAAGAAAGCAAAAACAGCAAGTCGGCAGTACAAATTGTATGATATCTAACAATGGGGCCAGGTTACCAATGGTTGTCACCCCTGGCGGGAATCAGTAATAATACGCCTTGAAACGTTCCACGTTAAGTTGGATGGGGAGGATAGGGTGAGTCTAGAAGGGGGGGGATGTTTCAGGGAATGATTTGAGTAGGGCAAGTCAGTTACTCGCTGGGCTGGGATTTGGATGTGAAGGACATTGTCTGGGTCCTGAGCTGGGGATAAAGTCCCTGCCTTTAAATGTGGTTTCTGCCTTCAAAGCACTTATAGTCTAGTGGTGGAGATTGACATTAATATATAAACACTCAAATAAATATAAAATTACAAGTGTGATAAGTACGTGAAAAGGGAGTACATCGTGGCACGAGAGCCCTGCGTTTATGAGAGATTTATTCTAGGCAGGGAGGTTGGGTAAGGGCCCATGAGGAAGGGGCGTTTGAGCTAATGTCTGAAGGAGGCCCGGAGTCAGGGAGATGAAGGAGGAAGGAAAGAGTGTGCCAAGCAGCACAAACAGCATCTAATTGTGGGGGCCCTAAGGTGGGACAGAGCAGGATGCTTTCAAGAATCAGAGTGAGCCTGGTGGGGATGAAGTTCCGAGAAGGAGGGGCTCCACAAAGGCATGGGCTGGAGAATGAGGGAGGCAGGAGAAAGGAGAGGTTGGGGTGGTTTCAAAAGGAGGGAGTTCACGGATTCAGGGAAGGAGTTACCATTTACGTCTTTACTATCTATTACATACCAGGGTCTGTAGAGGACACAGCCCTGAAGTGGACGGTGTTGTTAGTCTTTACAGATGGAAAACTTAAGTCATTTGCCAACATCATTGAAAACCTATGGATTTCAGCTCATTGGTTGTACAGACCCAACACCAAAACCACCAACTTCTCCAAATCTCAGGAGTACCATGAGAAGGTCCTAGGGAGACTCTGTGATTTCAGTAGAAATGGGTAGTTGGTTCATAAAAGAAAGCAATGCTTACCTAGGAAGGCTTGGGGGAACTGAAGTAAAAAATAGACGGTGCCATTTGCCACTCACAGGCACTTCTAGCAATGTTTTTGTGTTGGGTGAGTTCACTTGAAGCTCTCTTTTGTCCAGAACCATTAGCTGCTGAAGGGTTCAGACAAATTGCACCTTCTGCTTAACTTATACTCTTATCTGTGTCCCCATGTGCCCTCAGCATTTAAAATCACAGAAGTGATAAAAGACTTCAATAGGGGAGCTCAGATGGGCACAAGGATTTCTTTGATGATTGAGAAGGCGTGTATATGTCTTCACAGACTCGATCACCATGAATGCCATGTAACACTGTAGCAAAAGAGAGAGCATCCTGTAGGGAAGCAGGGCTGCCTCTAGAACCAGTGCTGGAAGCTACTTTATACAAATTATTGATATCAATATCTTTATTACTTGGAGTGCCTGAGGGGAGAATGAAGCCCTAGGTATGTATCAGATTGAACTTTGTGCTCGTTAAGGTTCTGTGAACAAAGTCATTTAGTGTAGCGTTAATAACACTTCTTCTGTGGAATAGGTTATGGGAGACTTTAATCTGTTTTTGGCCATCTGTGAATACCCAGAAAATCCATTTGATCTGGTGCCTGGACTACAAAAATCCTTTAAAGTTTGCTGTTGGTGGTTGTCATTATCCTTTAAGTTGACATTGACAGGAGACCTGAAAAAGAAAAATGACAGGGATGTTTGGGGCTCTGTGGCTTTGGGAGATTTTTCATCTTCATTTCAAATGGCTTCAGGCAGACTATGGGAAAGGTAGTGTGCCTATGGTTAGGAGGTGTGTATCTTCAGATTTTATCCCCAGAAATTAAGTCTCCATTTGGTAAAGGACCTGGAAGACTAGAGTCCCTGTCCCGAAGTCTGGGGATTGGCTCTCACTTTATATGGCAGTCTCAAATCACCTTTTCCCATGGCCTGGATGAGCTTTTTAATTTTGTTTAATCTTACTTTATATTTTGAACATACAAAATATGAGGAGAGCTTCTTGGTAATTTTAGACATCCACGTTTGGATAACTTCTTCTTGTCTCAGGCCTGCTCCCAGGGGCTGTCCTGGGACAGGTATGCTGGTTGCCACCCCATTTTGAGTTTCAAGGGAAACTCAAAGGAAAGAAGTAGACACTCACCTGTATGGTCCATAACGCATGCAGATGGAGCTCATTGGGTCACACTTAATAAAAGGAGGAACCAGCCAGCCACAGGCCCAGCTAGTAATGAAGGAAGGAAGAACAGATGTGTGAAGAGAACAGTGGTCTTGCCTCTCCAAGAAAGCCAGAAGAGGATGAAGTTTCTAAGGGTGGTTGGATGTTGGGAAGCAAAATCTGGAGAAATTCCCTTAGCAGGTTTTAGCCCAGCTGGGCCTTTTTATAGGCTAACTGTATTTGATTTACTTTGTCTTATTTGTTTGTATTTATTTATGCATAGCTCTCTAATTTCCATTCCTGGGATTATATCATACATGCTGTTATTGTTATGGACAATTTCCCTTTCCCTACCCTACCTCTGTTCCTCAGAGGATGCTCTTCTTGGTGCTCAGTCCACTCAGGCAGGAAACACAGATCAGAAGCTCAGAAGGGTTGTCTAAGCAAGAGGCCCTGAAGGCCTTTTGTATTGGCCTTAAAATCAGGACAGGGACTCTAGTCTTCCAGGTCCTTTACCAAATGGAGACTCAATTTCTGGGGATAAAATCTGGAGATACACATCCCCCAACCATAGGCACAGTACCTTTCCCATAGTCTGCCTGAAGCCATTTGAAATGAAAATGAAAAATCTCCCAAAGCCACAGAGCCCCAAACATCCCTGTCATTTTTCTTTTTCAGGTTTCCAATGACTCAATGGTGGTGAGTCACTGAGTAGGACTAAGAATTGGGAGATTTAAATTTAGTTTTTGCTTTTGCTGCTCCTATGTGAGCTCAGACAAAGAATTTCTTTTATCTTAATGAAGCTTTTATTGAAATAATTGTAGATTAACATACAGTTGTAAGATACAATAGAAAGAGTTCCAACATACTCTGTACCCACTTTAACCCAATGGTAACATATTACCAAACAATAGTACAACATGACAATCAGATCGTTGACATTGACATTACCCAATGATCTTACTCAGATTTCCCCAACCTCCTTGTACTCGTTTGTATGGATTTGTGTGCATGTGTGATATTAGTTCTGCACAATTTTACTATATGTATGGCTTCATGCATCTACTGACATAGTTGGGATACTGACTAGTTCCTTCCCCAGGAGAATCCCTCATGTTGCTTTTGTGACCATACCACCTCCACGCCTCGATGCTCCCCATCCTTCATTCCTAACCTCGGGCAACCACCAAGCTGTTGTAACATTTTCTAAAGTTGTTTTCATTTTGAAATGTCCTGTACATGGAATGATACAGCACATAACCTTCTGGGATTGGCTTTTTCACTCAGCATCATTCCCTAGACACTCAGCCAGGTTGTTGTGTGTATCAATAGTTTGTCCCTTTCAGTGCTGAGTAGTATTCCATGACATGTATGTACCATAATTTGTTTAACCATTCACCTGTGAAAGGACAGCTGGACTGTGTCTAGTTATTGGTTATTAGAAATAAAGTTTCTCCAAACATTGTGTACTGGTTTTTGGGTAAGTTCTCATTTCTCTAGGATAAATGCTCAGGAGTAAAATTGTTGGGTCACATGATAATTGCATGGGTAGTTTTATAAGAAACTACCCAAGTGTTTTCCAGAGTGGCTATACCATTTTACATTCCCACCAGCTGTGGATAAGTGATCCAGTTGCTCCACATCCAATATCACAATGGTGATACTGTCACTATTTTTAGTTTAGCATTCTTGATAGATACGTAGTGATACCTGTCCTTAATTTTCATCTCCCTAATAAGTAATGTTGGACATCTTTTCATGTGCTTTTTTGACATCTGTATATCTTCTTCAGTGAAATGTTTGTTTCTGTCTTTTGCTTATTTTTAATTTGATTTTTTTTGTTTATCATTGAGTTTTGAGAATTCCTTATATATTCTTGATACTAGTCTTTTGTTAGATATGTGATTTGTATATATTTCCTTCCAGTCTGCAGCTTGTTTTCCCATCCTCTTCACATAGGCTTTTATTTTATTTTTTATTTAACTTTTTAAAGATTTTATTTATTTATTTGACAGAGGGAGAGAGATCACAAGTAGGCAGACAGGCAGGCAGAGGGAGAGGGAGAAGCAAGCTCCCTGCTGAGCACGGACCCCAATGGGGAACTCGATCCCAGGACCCCGGGATCACGACCCGAGCCGAAGGCAGATGCTCAACCAACTGAGCCACCCAGGCGCCCCTAGGCTTTTTTTTTTTAAATGACAGCTTTGTTGAGACATAATTCACATACATATAATTCACCCATTTAAAGTGTACAATTTGGGGCACCTGGGTGACTCAGTTGTTAAGCATCTGCCTTTGGCTCAGGTCAGGATCCTGGGGTCCTGGGATCGAGCCCCGCATCGGGCTCCCTGCTCCGTAGGAAGCCTGCTTCTCCCTCTTCCACTTCCCCTGCTGTGTTCCCTCTCTTGCTGTCTGTCTCTGTCAAATAAATAAAATCTTTAAATTTGAGATTTGAAAAATGATGTGTAAAAAATCAGAATACTATAAAAAACATTTTTAAAAAAGTGTACAATTCATTGTCTTTTCGCATATGCACAGAGTGGTTCAGCCATCACCACAGTCAACATTAGAACATTTTTGTCACCCTAGAGTGAAGCTCTGTGCTTCACATTGGCTTTTCCAGGGCAAAAGTTTTTAATTTTGACGAGGTTTAATTCATTAGTTTGTCCTTTCATGGGTGGTCTAAGAACACTTTGCTTAGTCCTAGATCTCAAAGATTTTCTCTTTTTAACAATAATTTTATAGTTTTACATTTTATGATTAAATCCATACATTCATACATTTTTTTATTATGTTCATACATTCTGAAGTAATTTTTATATAAGAAAGAAGGCTTAGGCCAAGGTTTTTCATTTGTTTGTTTTGTCTACGGATATCTAATTGTTCCAGCTTTGCCAGAAGTCAGTTAGGCATCTTCACGTGGGTCTACCTTTGGGTTCTCTATTCAGCTCCATCGATCTGTGTGTTTATGCCTCCTAATGTAAACTTTTTTAAAATGAAATTGACCTATCTGGAAAACAGGGTTAGTAATACCTGCTGTCCTACTGCTAGGTTGTCAAGAGAGGCAACTATGATTGTGTAAGGTACACGTTCTTACTGGGAAGAACAAGCTTCACTCATTCCTCTTAAATGCTTTCAGCTTATCTAGTTGGCATTGCTCAATTTTCATATTCATATGCTGGGAACCATAATGACTTACTACTCAGCTGCGGACATGGGAAATGTTCACTTCATGGAGTCTCTGCAGCAAAATTAACATTTTGCTTCCATCGGCAGCCCTTTTGCAGGCTCTCTGGGTTCACCCCACCATCCCATTGTGTGTTGGTTTAGAAATACAAGCTCATTTTAATAAGCAAAACATAACACAAAGGAGAGCTAATGTCCCCTAATCATTTGGCAAATGAAAACAGTTTAGGATTAGGCAGTTTGGAATTCTCCAGGCCATTGTGAATTTTTGAAGAGCTGCATCATCGAGCCTTCTCCCTGCACCTTTGTTCATCCTGGTCACCCCATCTGCTCTCCTCTCTCCTCTGTCTAGTTACATTCACCCCGAAAATCTACCTCCCTCCTTGAGAAGGAAGTCTGTTCCATCTGCTCACTGGACGGAGAGCACCTCAATGGAAGTAAAGTTGATTTTATTCACTTCTGTGATCTCAGGGTCTGGCCGGTGACTGGAAAATACAGCTGCTCATTGAATCCAGCTTGATCTCTTTTCCCTCCGAACGCTTATCTGCACTCTGAGTGGCTTTTAATCATTTATTGTTTATATGATTCTCGGTTTCTGGCTGATGGCTTTTTTATTTTCCTTCTCCAGTAAATGAGAGAACATCTTGAGCTTAAGAGCTACCCTATGACCCAGCAATTGCACTACTCGGTATTTACCCCAAAGACACAGATGTAGTGAAAAGAAGGGCCATATGCACCCCAATGTTCATAGCAGCAATGTCCGCAATAGGCAAACTGTGGAAAGAGCTGAGATGCCCTTCAACAGACGAATGGATAAAGAAGTGTGGTCCATACATACAATGGAATATTACTCAGCCTTCAGAAAGGATGAATACCTAACTTTTACATCAACATGGAGGGGACTGGAGGAGATTATGCTAAGTGAGATAAGTCAAGCAGAGAAAGTCAATTATCATATGGTTTCACTTATTTGTGGAACATAAGGAGTAGAATGGAGGACATTAGGAGAAGGAAGGGGAAGATGAAGGGGGGGAATTGGAGGGAGAGATGAA
This sequence comes from Zalophus californianus, assembly GCF_009762305.2. Classification (NCBI taxonomy): domain Eukaryota; kingdom Metazoa; phylum Chordata; class Mammalia; order Carnivora; family Otariidae; genus Zalophus; species Zalophus californianus. The sequence goes on from NC_045599.1 coordinate 127,610,693, forward strand.
CCATGAGAGACTATGGACTCCGAGAAACAGACTGAGGGTTTTAGAGGGGAGGGAGGAGGGTTAGTCCGGTGATGGGTATTAAGGAGGGCACGTACTGCATGGAGCACTGGGTGTTATACAAAAACATGAATCATGGAACACTACATCAAAAACTAATGATGTAATGTATGGTGACTAACATAACATAATAAAAGAAAAAAAAGAAAAAAAAAAGAACTCTAGTTTCTACTTTATCTTTCCCCAGAGAGGCTAGTGCAGGCCTAGCAGGTTTTGAATACATGCACAATATCTTATGCCTATATTAAGTGTCACAGTTAAGTATGGGCCATTCCCAGCTTACCAGGGTTCAGCTTACAGTTTTTTGACTTTATGATAGTGTGAAAGCAGTATGCATTCAGTAGAAACCATGTTTCGAACTTTGAGTTTTGATCTTTTCCTGGGCTAAGATTCTCTGTCTCTGTCTCTCTCTGTCTCAATATGGGGGACATCAGGGAGCCACACCTCCCAGTCAGCCACACCATCAGGAGGGAAACAACCGGTACCCCTACAACCGTCTGTCCCCATACAACCTTGCTGTTTTTCACTTTCAGTATAGTATTCAGTAAATTACATGAGATAGTCAGTGCTTTATTATAAAATAGGCTTTGTGTTAGCTGATTTGGCCCAACTGTAGGTTTGCATAAGTGCTCTGAGCATGCTTAAGGTAGGCTAGGCTAAGTTATGATGTTTGGTAGGTTAGGTGGACTAAATATATTTTTGACTTAATGATATTTGCAACTGACAATGGGTTTATTGGGACATAACCCCATTATATGTCAAGGAAGATCTGTATACATACTGAATTTACTACCCCATTTTTGAGAAGAGAAAACTCTAGAGTTTCTCTTTCTAAAGCCAGGAGGCCCAAAACAACATCTGAGAGAAGAGTTACATTTGGTAGATGCTGACAGAGTCGCCTTCTTGGGCAGACAAGGAATTAGGTGGAGGATTAGAGAGGAAAAATCATATGCTTGAAACAGTCCAACAAAGCAAGTGGATCTATGGAGGAGGACACATCTCAGGTTGTCCTCATTAAGCCAAAAAGAGCCGCCTAGAAAACTCTAGACTCAAGAGGGCAGAGGCATAAAGGTTCAGTCAAGACCAGCTTGTCTTGCATTGGTGAATAGATTGTAGCCCTGGGACGGGGGAGCAAGTCACAGAGGGCAGGACCAGCCGGGCTGCAGGCAAGAGTCCTGGAAAGGGTCAGGGAAAACTTTTAACCTATGTTATTGCCAAACTCCGTTTCACTATAATGTGTTGGAAAATGGAATTTCTGGCTAATTAAAATGTGAGTTTATTTAGAAAAATCTTACTTTGGCAGCTCTACTTGTTAAAATGTTAATGCCTTAATAATTAAGCACACTTCAGTGGTTGTGAAATAGTGATTGGTGAGTGAGTCTCTTTAGGGACCTAAAGGTCACTCTGGGACTGTTTGACGTGGTGATAGGAAGTGTGAGAGGTTGAGGGGATCTGTGTTCTCTTCAACATCCACCATCTACCATGGAAGTTACCTTTTTTAAAATTAGTTTTTTAATTGTAAAATCGATATAAAATAGAATGTTCCATTTTCATTATTTTAAGGGTGCATTTCAGTGGCCTCATGTGCATTCCCCTTGTTGTGCGCCCTCACCCCTACCCATCCATCTCCAGAACTGTTTTCATCTTTCTAAACTAAAACTCTGTATCAGTCAAGCAATAACTCCTATATTCTCCCTCCCCAGGCAGCCCTTGGCAACCACCATCCTGTTATCTTTCTGTATGAATTTGACTACTCCAGGTGCCTCATGTACTTGTAATCATATAGTCTTTGTCCTCTGGTGACTGGTTATTCCACTTAGCATAACATTCTCAAGTTTCATTGATGTTGTAGCAGGTGTCAGGATGCTGAATAACATTCCATTGTACGTAGGTATATACACCACATTTTGTTTATCTGCTCGCCTGTCAAAGGACAGGAAGTCACTTTTTATTTTTTTGGAAGATTTATTTTTTTATTTTAAAAAGAGAGAGCATGAGTGGGAGGGGCAGAGGGAGAGAGAGAAACCCAGATAGACTCTGCTGAGTACAGAGCCCGACGTGGGGCTCCATCTCACTACCCTGCGATCACCACCTGAGCCAAAACCAAGAGTCAGACCCTGAACTGACTGTGCCACCCAGACACCCCAGGAAGTCACTTTTAGAATAAATCTAAGTGTCAGAACTATCTGATCTCTCTCTCTCCTTTAAAATATGGAAAAAAAATAATAGGTAAAATTACTTGCTTCTGAATGATGCTTCCTTGTCGTTTTGCTTTAGTGCATGAGGAACCAAGATATTTTTATCAGGTGAGGGCAGGGATGAGGCAGCCAGGCTGGTTAAAATCATGGCTCTCCCCAATCAGCGAAATTACATAAACATAACTGAAAACAAGAGGAACTAAGGTTTTAACCTATTATAAACATCATATCTTTAGTTGCAAATAAGATGAAGGAAAACAAAATAACACTGATTATGACTCTGGTATGTGGCAGGTATGTGCTTGATGCTCCCCCCACATTGTAATGTACTCCTTCCTTACAGCAATTCTGTGAGGCAGACTTTAGACAAATAATTAGGAGACCCTGGATTAATAACCAAGTGTCTGGAGCTCTAAATAAGTTCTGTGCAATAAAAATCTAATGCACAATACATGTAATTCTCAATTTTGTAGCAGCCAAGAAAAAAAATGAAACAGGTGAAGTTAATTTTAATAATTTCCTTAGCCCAAAATATTATTTATTATTTAATAATATCCTTAGCCCAGAATATTATTTCAACACATAATCAATATAAATTGTTAATGTGATAGTTTACATTCTTTTTTTAATACTAAATCTCTGAAATCCAGAGGGTATTAAATCAAAACCACAATGAGATACCACCTCACACTGGTCAGAATGGCTAAAATGAACAATACAAAAAACGACAGATGTTGGCAGGGATGCAGAGAAAGGGGAACCCTCCTACACTGTTGGTGGGAATGCAAGCTGGTGCAGCCACTCTGGAAAACAGTTTGGAGGTTCCTCAAACAGTTGAAAATAGAGCTACCCTATGACCCAGCCATTGCATTACTGCGTATTTATCCAAAGGATACAAGCATAGTTATTCGAAGGGGCACGTGCACCCCAATGTTTATAGCAGCAATGTCCACAATAGCCAAATATGGAAGGAGCCCACCTGTCCATCAACAGATGAATGGATAAAGAAGAAGTGGTATATATATGCAATGGAATGTTACTCAGCCATCAAAAAGAATGAAATCTTGCCATTTGAAATGACGTGGATGGAAGTAGAGAGTATTATGCTAAGTGAAATAAGTCAGTCAGAGAAAGACAAATACCATATGATTTCACTCATATGTGGAATTTAAGAAACAAAACTGATGAACATAGGGGAAGGGAAGGAAAAATAAGATAAAATCAGAGGAGACAAACCATAAGAGACTCTTAACTCTAGGGAACAAACTGAGGGTTGCTGGAGGGGAGGTGGGTGGGGGGATGGGGTAATTGGGTGATGGGCATTAAGGAGGGCACATGATAGAATGAGCACTGGGTGTTGTATGCAACTGATGAATCCCTAAATTCTACCTCTGAAACTAATAATACACTGTATGTTAACTAACTTGACTTCAGATAAAACAGAAAAAGAAATCCAGGGTACACTTGACACGTACAGTACATTTCAGGCACACTAGCACCACATGTGGTTGGTGCGCTCCAGCCACATGTGGTTGGTGGGCTCCAGACTGTGCTGTGCTTCCCTGGACCATAGTGTTCTTTCCAGTGCCCCGGAAAGAGTGTTTAGCTGGCTAAGTTCAGGGTCTCCCTTTGTACTTCATGTATCTTTAGTTCCTTAACGGAAATGCTGGTTCCTATTTTGAAAGCTCTTTGCCACCACATACTTTCCTAGAAGAACGGCTGGCTGCTTACATAAAAGGAATAATTCCTTTTTTTCCTCCTTAATTTTGTATTTCCCCCCCACCCTGGTCTCTTTGTCTTCCTTTGGAGAACCAGAAAGTGAATGAATAGATGCATTGCATCAGCTATTTCTTAATAATTATTTCATTTACTGTGGGGTGGCTGTGGCTAGGGAAGCATTGTAGATGGTTGGGGAGAATAGCCTCTGGCTACTTGGTTGAAAGGACAAACATTAACGAGAGAATTGGAGAAAATACTCGGAAAAATGCTATTAAATTATAAATTGTGAAGAAAATGAAAGTAAAGGGCCTTCGTCACATTTTTAAAGTTTATTTTTCCAACTATAAAAGTAACATAGAAAACACAATAAAGCAGATAAAAGAAAAAAATTACCCCAAATTCCACTTTCTGTAATGAACTTCCAAGAAATTTGAGAGCTGAAATGGGAATGCCTTTTTACTTAGTGGTTTCCCTCATCTGTTAGAGGCAAGAGAGCACTTTCCTCCAGAATAATGTTTCCTTTAGGAAACAAAACTTGCCAGATTTCGATATATGCACATTTGTTGTTAGCATTCTGCTTTGGGGGCTGGGGGTTGGAAGTGGCTAAATATGTTGAGAAAAATACAGAAGTTGGAATGCATGAATGATGAAGATCAGATTAGACTCACTAGAATTCGAATACTTTTTTTTTGTTTTATTTAATGCTCTATATGACACTCCAGTCCCACAAATAAATATTAAGTGAAGGAATCCATATACTCATTCAGCAGACACTTATCCCATGTCAGAAGACACCAGGCTCAATGCTGAGTGTTGAGTTACACAGATGACTGAGACACTGATCAGTCCTCCCTTGTAAAGAAAGGCTTCCCCCTCAGGGGGGCGCTGTCCAGACCAGCAGGATGACCCAGGCAAAAGATTAAATGAAAACATAGAGCTTTGAGCTAAGAGAATTAAGTGGCAAATCCGTTTATTTGCTACATTTGAGAATAGTTAAAATCCTGCCTTTGGTTCATAACAATGATAATATCCTGACCTTTACTAGAAAAGAGCAAATTGCAATCTCTCTTCTTGGCACTTGTCACAAGAACAAAGCGGTCCATGATTGCAGCGGATATCATGTCCCCTATGATTATAATTTATGTTTCCTGAGTTCCCTATGCCTTGATTTACTTTGTCAACTGTGTGATATCCCAGAGGGCTAAGAAAAAACGCTGTATTCAGTGCGTTCAGTGACTTTAGACTCTTTAGGGAACAGATTCTTTTTTAAAGATTTTATTTGTTTATTTGACAGAGAGACACAGCGAGAGAGGGAACACAAGCAGGGGGAGTGGGAGAGGGAGAAGCAGGCTTCCCACTGAGCAGGGAGCCCGATGCGGGGCTCAATCCCAGGACCCTGGGATCATGATCAGAGCCAGAGGCAGACACTTAAAGACTGAGCCACCCACGTGCCCCTAGGAAACAGATTCTTATAACACATGGTGCAACTCAACACTCTGTAGCATTTCCTACTTTTACAAAAAACATTTTTGTAAATTGAATACACTATTTTGTAAATAGAGTAGGGCTGAGTTTCACTGTGAAAAACAACACACAAATATGGTAGACAAGAAACCTTCAACCCTCACTTCCAATATGGGAAACTTTAAAATTCTGGACAAAAAGCTTTAAAAAAATAGCCCTTTTCTTTAAATATAGATAGTGGAGTGGACATGAACATGAGCAGAGCTCTGAGAGGTTAAAAACACAACACAACAAAACACAACACAACAAAAAAACAAAGGGGCGGGGGGAAAGATAGGAATGCAGACAGCAGAGGTTCACCAAATGCTAGAGACAAAGATGATGGCTTCCCTGGAGCTCTGAACTCTGGGTTTTGAGTCTGTGTGTGGGTGATATGTTAAGAAGATCATACACAGGACTCATGGCATTGTGTTCCACAGAACACAAGTGGGCATGTAGCCTTTCTGAACATGCTGTTTCTAGAAGCCATTTGGGGTGGTCAGTCTTCGTCCTGCTATTTACACAGTGGAGGTGTTAAAAGAGAACCCTCTGTTTATTTACACTTAATCAACTTGCTGATCCGAGGAGAGGGATCAGATGCTACCACTTGGAGAGGAAAGGGACCCACCCCTCGAGGGTTATGGATGAGCCGAGATAAAGCTCATGGACATGGAAGGAGTGATTAACTCATCGTATCCTTCAGGATGATATGTTTATGTGTGACAGAAAACTCTAAGTAAGATGTATTGATTTGAAATATTGTTTTTGGGTGCAAGGAACTCTTCTAGGTGCTGGGGATAGAAGGATGAACAAAACAGAAAAAACAGCCCTCTTCCATTCTAGTTGAAAAATAGACTTTTATTTATCTCTCCCATAAATAAAATTTGGAAATAAAATGTCCAAGGTTGGGGTCGTCCTCCACAATCATTAGGAACTCAGACTCCTGTTGCCTGTCTTCTATCCTGTTCTATCTTCTTTGATGTCTGGCTTCCACATTCTTATCCAGACCATCCACATTCAGGGCCAGGAAGGAAGAACAGGAAAAGAAGTCCCTGTGCCCTCCTTTTAAGTTCTAGAAGTTACACATGGTGCTTCCCCAAGTGTCCCATTGGTTAGAATTGAGCTGCAAGGGAGGCTGGGAAATTTATTCTTGATTCTAGGAGGCCATATGCCCAGCAGAAAAATCAAGAAGGAAGAGCCAATTTTGGGAGAACTGGCTGTCTGACACAGTTATCATAAAGGCAGGCACAAATTGCCTTAGACATGTTCAGTATTTGAAATGACACTTTTAGGGTTGGATACAAACCACAGAGCAGGAGTGTAGACAGATGGGAAAGGGACACTGAGCTGAGAGGGTCCCCACCTTAGGTTGCCCACTACCTTAGAATGGCCTCGATCTATTTGGATAACACGGATTCATTTCTCCTCCTTGGGACAACAGTTGGCTGTATGTCCTCGTGAGCTTTAAGAAAAACCTGCTAAGTGGTTGGGCTCATATTTATTGAACACGTACTATGTTTGTAGGATTTGATCATCTTTAAAGTACTGCCAGGATAGGTAGATCAGGAGTTCCAGAGTGGGCCTTTTCTTGGAAGGTCCTGCTGAAGCCCACGATCAGCCCTAAGTAATTGGTAACATGGTCCCATACTGGCCCATCATCCATCTCCCCACAGATGAAAGGGCTCCATTCTTCAAGAGCCCCCTCCTGTCTCTCCTACTTTTTCAGTCGTTCTACTTAAGTCATATGTCTTTCGGGTCCATCGAGATGTACACCTTCATTGAGACCAGAGAGAACCCTAGAAAGAGAACATAAGCTGCTTGAATAAATAGGTACCCTGCGTTTCTGTTCCCACTCTGTAGCTCCTGGAAAAGGCAGCCTTTCCCTTCATTTCTACAGATCATCTTAGATTGACAGATCCTTATCATCTGAAGAAGCTTCAGCACTCATTTAATCTGACTTCTTCCTGAGCTAGGAATCCTTAAAAGCTGTATTTCCTAAGTGATGTGCCATGGAACACTAGGTATTAACGAGAGCTCTGAAAGCAACAAGTCCCAAGGTCAAGAGAGCTTGGGAAAAGTGTACTAAATTCCCTGCTTAGATTGCAGTGTAGCTAGTTATTTATAAACTGGTGGAATTCTATATTCTACTTGAAAATGTAACTCTGCAGGAATAAACTCTTTCTGAACACCTTCAGAAATGGAGAGCTCACCACTGAGGACCTAGAGGCTATGTATAAAATGCCTTTCATGATGCCTTAACGAAGTGTGAAAGTCCCTTGGTTATTCACCATTTCCTTACTAAGCTAAGGAAAGGCTGTCATTAGAGTTCTATCAACGTTTCAGCTTGCTGGGACTCATTATTCTACTTGGTTGATTATTTAAATTTTTGGTTTTGTCCTCCTCTTCTGTCCCTAGTGCCTCTTCCACACTGGTCTTCATTGTGAGAAACGCATCAGCACGTTTCTTTCTTTTTTTTTTTAATTTAATTTAATTTTATTATGTTATGTTAGTCACCATATAACACATCATTAGTTTTTGATGTAGTGTTCCATGTTTCATTGTTTTCATATAACACCCAGTGCTCCGTGCAGTACGTGCCCTCCTTAATACCCATCACCGGGCTGACCCATCCCCCCACCGCCCTCCCCTCTAGAACCCTCGGTTTGTTTCTCGGAGTCCATAGTCTCTCATGGTTCGTCTCTCCCTCCGATTCCCCCCCCCTTCATTTTTCCCTTCCTTCTCCTAATGTCCTCCATGCTGTTCCTCATGTTCCACAAATAAGTGAAACCATATGATAATTGACTTTCTCTGCTTGACTTATTTCACTTAGCATCATCTCCTCCAGTCCCATCCATGTTGATGTAAAAGTTGGGTATTCATCCTTTCTGATGGCTGAGTAATACTCCATTGTATGTATGGACCACATCTTCTTTATCCATTCATCTGTTGAAGGGCATCTCAGCTCTTTCCACAGTTTGGCTGTTGTGGACATTGCTGCTATGAACATCGGGGTGCATATGGCCCTTCTTTTCACTACATCTGTGTCTTTGGGGTAAATACCGAGTAGTGCAACTGCTGGGTCATAGGGTAGCTCTATTTTTAATTTTTTGAGGCAACTCCACACTGTTTTTCAGAGTGGCTGTACCAACTTGTATTCCCACCAGCAGTGTAAGAGGGTTCGCCTTTCTCCACAACCTCTCCAACATTTGTTGTTTCTTGCCTTGTCAATTTTTGCCGTTCTAACTGGTGTAAGGTGGTATCTCAATGTGGTTTTGATTTGAATTTCCCTGATGGCTAATGATGATGACCATTTTTTTTCATGTGTCTGTTAGCCATTTGTATATCTTCTTTTGAGAAGTGTTTGTTCATGACTTCTGCCCATTTTTTGACTTGAACACGTACTATGTTCGTGGGTTGCCTCTTTGTTTTGTTGACTGTTTGCTTTGCTGTGCAGAAGCTTTTTATCTTGATGAAGTCCCAAAAGTTCATTTTTGCTTTTGTTTCACTTGCCTTTGGAGATATATCTTGATGTGGCTGATGTTGAGGAGGTTACTGTCTATGTTTTCCTCTAGGATTTTGATGCATTCCTGTCTCACATTGAGGTCTTTCATCCATTTTGAGTTTATCTTTGTGTATAGTGTTAAAGAATGGTCGAGTTTCATTCTTCTGCATATAGCTGTCCAGTTTTCCCAGCACGATTTATTGAAGAGACTGTCTTTTTTCCATTGCATATTTTCTCTTGCTTTGTTGAAGATTATTTGACCATAGAGTTGAGGGTCCATATCTGGGCTCTCCATTCTGTTCCATTGGTCTATATGTCTGTTTTTGTGCCAGTACCGTGTATTTCTGTCAGAGGATGAGGAAGGGAAAGAAAGTGCGTGGGATTAGATCTCAAATCAGTGGAATTGCTTGTCATTGTGAGTGTTAGCAATGAATGAAATTGACAATTTAAAATAAGATAATAATGGATCATATTGTTTTATCAATTCTCATTCTGATTATTGGCTCTCTGGAGTGCTTAAAAAAAAAAAAAACTCCCTTTCACCTGCACTTGATTTAATTATGTTGTTTATTTTGGGAGGTTTCACATTTCCAAAATGATTCGTCATTTCCTTTCTCCTTTTTGACATGTTCTTAATGAAGTGAGGGCATTGTCAGCCAGGACCAGTCAGCCTTTAGGAAGCATATATCATTTGATTTTTTCAGGTACTTATACTTTTTGTCCACAGCCCTAAATCTGGGGAGTACTTGTTTTTGACATCTCCTGCTTATTAACACTTAGACTCCTGTTGCTTCACTTGTTTGTCCTTGAAGACCTACATCTTCACTTTAGCAGTGGCCAGTTTTGAGAAATGGATAGTCTATTACCTAAGGACAAAAATAGTTTTGGTTCATAGTGAATAAAGTAGACTTCTTTTTACTGAAAATGAGCTTCCTGGCTGAGGCCTTTCAGATCTACCCAAAGCTGGTCCGAAGAGACGGACACCTCCGGCAGCTTAATTATCTTTGCCGCTGAATATGAGCACCAGTACTGACATTCAGCTCGGTTGGGAAAGGCAACAGTGTTCTCCCAGGAAGGGGGTCTGGTCGTAAGTGTGTGCCCACTGTGTGGGCAGTGGAAGGTGTGTTTGTTCAACTGGAACAACACCCAGAGCTGAAAGGACCCTTAGAGATAGTGTCATCGGGTGGTTCAGCTCTGCCATGTGGACTCCCTTTCTGTGCCATCTGCCACACGTGCCTTGGGATTCTTTCTTTCCCTTGCTTTTTGCATAATCTTTGTCTGAAGAAAGGGTTCTGTTACTAAAATACATTTTTATTTTTTTATTTTATTTTATTTTTTTTAAGTAAGGTGGTATCTCAATGTGGTTTTGATTTGAATTTCTGTCAGAGGATTTCTATACCCAACATGGGGCTCCAACTCACGGCCCTGAGATCAAGAGTCGCATGCCCTACCAACTGAGGCAGAGAGATGCCCCTAAAATACATTTTAAAAGTAGGAGTCCAGTTCACTTTCCTCATTACGTGGCGGGGGGGCGGGGTTGAGGGTCGGGGAGGTGATGAGATCACTGCTCCAAGGTCATGGGACCTATAAGTGGCTCAGTACAGAAGTGGTTCAGGCCAGGCCCATGAGGTCGGGGAGTGAACAGTTGTCAACGGTGGGCCTGAATAGAAGCTTTCTAGGTCCTATCAGACTTAAAATGTTCTTCCTTTTTCCTGGTGCCATTTCTCCAGCCACCACATCTGGGTCCAGGACATCTTCTCTCAGTATGTTACGTCTGGATTGTACAAGAGAAGTGAGACATTGTTTCCAGAAAGCCAGTAGCAAAAAGTGACATATTACCTATTGAGCTTCTCCTACACAAATTTCCTTCGAGCTTTGCTAAGGACTGGTAGGGACTTGGAGCTTTGGGGTCAGCTGGTGTCTGGTCCACCTTTTCCCCTAGGATGACCATCTTGAGCTAATCCTTTCTACTCCCCACATTGCAGTTTCCAGCCAGAAGTTTCTCAGGACCCCCACCTCCATCTTCACACCCACCAATCTAAATGACATTCAGACCGATTCACCTAAAATGCTGGTCTGCTGGGGCACCTGGGTGGCTCAGTCGGTTAAGCATCTGACTTGATTCCAGCTCACGTACTGATCTCAAGGTCCTAGGACTGAGCCCTGTGGGGGACTCTGCACTCAGTGTGGAGCCTGCTTGGGATTCTCCTTCTCCGTCTCCCTCCATCCCTTTCCTGTGTGCGTGCATGTGGCTCTCTCTGTCTCAAATACATCTTAAAAAAACCCAATTTTTTGTTTTAAATGCAGGGCTGCTGCTTATTGGCTTAGAGAGTTTAAACAAATTTTGTGACCTCTCTGAATTTCCTGTTTCTTACTTTAAAATGGCAGTAATAAGACTTACAAAGTTATTGAGAACTAACTAGTAAAGGATCAAATAAAAAAGTGCTTCTCACAAGCCAGGCTCTTGTTAGGCGGTGGCAGTCAGTGATCGTGTCGCTGCTGAGGTGTTGTTTCGGGAACCTCACCCATGCTGGTGGCGGGAAGGGGGGAGTCAGGGCCCTGGGTCTCATTTGTCTAGAAGCTGTAGGGTGTGGCCTGGAGAAGATTAACCTGAGAGGATCTTCGTGGGGGCAGCTGGGCCTCAAATCTGGCGGTAGGTGCCGTTAATGGCCAGTTTGCAGTTAGTGGTAAGTAACGCTTTATAGGCCAGGCAGACATCCCCCCTCTCCATGAGAAATCTGTGCACGAGGCAGTGGAAGAGAATCGAGGTGAGGGAACAGCTGAGTTAGGGACGGAGGCAGAGCCTTGAGCACGTACCTCAGTGGAGACATGACTTCATTGCCCGTGCCAGAAGCTCCTGGCACGCTGAAAACATCCCTTAAAGTCCAGGTATCATTTCCTGGGTCTTCTCCCCTCTTTGTTCACTTGCCTTGTTCCCTGGTCATCCTTGAGCCTCCTCCGAGCACCTGGCTCCAGCCATGCTTCCTGCCTGTCTGCAGACGACCTGGCCCCACCGGAAGGCTGAGAGATGGGCTGCAGGTAAAGGCTCTGCTACCCCGGAAAGCTCTAAATGAGAGAGAGCTCTGTGAAGAGCTGCCTAAAGCATGCGGGGTTTGCGGAAGGGAAAAGGGAGTCTATCGTTTGTATTTTGCAGAGATCCATAGGCCCTCAGCTCTGTTAGCACGAGAGCTACCCTTCCCTAGCTTCAGGCCTGGAAAGAGTCCGCCCTGGGTCAGGACTGGAAATTGTCCTGATGCAAACTGCCCACGTAGCTAGATTTCGCCCCCTAAAACAAACACTTCACAGTCTCAGTGTGGAGAATTCTTGAATTGAAACGAGTCATCCCAAAGGGAAAAGTAGAGAGCTCTTGCCGTTTTCCTGTATTTGCGATTCCTAAATTGTGTCTGATTCATCTTCAGTTTTTCCTTCACCCACGCACCAAGCCTTTATTGGGTGCCACTGTTCGCCAGACATGGCGTTAGGCCCTCGGGACAAAGCTACAGGAGACGCCCTTCTGTGCTCACAGCCTCACTGGAAGCCCCCTGAAGAGCAGGGAGTTACAGCAGCGTGGGAAGCTCTCAGTGTGAGGCCTGCCCAGAAGCTGTCCCAGCCCAGAAGAGGCATCTCTGAACAGTGTGCGTGGCGTGGTCTATGGACGGAGTTGTGTCCTCCCAAATTTCCTCTGTGGAGACCCTAACTCCCTGTGTGACTGTATATGGACATAGGGCTTTGGGGAGGTAACTAAGGTTAAATGAGGTCATAAGGGTGGGGTCCTAATTCAACAGGATGAGTGGCCATAGAAGAGGATGAGAGAGAGATCTGTCCACGTGCACACAGTGAGGAAAAACCATGTTCACAGATAGTGGGAGGGTGGCCATCTGCAGCCAGGAAGAGAGCCAGTTCTCCTGCTAGCTCCTCGCCAGAGCTTGCACTTGCTGCCATCTGATCTTGGACTTACAGCTTCAGGGACTGTGTGAGAAAATAGATTTCTCTTGTTTAAGCTATGGTATTTTGTTACGGCAGCCTGAGCGGACTAAGACAGCCTGTGTGTGTCGGGAGGGGTGACAGGGTCGGGGGAGCTTTCTAGAATTGTTGGCATCTCACCTGCTCCTGAGGAACTGTCTGGCTTTGTCACCAGGCCTTTGGAGATAAATGCGTGGGGCTGACTTCTTGTACAGCCTAAAATTTTTTGAACAGAAGCGTTTCTTCTGTTAAGTCTGGGATGACGTCAAGAGAGCCTGACAAAGTCGGCCTACATATGTACGATCATCTTTTCCTGCTCGGTCCCATCAGGGCCCGGAGTGAATCCCACCGCGGCTGCAAAGCTTCTGGCGCTGTCCGTAATACAACAGACATCCCTACCTTGGGAATTATTTGAAACCCGATGACGTTTTCATTAGCACGAGGATCTGGCCTTTAGCAAGTGCTTCGCGTAGGTCTTGTTGGACATCTTCGGTTGACATGTCTTCACCAGACTGCGTTCTCGTTTCCACATTTCCTCCTACCTGCCCTTTTGTTTACTGAGAACTTGCCTGACTGTTTGCTGGAAAAATGGAAATAACTTGATGGGCTTTAAAGGTATCTTTGGTTTTTTTCCTTTAAACTCTGCTGACCGATATTGAGATAAAAGGTGGAGGGCAGTGGGTAAAGGCAAAGCCGTGAGATAAGAAAGGACTTTATCCTAGCAGCGTCCCCCCAGCCAGCCTCCCACCAGCTCCTACCTGTAGGCACCTGAGGCCTGAGTGGAGCGGCGCCCACAGCTGCAGCCTGCGGTGGAGGGGGGGGGGGGTCCTGCTTTTATGGACGGGCTGTCGCACCCTCTGTGCCAACTGCAGGGAGCCGGCCAAAGCCTCTGTGAGCGGGGGTGGGTGATGAGCCTACATGGCCAAGGGAGGGGGCTCAGGGAGAGCACTGAGGATCCCTGCCGCTTGGAGGAGGTCCGCCCCCACACCGCACGGACGGGAGGGATTGAGAGAAGGAAATCACACCTAAGCGGGTTGACAGGATTCCTCTCCTTGGCCTGGTCTGCTAAGACCCCTTCCAGAACACACGCCCCATGTGGGCTCAAGTGTGGCTTGCTCCCTGGCTTGCACAGAGAGATTTGGAAACATAGTCTGAATCGTTCCCATGAGCTTTGAAAAGAGGGTGACAGACGGGGGGAAAAGTGGGGTGCAGAGTTAGAACACATTGAAAACATCTCCGGAGATTTCTGAGGGAAGGCATACTTATCCATGTAAAGCAGGTGGAGAAGGAAAGTAGAAGGTTGTTCTCCCACAGACAGATGAGGGGCTAACCATCTCCTCATCTGCAAACCTTCACAAGACTTCCCTGCAAGGCTAACAAAATCCTGGTTATTTTACCAAAGTACGGCTTTATTATTTTCAAGTAAAGCTCATAATAAATGAATTTGAAATTATAGACTTATGATTATGTCTCTCTCTCTTTTATTTTATTTATTTATTTTTTTTTGGTAACTACTCCTCAGCGTGTTCTGACTTCACGTAGACAGTGGAACTGAGGCAGCGGAAAGGGTTACAGAGCAAATTAGTGTATCCACTCTACCTTCATACCTTCTAGAGGTGTATGCAGCTTTTCCAGCTTACATGTTCTCCAGTTGTATGCATGTTTACTCGTCGGGAGACAATGTGGTGTATATGAAAAACACATGACTCCAGGGCATAGAAAACCCTGGATCTTCTGGACCTTATGGGCTGTGTGACTTTGGGGAAATTATTGAACCAGGTATTTTGAACATTAATTTTCACATGTGCAAAACAGAGATAGAAGTACGTCCCTCAAATGTTCATGAGGATAAACAACTCGGTGTTTTAAAACCCTGTACACTGCTTGGCATATAGTAGGCACTGAATAGTTTAGAGGAGGGGGAGGAAAGGAAAAAGTTCCCAGTTTTGATTATAACATCTTCTTAATAGTGAGGGGCCTATTTAATGAAATAGGTAGTAATTATTTCAAAGAAGTACTTTGAGTCCCTGTAAGAGGCAGATTTCAGTTATCTTGGTCATAATCATTCAGATTGGTCCCTTCTTCCATTTCAGACACATATATATAAGAACATTGTATTTCTGGGGCGCCTGGGTGGCTCAGTCAGTTAAGCTTCTGCCTTCGGTTCAGGTCATGATCCCGGGGCCCTGGGATCGAGCCCCGAGTCAGCCTCCCTGCTCTGCGGGAAGCCTGCTTCTCCCTCCTCCTCTGCCTGCCACTCTGTCTGCTTGTGCTCTCTCTCTCTCTCTGTCAAAAAAAAAAAAAAAAAAAAGAACATCGCGTTCCTACACTGTTAAACATAAATTAAACTTATGGCCTTGAATCTTTAAAACATAGGTGAGTAGTATATGAGAGATACACAGCGTTAGCCCCATGTCTTCTGTTTAATGTTTAGACGGTCTTGCCACCTCCCAGAAGCTGGAGCAACAGCGAGAGAAGTGGGAGAGGAACCACTGGCCCAGCAGAGGCCTGTCTCGGCGTTCCATCAGCAAAGAGCGATGGGTGGAGACGCTGGTGGTGGCTGACACGAAGATGATTGAGTATCATGGGAGCGACAGCGTGGAGTCCTATATCCTCACCATCATGAACATGGTAAGTCAGACTGTGGGGTGGGGAGAGGCAGCTGGGGAACAGGCGTCACTCTCCAAAAATAAGAGAGACCTTTTTTGTTCTTTTCACATGTATATATGAATCTACTCCCTGCCTAAGTGAGGAAGGTTGGAAATTCAGGACCAATTAGTCTGTCTCTTAAAAATGTGTATCCTAGGGGAATTTGGAATTTATCACGTATTTTCTACTAGGTATTTCTCAAGTGACTCAGTCCTTTTAGTATGAGTTTATCTCACCAATTTATATTAGTGCACAGATAAGTAAACTGAGGCAAAGTACTAGAACATGATTTCCTGAAGGTAGTTAGAACTGGAATAAAGTTAATGACCCCTGATTCCAGACTTCCCTTTCTCATTCTTGATGTTTCTGCCTCCCCAGAGAGAGCGTTAGTCCCGTCGAGATGGGGAAAAGTATTTGCCTCCGGAACTGATAATAAAAGAGAGAAAGACCCTGGGTCAGGGCAAGGGTCAAAGAGAAGAAAGGCACCAGTCCCTCAAGCAGACAGCCAGCCAGTCACCGTGGAAAGGTTGCCTTTGGGTATCATAATGTGGATTGGCCAGGGAGTCTCTCACTCTTCGTTGTACTCTCCCCAGAATTCCTGACCTCTAAGATGACATTTATTTTGAGTTCATCACCATGCTATTTCCCCCCTCCTCCGGCATTTGTCTGTTACCTATTCATGTGAGCTAATGGTTTTCCATTTCCGACTCTAGGTCACTGGGTTGTTCCACAACCCAAGCATTGGCAATGCAATTCACATTGTTGTGGTTCGGCTCATTCTACTTGAAGAAGAAGAGGTAAGGGGTAGTTTCTTTCCACTCCTCTGACCTGTATTCTTACACTCCCTACCTCCTTGACAGGACAGCTCCTGATGGACAAGAAAGGGAGCACCAGGAAGGTGTTTAGAAACCTATTGAGAAGGAAAATGATATTTCTGTATTATTTTCTTGGGAATTTTGTGCTGTCAAGTGGGAGATGGAGAACATTTCTGAGATAGACATCATTGGAATCACCTGGCAGTCATTTAGTCTAGTAACACACAAATCGGATTTACAGTAGTGACTTAGAATGTTCCACGGTGAAAAAGACTAAATCAGAAAATGGTTGCATGGTTTCAGTAAAAGTTAAAAGGGACATGGAAATGTTGAACACTTTATCCTGTTTATTTACCTCTTGCATATTAATTAATTAATACATACCCCTCAACTCTGGGCTGTCTTGTCTCTCTGTACTTTTGCCCTTGGAAATGTCATCTGTTCGCAGAAACTTACATGTCTTCTACATGCTGAGACTGTTTCTTCTTCAAACCCAGACCGCTTCCTTGCACTCCAGACTCATGTCCTGACGCCTCCTTGCCATTTCACCCTGAATGTGTCAGAGCCCACCCAAACGTGCAAACTCAGTAAGTCCACCGTGGCATTCTTGATTTCTCCCAGCCCGGATCATCTCAGTTCTGCCTGCCCCCGTGCTCCAGCCCTCTGTGGTACCCGTCTTGCTAACCATGCAGAAGCCTAGGAGTCATTCTTGAATCCTCCTCCTCTTATCGTCCACATTCAACAGCAAGGCCCACAATGCTACCTTCAAGATCATCTCAAGACCACCCACTGTCCATCATCTCTACAGTCATTATGTTGCCTTAGGCCTTATTGTAATCTTACTCCAGGGAACTCCCAAATGGTCTTCCTGTTTTAAGACTTGCCCTCCATAATCCTTTCTCCATGTAGCAGTTAGACTGGTAATCTTAAATGAAAATTGAGTTGCTCCACTGCACAAAACTGTTAAATAGCTTTCTGTTGTTTCTAGAACAAAATAAAAAATTTTTACCGTGCCCTGCCGAGACCTTCATGATCATGCCTCCATCCCCCTTTCCGGTCTTTCCTTATGTTTCTCTCTGCCTTGTTTCCCACCTCGAACTCCCTGGACTTCAGGTAGGTTCTGGAACACGCATGGCCCTTTTCAGCCTCATGGCTTGTGCAACTTATGGTTGCCGATGCCCGAAATACCCCTTCCGTGGCTCTACTGATGGTTGGCACATTCTCTGGCACCTGTCAGATCTCTGTTTAAATGCTGCCTCTCCAGACAAGTGTCAGTGACCAGCTGACTCGAAGCCAACCCCACTTGCTGTTCTCCATCACAGAATAAGCTTTACTTCCTTTATTGGTACTTCTCTCACAGCTCATTGCTTTTTCTGTATATTTGTTTACTCTTCTCTTGCCTGTTTACTCTTCTCTTAGCCACCATCACAATGTGAATTCCTTCTTTATTCTTGGCTGTATCCCCAGCACGTAACACAGTGCCTGGGACATGAATGAATGAAGTAACATTCAGTGAAGGAATGAACCAGCCAACCTGGTGAAATGCCTTTGTAAACTACTCACCTTACCTAGCAGCTGAAATATGTGAAGAATGGCCTCATTCAAGTCTCCCTCTGCAAGACACCTGAGGTCAAAAGGCTCGAGGCAGGATTTACTGTTTTCTGGCCTCCACAATCAGAAGACTGAAAAACAATCATATCTGGAGCCTGGATCCATTTTCCTTTTTCTCTCCCCTACCATTCCCCACTTAACGAATCACTCAAGGCATACTTTGGGTATCTTGGAATACTGATGGATGTATTATTTTTCCTTCCTGTGAACCTTTTGTTATGAAAAGTTTTCTAAAACTTAGAAACCAAGCAACACAAAAGCTCTGTATCTTTTCAATGTCTAACATGACCTATCTGACTCTATGGGAATGCAATTTTGCCTGATTTTTAAGTGCTTATTGAGTAGGTCCTAGACACAGTAGAGTTAGGTATTAAGATGCAGAAAACTGACAGGGTACAAATAAATGATTTTTGTCCAGAAGAGGTGAAGATAATTTGTATCTAGCAGAGAGCTCTGAAGGTTGCGGTTTTATTGGTCTGTTGACTAATTTTGTATCTAATTTAGCGATCTGATTCTGGCATTCTTCTTTATAGTTTCACCAGCTAAAGTGGCATCACTTTCCTGTATCTGCCTTTGAACCAGCTTGGACATCTTGTCTATCTTCTTATTAATGAGTTAAATACATCCCTAACATGCTCACTATGTATTTGTATGAAAATTATGTTTTTAGCTCTGTAAAAGTTATACTTTGATACTTTGGAAGACAAATATCCACCATTGTATAATCATCTCTCTTACATGCATGCATAACTGCAAAATGTGTAGAAGTTTAGGGTTTTCAAACAAACAAACAAACAAAAAGCCAAGGAGAAATTTTCCCCTCTGCAGTCCCTATGGTAGTGCTAGTCAGACCTCAAAGTGTGCCTTCCATGGATCAGGCCCCTTAAAACTCCACATCTCTCCATCCCTAGGAAACAATGGCCCTTGGAGACTGTGGAAGTCTCCTGATCAGATGGGGAGGCCACCAAAGGTGGGGTGACTCAATTGGATGGAGGCCAGCAGCGTGGGCGGTGGAAGAATTGACTTGAGACAGAGCAAAAGGGACAGAAGTCTACTGAACCCACTGCCAGGGAGCAGCAGGCAGGACAGCTGGGGAAAGGCTGTCTGCCGGGAGGCAGTGTGGAGGCTGTAGTTAAGGAGGAAGGTGAGGACGAATGGGAACATATGGAGTTTTCCTTTTTTGGTGTCTGGGTGTCAGTTGACCCATTGGTCAGCTAGGGCTTATGGGTATTTTGAGGTGGGTCGCCTAATAGGCCTGTCTGTATTTGGCGGGGAGGGTGTCGCTGTGGGTTCTTCTACCTTATGTATGTTTCTATCGTCCAAGTTGGTTGCCTAAAAGCAACCTCAACAGAATCCTTTGAAAGAATTTGATTGACACCTACCTCTCTGACTCCATCACAATAATATTGTTTTTCTTCTTCCTGTTCTCATTTTGCAAGAGCAGAGATGCAAATGATTTGCTAAAAAACAAAACCAAACAAAACAAAAAACATGGCTTCCTTCCTTTTACTTGCCAAATATCTTAGACTTTTATAGAATCTCCCTCCATGTGATACAAGGTCCATAATTTGACAATAGAATTGCTGTCTCATCAAAGAGTTACAATTTGCAATTCTCATTTTCTTGATTGCCAGATCATGACTCAAGCTATTCTTCACATCTTTGACTAATGAGCAGCCCTGACCACAATGAGTGACAATGATCCCAGCCTTAACTGACATGAGGGTAGCAGCCAGAGACAGAAGGTACAGTGTGAGGTATTGGGAGGGACTCCTCCTTTGAGCAAGTTCTAGTCTCACTTTGCACTCATCCAGAAGGTAACTCTGAAGAAGTGACATCATTGCTGCACACACTGTTTTTTTTGCCATCTGTAAATCAAAAGAGAATGCAATTTTTGTGTATTAACTGTATATCAAACACTATGTTGGCCTCTGAGGATACAAATATGAATATAAGTCTCATTTCCTGATTCTGAGATGTTTAGAGTCTGATGTGCAAAAGCACAAAATAGAAAATTTCAAACTGAGTTGTCCTGAGTATAAAAAAAAGTAAAAGAGCCCCAGGCTAGGGAAGGCTAAGCTGGGTTTTAGAGGATGAGAAGGAATTAACTAGTGAGGAAGGACATTCCAGGTAGAGGAAGCTGCACAGTCAGCTTGAGCATGTAAACTAGCATCTTACACCTGAGGACACATCACTGATAATGAACCCCCAGACGGGAGGCTGAGTAACCTTGCCATGCACAGAGACAGTGGACTCTGCAGGAGGCAGGAGAGAGAATCGGGGGTCCCCATCTGCCCCTCTCCATGCACACCTGGTCTTGTTGCCCTCCTGGTCTCTGTGCTGACATCATCACCCTTCCAGAGGAGAAAGCCAGAGATCCAAAGACATCCAGAGCACCTCCCTCTCCCACTCCTCGTATCCAGTCCATCGGTAGGTGTTGCCAATTTTGTCTGACCATCTGCATTTCTGTCGCTTAAATTCAAGATAGAGTCCTCTCTTTCTTGGGCTACAGTTGTGTTTACTTTTGTCTACCTGGATGCCTTTCAATCTCGTTTTCTCATTGCAGCCAGATGGTAATCCCATCATACCCTCCCTCCTGGCACCCATTCTCCGACCCCCACCCCTGGTTTAAAGCCATCTAGTGCTTTTCTAATTCCCTCTCTCACCTCTTACCATGCCCCTCTTGCCTTTGGGATAGAGCAGCAGCCTTCTCCTCATGGTGTCTCCTGCCACTGGTCTTGTTGCCCAGACTGTCTTCCTTCTTGTCTTCACTCAGTTGACCCCTTAATCCTTCAGATATCGGCTCAAGGGTCAGTTCACTGGGGAAGCCTTCCCTGACCTTCATGCCCAGCAAGATTCTTTCATATGCTTTCACAGTGCTGTGCATTTCTCCTTCATAGCACATATCACAGTTGTAATTTAACATCTATTTGTTTGATGCACTTCCCTTCATTAGTATCCAAGACTTAAAGACAGAGGCTGGGTCTGGTGTTGCTCCCCACCTAGCCCTATTGGTACATAATAGATAAGGGAAAGAGTGAGCATGTGAAGTCAGCAGTCAGAGGGCGAAGGTGAGGGTTGGCAGTGGCCATGGTCATGACAAGCCTTGTAAAGGGATAGAGTCCAAATAAGGGGATATGGATCTAATTCTAGGGGAGCCTCTGGGTGGTTCCAAACTGAGGGATGAAATGGAGAGAAAGGCACTAGAGAGAGAGTTCTAGGGCTCTGTGGAAAGTGACATGAGGTGGGAATGCTGAGGTAGGCCGCATCCATAATGCCTTTCTACAACCCCCATCTTTCTTATTCTAATCACATCTGACAGCTGACATCATTTTGGACTTCATTTCCTGTGGTGGGTCCAAGAGACTTTCTGCTTAATACATAAAGTACAGTTTTTGTTTGTCAGTCACTGCTATGTAAAAACCACTATGGATTTTCATTATGTTTTGAGAATAAACCGGGATAATTGGACATGATACTCAATTTGGAGCATCCTGGAGGCTTCCTCAAAGATGAGGTGGTCATATTTCAGACCAGTGGAAACTGAGGTACCCAAAACCATGCACTGGAAAGACATGTCAGTCATACTGAGACATCATGGGCCACGAAATCAAAGAGTAGCTTCAGATATGAGGCAGTGTGCTCTCTCATTCCTATCCTGCCTCCCTCCAGCCCTGAATCAAGCTCTCATTTTCCTGTTATGACCCTAAACCTGTCCTTTGAACATTTCATTCTCCCTCAAAGACTTGGACACAGACTTGGCCTCAAGCCCTTTCCGCTTTAGACCATTTCATTCGATGGCCTCCCTGTTCCCCTTTTGGGTCAGAGGTTAAGGATAAGATTACTCTCCTCTTTCCAACTCTTGTGAGCAGTTGACATCAGGGAGAGTTCCAGATGTATCATTAGTCCCTCCCCTTTCAAGCTATAGGAAATTTGGTAAGTTTTTTGACCTGTTTGTGCCTCCGTTTCTTCCTTTTGTAAAATGGGGATAATCATATCTACTTCCTAGGGTTGCCGTGAGAATCAGACATGTGAATTCCTGCATTAGTTAGCGTAGTATCTGGCCCATAGAAACCAGGGGGTAAATGTTACTTCTCATCATCATCTCTAAGGTCCTACCACAACCTTGTAAATTTGTTGCTGGTATGCTCATTGCACAGAATTGTGCAGAATTGTTGAAGGAAAATAGAAAATAGGAAGGACGAGATTAGGATCCTAAGTTGGAGACTTCTTTTAAGAATAGGATACAGAAAAAACAGGGCTGGGAGTGAGTTAGGATGAGGCCGGATGTGCCGTCTGGGGTGGAGCCTGCGGGTGTCAGGCTGGCTTGAAGGAGCAGCAGCCGGAGGGCGGATAGGCAGGAAGATGGTGACTGTTCGCACAGAAAATGAATTTCCCTCTTGGTCTGGGAGTGATTTAATGTTGGGTTCCCTTTTGCAAGACTCTGGAGTTAAAAAACCTGTTAGTTTTGGGAACTCGGGGGGATGATTTCTCCTGCCCTCTAGGTGTTTAGGTCTGTAATAACCCATATGATTGTAGCTTTTTCAGGATAAGTGTCAAAAATATTGGCAAACAATTTGTACACTCATCACTTTTTTAAATCAAGAATCTCTCCCTCTGATAGGGCACCTGGGTGGCTCAGTTGGTTAAGCATCTCCCTTTGGGTCAGGTCATGATCCCAGGGTCCTGGAATCAAGCTCCGCATCGGGCTCCCTGCTCCTCAGGGGGTCTGCTCCTCCCTCTGCCTCTGCATCTCCTCACTGCTTGTGCACTAGCTCTCTCTCTCTCTCTCTCTCTCTGAAGTGAATAAATAAAATCTTTAAAGAAAAAAAAAAGAATCTTTTCCTCTGATAGATGAGTTATTCTTTAGTTTTCATGTAAAACTTTGTACTATTTTCTCTTCTCTGTCCAATTTCTTTTCTTCCTAGGAACCTAAGCCTGGTTGGCAGAGAATAATCAGGTTATGCATTGAATCCCAAGCTGCTACTAACAATTCCCAAGGAAATCGATACAAGATTTTTTTTTTTCATTATAAAGGGAGCTTACCCAGACAGAACAATTTATAGCAAAAGCCACATTTTGCAAAATCATTTCCTGTCTCCCATTTGGGGCTGCTTCTGTGAGCTGTTGCTGATTTCCTTGAGGTCTTCTTCCCATCCTTTGGTGTCATGTACCCAAATGAGTAGGGAAGGGGAAGTGGGGAGTGAATTGAACTCACCTGAGAAAATGAGGTGAGAAAAAAACAGTGAAAGAACAAAAAGGGAAAGCTGTTTTTGCGGGGGGCGAAATCAGTGTGGATGGGGGTTTGTCTTAATAAGCTCAAATGATTATGAGGGTGCTTTATAGAACATGTGTAGTCCAAGTCTCCCCACATTCGGTGAGCCAGCATGACCTCCCTAAAGTTCTTTTGCAACTCGGGCATGCTCAGGGCATGTGGTACTGAGGCAGAGCTAATTAATGCTTCTCGAGGCTTCTGTGATCAAGGGCATGCAAGAAAATAAACGAGTGTTTCCTGGACTAACCTTTTATGAGACTTGGAGATTAAGAGGCCAAGAGGGCACAGAAAAATTGTGCTCACTTAAAACCTCTTGGCAGAGTCATGACATTTAGTAGAAAAGTAGTAAGGTATCCTGATGACCCTGTCACTGAACTTGTGTTAAGTGCCACATATGGTGCGTGGAAGTTCTACACAGGGGCAGGGTGCCCAGCCACAAATGATCAGCAACTTAGCTCATTGTGCACTTGCCTTGTAAAAAACAAAAAACAAAAAACAAAAAATGACAAAAGCAGTAGGGAAGATTTTGAGGGGAGCCTTCAGGCCCTAACATTTTTTTTTTCTCTTCAGTGACTAGCCCCCAGGTTATTCCAGAATTGCTCTTGCAGGAATGATGGAATGTGGGAAGAATAATCCCCTTTGTTGCCATCTACTTCTCAGCTCCTTTCCCTCTCCTTCACTCCCTCTGCCAGTCGTCCTGCCGCTAGCTTACCTGGACAGCCTCGCAGACCCGGCCCGTGTGTGTAGACGGTTCAGCCTCGACCTTGCTCTCCTGCCTGGGGTCTCTGTTCTCCCTTCTCGTCCTCATCACCGTCACGAGCTATGAAGGGTCTCAGATTTTGTTCTCCCTGCGAGCTCACCTGCTCTCCAGCCATGCGTCCCTGGACTCCATGCTGGCAGAAGACATGAGGCTTCCGGGCAGGGAAAGAGGACTTTCTTCCTCACAGCACAACACACGGCTCGAGCTTCATGTCTGCAGCTGCCCCTCTTGTCCCCTTACCAGGGTGACGGGAACAGCCCCGGTGGATGCTGGGCACGTTGTGGGCTTGATCTCGGCTGAGGAATCCCAACACAAGGAAACATCAGCCCTTCTGAAGTGCTTGTGAGCAGACATGTCAGCTTGTGCCCCTGAGGGAGCCATTAGCCTCCCCGCCCCCTGCCCCGGACAGCTAAGATATCTGTCCTCTTCTCTGGAGGGGAACACTGACTCTGTACTCCAAGTCTGTTTCTACACAACATCCTTGGAAAGAGAGAAAAGCTGTCAGTGCCTTTGCTCAGATGATGTGAAGAAACACGAGCGATCCATGTGGACCTGCCTCCCAGCGGTTCCTCCTACAGGCACCAGAATTATTATTACAGATGCTCGTTGCTCCGTTCTTACGCTTCTGACCCCTTGCCTTCCACTTCTCTAATCCGCAGGAGATCTTGCCTCGTCACTGACTCACCACAAAACCTTGTCCCCGTGGGGGCAGCTCTTTTGTCCAGCACAGGGGATGTAGTCTCCACCTTTTCTCCATTCCTTGTTGGGGGGGGTGGTGTGTAGCCTCAATGTGGGGTGTATACCTGCTGTGAGCCAGGCTCTGGGCAGTTCCTGAGATGAGTAGGGGAATAAACCTCAGTCCTTGATCTGGAAGAGCTAAGGAGGAAACAGGCATACAGTTTGATCATTTTAACCCAGAGCAGCAAGTGCTGTGAGCCAAGTGGGCACAAGATAAACTGGCGGGAACCTAATCCAGAATGAGGTTGGAAATGCTCAGATTGGGTCTTAAAGAATGGACGCTGAATAGATTGAAGGGGTAGAAGTGGGAAGAAAGACATTCTAGGTAAAGGAGCAGCTTGAAGAAAGCAAGGTGAAGGGGCGTCTGGGTGGCTCAGTCGGTTGAGCGTCCGACTCTTGCTTTCGGCTCAAGTCACGATCTCAGGGTCATGAAATGGAGCCTCGCATCGGACGCTGTGCGCAGCAGGGAGTCTGCTTGAGATTCTCTCCCTTTCTCTCTCCCTCCCCTTCTGCCCCTCTCCCCACTGTCTCTCTTTCTCTAAAATAAAGAAAATATTACAAAAAAAAAAGAAAGGTAAAAGAGCCTGGTATATGGCATGTAGGGTGTGGGAGGAAGGTAATATCAGCCTTTTGAATGTTGCCGGAGCATACACTGTGAGGTTGCAGATGAAGGGAGAGCTTCCTGGAGGTCAGACTTTGAAGGGTTTTGAGCCCTGGGTCATGATGTGGGTAGACTTTGGTCTTGGCCAGATCACCCTGGCAACAGCATGGAGGATGGATTTAAGAACAAGGAAGAAAGGAGGACAGTTATGAGATGATGTGAGCATAAACTCAGGCATGGAATGATGAGGGTTTCAGCTCGGGCAGCTGGGAGTAAAAATGGTGGAGGGGAGGGAGACTTCGCAGCACATGAGGACAGATGGGGATGCAGGATGTGGAGGGAGAGAAGACCAACAGGAGGACCCTGGTGTTTCTAGATTAGACCACTAAGCTGTTGGTGCTTCAACTAAGAGGAAGCAGGAAGAATAGCAGGTTAATAACTGGGGGCGGGGGCACTTTGGGGATGCTGACTTGGGGGCTCTTGTGGTACCATTTAGAAGGTGCCTATCGAGAGATTTGAGTGCACGACTTGTACTCTAGGAGAGATTTGGAATGAGTTATAGACTTGAGAGTCAGCAGCATATAGATGATTTCCCCAAATCTGACTGTGATTGAGAGTGAACTAAGCAATGAGCCAAAAGAAGGGCAGTAGAAGAGCCTGTAAAGGAGCCTGAGAAGCAGTCAGAGAGCAGGAGGGGGGATGAAGAGCTGGGTGTCTCAGAAGTGGAGGGTCTCTTCCTGCGTTTGTCTCCTTCCTGGGGGGGGGTGTGACCTAGGGGAGTAGAAATAAGCAATAGTCATCCATTGGCTAACTGCTAAATCGTTCCGGTTGTCCAAGCAATGAGTTTAGAGAAGTCTTCAACAGTTTGGAAACCACTAATCCCAGACTAGGACTGAAAACCTAGAATCAAAGCCCAGCTTTGCCAACACCTGCTGTGTGACTTGGCTAAGGTAGTGCCCCTCTCTGGCCTGGATTTCCTCACTGTCAAAGTGAGAAGACTAGATGCATAAAACCTAAGGCCCTTCAGGGAAATGGGCTTAGTAATGATGGGAAACTTGGAGGCATGAGTTCCTGCTGCAACATCTGGAAAACTGACCCTGCTTACCCCAGGATGATGAAGAGGTGTCCTTGCTGACACTGAATTTGGCTCAGGTCCTGGAGAGAGTGGAAGTTTGTAAACATTCACTTTTCTTTAAACAAACATTCATGGATTGATATGTAAGTCCTACAAAATGGCGAGTCCAGCCAATATCGAAGCAAAAATTGAGCTTTTCTGATCCGGTAGCACCCCATCTTGAGCTGTGTGCCCTGACCAGGGACTTTGTGAGTCAACGAAGAACATTCTAAAATAGGGTCCCTCTGCCTCTACCTGTGTGGTCACCTTAACTCTAATAAGTTTGTCTATTTATGGCTATTTAGACAGGGAGCTTAATTGACCCTTTGTGTGGGTGTGTGAGAGTGTGAAGTGTATGGGTATGTGAGTATGTGAGTGTGTGGGCTCTTCTTACCCACTGTCACCCATTGAAAGCTTCCCTTTGATTCAAAACTATGGGATTTCACATAAAATTAAGTAGTAAGTAACCCACATAGAATCATACTGAGAAGTACAGTGTAAGATTTTCTCTTGCAACCCTTGAGCCTTAATTCAGACCAGTTATTGTTTTTAAGATATTTTAGAAGTATTTTTGTTTTGAAATAATTATAGAGTCACATGCAGTTGGAAGAAATAGTGCAAGGAGTTCCCTTATATCCTTCCCCCATCTTCTGGTGGTAACATCTGGCGTAACTGTAGTACAATATCATAACTGAAAAGTTAATATTTGTAGAGACCCTTACCTTATTGAGATTTCACATCAGTTTTACCAGCACTGATTGAGGTGTGTGTGTGTGTGTGTGTGTGTGTGTGTGTGTACGTACATTTCATTCTATGCAGTTTTAATACATACAGATTTATGTGACTATTGCGGCAATACAGAACAGTTTCATCACCAAGTCCCCTCATGCTACCCTTTTGTACCTCCCTTCTGCCTACCAGCCTAACCCCTGGAAAGTGCTAGTCTGTTCTCTATGTAATTGTGTCCTTTCAAGAATGGTGTACAGGTGAAATCATAGAGTATGTGATGATCTCTTGAGACTGGATTGTTTTCAGTCAACATAATTCCTTCAAGATACATCCAAATTGTGTGTCTTTAAGCATTTGTTCCATTTTACTTTATTTTATTTTTAAAATATTTTATTTATTTGAGAAAGAGGGAGAGAGTACGAGCAGGGGGAGGAGGAAAAGGAGAGGGAGAGGCAGGCTCCCCACTGGACAGGGAGCCCAATGCAGAGCTTGATCCCAGGACCCCAAGATCATGGCAACCCCTGTTCCGTATTTTAAAGAAACTGTCAAGCGCTGTCGGCAGTGACTGTACCCGTTTCCTTCCTCACCAGCCCTGGTCCCAGCGACCAGCTTAGCACATCCGTCCTCCCCACTGTTTGGGTGCTGCCGCTGTCTTTCATTGCCTTCATTCTGATAGGTCTGTAGTAATAGGTCACGGTGGTCTTAACTTGCAATTCTCTGATGGCAAAGGATGTTGAACCCGTCTTCACATACTTATTTGTCATCTGTCCATCCTCCTCAGTGAGAAGAAACTTCGTGTTTGCTTATTTTCTTGTTGTTTTTATTGTTGAGTTTTGAGAGATCTTTATGTATTCTGGATCCGAGTCCTTTGTCTTACAGAGATTGCCCTCCATTCTGGAATCATCTTTTCATTGTCTTTGAAGGTTTCTCTCAGAGGAAAAGTTTTGAATTTTGAACGGGGCCCAATTTTTCAGTTTCCCCTTATATAGATCATGTCCTTACTGTAAAGTCTGTGAACTCTTTGTCTAGCCCCAGGTCCCCAAGATTTTCTCCTATGATTTTTTTTCTAAAAGCTTTATAGTTTTACATTTTACATTTAAGTCTGTGATCCATTCTGAGTCAGTATTTGTGTAAGGTGTGAAGTTCAGACTGAGGATCCCGTCTTTCATCAGCATTTGGTAATTTTCCCGATACAGATCTTGCACCTGTTCTGTTAGACTTATGCCTAAGGATTTCTTTTTCTTTGGGATAATTCTAGATGGTATTATTTTTTAATTCATGAGTATTCTCTCAGAGACTTCCTCACTCACACACATAAAACAACAAAAGCCCACAACCAAAGAGATGTAGGGTTGAAAACAGACCGCAAAGCAATCGAATCGCCGTTGACGCTTTGTTTGCTGATCTGCCTTCCTGTGTGAAAGAGCTGTAACCGAGGCGGGCTCCTGATGAAGCTGGCTACCCACCGGAGGCACGCTTCTCCCAGGAGCCTTTGTTCTTGGAGCCTTTGATTCAATATCTGGCCCGAATCACCTTCAGCTAGCTTCTCACTTCTCTGAGGTTTAATTCCTTCTTATTTTAACATGAAAATAACAATGCTTTCTTTAGAAATAATGCCAAGAAGATGCAGTTAAATTAAGTGAAAGAATATATGTGAAAGTGTCTGGCACATAGTAAATGATCAAGAAATACTGCCTGCCTTTCCCTTCCTTCTTCACTCCCTTTTTATTTACTTCTCTTTCCTTCCTTTCCTTTCCGTTCTCTTTCCTCCCATGCCTGTTTTATGCCCCTTGCCAGTTCTTTATGGTGGGTGGGGACTGTCGGCTCTGGTAGGGCTATTGCTCTAACTACGCTTGACGAGATGAACAGGAGGCTGACCCCTGTGCCCAGCTAGTCCCCCCACAACTCCTCTTCCTCCTCCACCATCTAGCGTTCTGCTGGATGATGAAACAGTGAGGATTAGTAAATAGTGAAGTCTGTTGATTCTATTTAAATTCACAATGCTCAGCAGTTCGGTGAGTTTTCACGAGGGATGATGAGCCACCTTTTTGTGTTTTTGTAAAAGGCAGGTGGTCTGTGGTGGTTCATTAACATGCAGGAGGGGGACCTGTAAGTGCCTTTAATAGGCATCTGAAGCCTCTCGGGTCTTATTTGTTTGGGGTGTGGGCCTTAGCAAAATACAGAATGGGACAGAAGCAGGTTCATAGTTTCACATAGAGATTGTCCTGAACTCCTTGGTTTGAGGCCGGAGTGACAGACTCAGATTAGATTGGGCCAGTGGATGTAGTCATTCTCCAGGTAGAACCCACCCTGTATGAGGGACAGCTCCATAGAGAGACCCCAAAGAAATGGGGCAAGTGAAAAGAGTATCTCCTTTAGAAATTCAAATGAAGCTGGAGTCCCCCTAGAGCTGATTATCCCTCTCCCTCCTTTGACGGATGTTCAGCAGTTAATTTGGAACACGTCCTCTCTTTCTATCGCTAGTTATAACTGTGGCCAAGTGGGTGACTCAGGAGCCCTGGGAGTTGCAGGCTGGAGATGTCCACCGCAGCATCCTAATTGTTGTCAGACAACCAGGGATCCTAACGGGTTAGAAGCCCGGAGAGATTATGTCACCCTCTGCCCTTCACCCACAGATGTGAGACCAAAATGGAAGCCATGGGCAAGGAAACACTGAGTGCAACCCCAGCCTTGTAGGAGATCTCATGCAAGGAAGAAGCTTGTTGTTGAAAATATATATATTTTTTAAATTAGAAATACAAATGCCTCTCTGGAATTGTATTGGCTTAGGAAGCAGAGAGCTGCTAGAGACGGAACTTCAAACAGCTGTTGGTCTTGGCCAATGTATTTTTAATTTTTCTTCAAAGGCTACTTGTTCCAGTGATAATTTCCATCCTGCACTTCTGTCCTTCAGGTTCTTTTATTTTTAAAATTTTATTTTATTAGGTTATGTGAGTCACCATACAGCACATCACCAGTTTTTGATGTAGTGATCCACAATTTATTGTTTTCGTATAACACCCAGTGCTCCATGCAGTACGTGCCCTCCTTAATACCCATCACCAGGCTAACCCATCCCCCGACCCCCCTCCCCTCTAAAACCCTCCGTTTGTTTCTCGGAGTCCATAGTCTCTCATGGTTCGTCTCTCCCTCCGATTTCCCCCCTTCATGTTTCCCTTCCTTCTCCTAATGTCCTCCATGCTTTTCCTTCTGCTCCACAAATAAGTGAAACCATATGATAATAGACTTTCTCTGCTTGACTTATTTCACTTAGCATCATCCCCTCCAGCCCCATCCATGTTGATGTAAAAGTTGGGTATTCATCCTTTCTGATGGCTGAGTAATACTCCATTGTCTATATGGACCACATCTTCTTTATCCATTCGTCTGCTGAAGGGCATCTCTGCTCTTTCCACAGTTTGGCTATTGTGGACGTTGCTGCTACGAACATTGGGGTGCATATGGCCCTTCTTTTCACTACATCTGTGTCTTTGGGGTAAATACCCAGTAGTGCAATTGCTGGGTCATAGCGTAGCTCTATTTTTAATTTTTTGAGGAATCTCTATGAGGCCAGTATTACCTTAATCCCCAAACCAGGCAAAGACCCCATCAAAAAGGAGAATTTCAGAGCGATATCCCTGATGAATATGGATTCCAAAATCACCAACAAAATCCTAGCTAATAGGATCCAACAATACATTAAAAGGATCATCCACCATGACCAAGTGGGATTTTAGTCCCAGAATGCAAGGATGGTTCAACATTCGCAAATCAATGTGATAGAACATAAGAGGAGAGAGAAGAACCATATGGTCCTCTCAATTGATGCAGAAAAAGCATTTGACAAAACACAGCATCCTTTCCTGATTAAAACTCTTCAGAGTATAGGGATAGAGGGAACATTCCTCAAGTTCATAAAATCCATCTATGAAAAACCCACAGCAAATATTATCTTCAATGGGGAAAAGCTGAGAGCCTTTCCCTTAAGATCAGGAACATGTCAAGGATGCCCACTCTCGCCACTATTATTCAACCTAGTACTACAAGTCCTAGCAACAGCAATCAGACTTCAGGTTCTTTTAATAAAAGTCATGAGGGTAATGGTGTTGAGAGCAGGGAGTAAGTTTGCCTCTGCCAAACTCCTGCCAAATAGATGTCTGAGGCACCCACCCAGAGCGCATCACATCCGGCTGCTTCCGAGGACTTGTGTGATGAGACCTGAGCATGGGAAGCTCAGCTGTGCCTGTCTCTTCCTCTTCTTTCTCTAGCAAGGATTGAAAATCGTCCACCATGCAGAGAAGACACTGTCCAGCTTCTGTAAGTGGCAGAAAAGCATCAATCCAAAGAGTGACCTCAACCCGGCCCATCATGATGTGGCTGTCCTCCTCACCAGGTACCCCGGGGACTACGTGGAAGCCAGGGGCTGCAAATAGGGGGGCTAGTGGGTGAAAGAGTTATCCCATATTCAGACTTATGCATTATCGCCTACTGTTTGCTGCTTTCAGTCATTTTTAAAGGTAGCTTCTGTGACCAGATGACTCCCAATGCCCATACCAGTGAGGGGGCAGTTAGTAAACGTGTGTAGCAAAACTCTCCATGATAAACTGCATCTGCGGGCAAATTGCAGGGCTTTTTCCTATCCCAACGATGATTTCATCTTTAAAATTGGCTTTTTCATGCAGCTCCATAAACAATCAGGAAGATGTTTGCAGATCCTCATTAAAGACTACTGTAACTCTTAAGCATGAGATTTCCTATCCTTTCTTTTATTTTCAAACATTTTCCTCCAGTTTAGAAACATACAACTATCTCTACAGAAATCAGTCCTCCTGGTAACCTATCCCTGACTGATGTTGAAGACAGAATATAGGCAGCAGGTCCCCACCCTGAATAGGCAGAGCTGTTTGCTTACACTTGTCTCCCTTCACCCCCATGAAGACAATATTTTGTTCTGATTACAGATAAACCCTATGGTGCTAACAAAAACCATCAACCTTTTAGGACTCATAGCTGTGAAAGGCTAATGAACTTTTCTGATCAACCCAGGCTCAGGGAGGCTATGTGTGCTCATTGATTCAGTAAATGTTTGTTGAATACCTCCTGTGTACCAAACACTATTTTAATCCAGACAAATGAAGGTCTTTCATTCATGGGGGAGGTAAGTTCTCATGGGGAACCCCTGTGCAGATTCAGAGACATCAAGAAATCCAGGAACGTGTCCTCGAAGAGGCCACTTGGCCTGACTTTTCAGCCACCGAGAACCTCAGGCGCTGGAAGGTCCTGTGTGTATGTTCTCCCTGGGGGGACAGGCTGCTCCTGAACATTTTGGCCTGTCATCTGTCCCTTTGGTATCCCAGTGCACGCGACGGCCTGCAAAGGATGATAACCGGCCTTCACTCCAACCATCAGAATCCTTCTTTTGAGTGAAAGTATCAAAGTGTTGGTTGAATGCCAACAATTTCCAAAGGAAGTCTGTGACATAAACCTATTACATTAGGCTCATATTGGGACCTGTGACATCAGTAGTTCCCCTGGGAGGTAGGTTAATGTGAGTAGGGAATGTAAGCACAAGGGTCCTGGGGAGCGAGCAAGCGGGCAGGAAACCCTGAGGACCTGGGCAAGAAGCCAGGAAAAGAGCTCAGTCGAGGCAGGACCTATCTGTAGGGAATAACCCTGGCTTTGGGGCCACCGCTGGAAGCTGTGTCAGCTCCACCTCTCTTCTTGCCCTGAAAGCACAAATCATTTCTTCTCTCCTTCTCACATGAAGAAATGAGTGAGTTGATAAGAGCTGGCATTTGGGGAGTGTTTGATGTAGCACTGTGCTACATCTGTTAGAACAAGCATCATTCCATTTAACCTCCACAGCAACCCTGGTCGTTGACTGCCATCAGCCATTCCCATTTTACAGAGGGTGAAACTGAGGTTTGGTTAGGTTACTTGCCCCAAATCTCATTGCTGGTAACAGGTACAACTGAGACTTAAATCCAGGCAGTTGGACCCTAATAGTTATACTCTTAACTCTTACCCATAAAGATATGAAGGATCTGCTCTCTTATTATTATGATAATTTTTCTTCTTTGGAACAAGGGCCTGGTTTCACTGTATGATGAACCTCACCAGCTCCTAAACAGTGGACGGTATTTCAAATTCGAAAACAGGATTTCTCACCCTTGGCATCACAGACATTTTGGGTCGGTTAATTCTTTGTTGTGAAGGGCTGTCCTGTGCGTGGAGGCCTCTGTCCAGAAGATGCCAGTAGCACCCTCCTCCAAGTGTGACAACCAAAACAGTCTCCAGAC
The DNA here is from genome assembly GCF_009762305.2 of Zalophus californianus. Lineage (NCBI taxonomy): Eukaryota > Metazoa > Chordata > Mammalia > Carnivora > Otariidae > Zalophus > Zalophus californianus. The sequence continues at coordinate 127,644,226 of NC_045599.1, forward strand.
ACTGCCACATGTGCTCTAGGAGTGGGTGGGGAGCCAAATCAACCCCTTCTGGGAACCTCTGTTCTGAAGAAACCAGCCGGACCAGGGAGGGAGGTATAAGACTTGCCTCTGGAGGCCTGGGATGAGATTCACTTCCACAGGCTTTCTGCAGAGTTGCATTGAGGAGAAAGTATATTTGGCTTGAATGTACCTAATGAAGTGGGACCCGTAGCTGCATACCAGGGCGTATTTTCTCTTATCCTGCTCCCAGCGTGTGGTAGAGGTAGAGCTAATCTGCTTTGGGGAGCGTAAACTCCTGCCCTGGAAGACTCACATTCCTATACATTTCTTTTATTACCCCCTTTTGTCCTCTTTAGTGCTGGATACATAGTAGGCACTCAGCAAACAATTAATTAATGGACCTGACTCCTGTCCCATCACAATGAGAAAGCCAGTGGGTTAACAGGAGACACCAATCATCTTTTCCCAGCAGCTCCATGCAGGCCTAGACTTAAAAAAAAAAAAAAAAGAAAGAAATAGTGACAAGTACATGTTGCAGTAGGGGCAGAACAGCGTTTGCTTGGTCCTCCCACAGACCCAGCAATTATTTAGAATGATTGGGCTGCATGATCCAGTCCAGCTCTCCAACACCAAACCGCCCAGCAACCATTGCTATTAACGTGGAGACCAGACCAGCTGGCATGCCCTGAGATGGGGGCTGCCCTCTGTCCCCTCCCACTGTCCCGACCATTGTCTCCTGGACGACTGAGGACTCACAGGAGTTTTCAGAGGCTCGATCTTTTCCGTGGCCCAGTGGAAACAAAAAACAGACCATGTGTTGCCCGGTGAGTTGAAGGTCTGTAACTAACTGAAGCTCAGAGCCTTGTTGGCATTTGTGCTACTTATTCTCGGCAGAGAGCTCTTCTTGAAGAAAACCAAAGGACTAGTTAACTCTTATCAATGACTGAAATAATCCCCACAAACATATGGGAGCACATTTTACATTTAAGGACTATATCCAGTATTTTTTGAGATCCCAGGAGTCTTTTTTTGCATGTGCATTTCCCTCCCATATGCAATGTTGTTAGGGTAGTGGGGCTGGAGAGACAACTGATTTGAGCTCCGGATGGATTGATGAGACCAATTGCCTTTTTCATGAATAAGCAAAAGTTCTCAGATGAATTTTGAGCACAGACCTCAGAAAGACCAAAAAGGGGTTTCATATTTGAACACCTTCAGCCACTGCTGGTTGTCCTTTCTCTATATAAAAGTTCAAATAATCTTTAATTTTCCATCAAATCCTTGTCTTTTGGTCCAAACAGTGTAATTTGGCCTCCTGGGATTAAGGGCAGAAGCAACTCAGATTAAAACATTTGTCATATTTTCGCACATTTTTTAAGTGTTAGTGAGATTCAGTAATTAAGAGGTGAAATCAGAATAATCTAATGAATTCAGAATTGCCCCGCTATATTCATATGGACTTTTAAAAACAATTTGATTCATGCTTCCCAGACCACATCGAATGTGAATTACTACCCATATTTTTTCCAGAAGGGTTTTTTTCAGATGTTTCTTTGGGAGCCTATGCATCTCTGTTCTCTGCTTCCAGAAAAGACATCTGTGCTGGTGTCAATCGCCCCTGTGAGACTTTGGGTCTGTCCCACCTGTCGGGAATGTGCCAACCTCACCGGAGTTGTAACATCAATGAAGACTCTGGACTCCCTCTGGCTTTCACAATTGCCCATGAGCTCGGACACAGGTAAAGGGCCAAGGAAACGGGGATCTCCTTGCCATGTTTATGCACCACGTTGGTAGAGAGAAGGGAAAGCACCTTAAATGGGGCATCAGGAGTTGGGTTGCATTGTGTCTTGAGACTCACCCTCCTAAACCTCTGCTTCCTCACCTGTAAAGTGGGGATCATGATGAACTTCAGAGATTTCAGTGTCTTTTATTCCCTGGCCACCTGTGCCTGTCTACATCGCAGAATCAAAGAGGCTACTACAGTTTGCTGAATTAGAATAAGTTGAGCACAGACAAGGACATAAGCTTTAACTCACCTGATTAATTCAGAAACAACAATCCCTGTTTAGTTCTTATGAAATAGTAATAATATTAATATCGCTAAAAAGTCACAAACATTAACATTTTTGCACCTTTACTCTATGTCATCCACTTTATGTTGGGTCATTGAATCCTCTCAACAACCTTATGAAACAGATACTATTGTTAGCCCCATTTTACTTATATGGATTAAAGGAACTCATTGAATAAAGCAGAAATTTAAAACTGCCATCAATCGGAAAAGACCATCAAGCAAATGTCCGTTAACAGGAGGTGCATTTGTCTCAATAATGTGTGAATTTGATTAGATGAATTCATGGAAGGCAGGTTGCAGAATGTTTTGAGTGAAGAGATAATGAGGATTCTGGATTTTCCAGGTATCAGAGGAAAGGTATTAGCTTATTTATAACTTAATTTGTTGGTATATTTACTAACAACAAATAAGAGATCATACTAATTAGAAGCTCAGAGTAGGGAGCCATGTGAATGACTCAGCTATACCCCTTCCCTTTCGTGTCGCCACCAGGCTGGATTTCCTCCCATGAAGGAAGGAAGCAGAACCCCATGACATACTTTGAGTGTACAGGTTGGAAAGAGTTGGGATTGGAAAGAGCCCTGGAGATTGGATATTCCAGGCCTGGCCTCCCTGGTCTGGGCATCATTTTTCTCATGTAACACTGGAAGTTTTCAAAATACTTTCACCTGCCTGACAAAACTAGAGTATTGGCTTGGGAGTTGGGAAAAGTGAGTGCTTACTCTGGCTTTTCCATCAGCCACTATTATCACCTTAGATAATTCCCTTCACCTCTCCTCACCTGCTGCCTCATCTGTGAAGTGAGTAGCTTGAACTAAGGCAATTTCTTAGGTATTGTCATTTTTTTTATTATTCTTACCAAAAAGCCCTGGGAGATAAATGTGATATGTTTTAGTATCCTTAGTCATCAGAAATGTAAAGACAAAGAGGTTAAGTGACTTGCTTATACAGGTAATTAATGATGGGAGACAGAAGGCTAGGTATTGAAAAGACTAGGCTGTAGTTGTTGGCACGCCGATAATAAAACTTGGTAAAATGAAAGCTATTCTCATGTGCAAACGTATAGGCATCCTCCATCCTGATATGTGGAGGGATATGTCCCCTGCAGCCTCCAGTCAAGTCTTTGGTGTCAGTAGCACCTGCTGGCTAAGCAATGCAAATGAATATAGCTAAGTCAAACTGAGAAATGACTGCTCAAGATCTTCCCAGCAGTGGTATACTCAAGGTAAAGAAAAATTGAGAAGGCTTGATAAAAGATGCTCTCAAATGCTCATTACCAGTGTTCAAAGAATGGATTCCTTATATCTTCAACTTAATCTGGCTTTATAAAAGGATTCAGAAATATGCTAGGCAGGTTCTACAAAATCAGAGTTGCTCCAGTTTTTGACACAATCATTGGCATGGTTATCTGGACATGGACTTACCATCTTTGTGAGGAAGGCCACAAAGCCACGGCCATAAAGCCAAGGGCAAGTATGATCCACCTTTCAGAGTTTAGAAATTCTCCAATAAGGGTGACAACCCCTTGGTAACATTACTTGAGCACAATTTCCCTGAATTCTTGAAAACAAAGAGTTGTAGATGTTTACTGGTCATCAGAAGTGGTAGATTATGTAACAGAGTAGAAGTGAGTCACTACCTGAATTGATTTGATATTTTGATATTTGTCCCCTAAATGTCAAGGATCTGTGCTCTGATTGCTGATGACTGCTTCTGATCATACAGGTAAAGACAAAGTTGTGGACAGCCTTCATTGTTGCACCTCTCCATGTTGTTGCAAGACCCTTACCCCCTTTAACTGGAGTGATTTCCAGAGCACCCTTCCCTGCCCTTCATTTTTATCCTTTTCCCCTTTGGGGAGCCAGACAATAAAGAATAGGACTTTCTAAAAGTAATTGCGTATATGGGGAAGATTAGAAAGTAACCACATAGGCCCAAGTAAAGACTCAGAAAAGACCTGAGAAGACCTTAAGTTTTTACCTGAGGTTGATTCTTGGCACAAACACAGCCTATAATGATGATGATGATGATGATGATGATGATATAACAATAAAAACAGCAAACCCTAGGGAAGAGGAAGAACCTTATTTCCAGAGTTAACACATTAATAGACTCAAATGTCCATTTTTCCACACACACACAAATCATAAAACATATGAAGAACCAGGAAAGTATGACCCATTCAAAGGAAAAAATAAATCAACAGAAATTATTTCTGATGGCAGATTTATTACACAAAGATTTTAAAACAACTGCCTTAAAGATGCTCAAAGAACTAAAGAAGATGTGGACAAAATCAAGAAAATGTTGTATGAACAAAATGAGAATATCAATAAAGAGATAGAAAATCTAAAAAGAAACCAGGATGAAATTTTGAAGCTAAAAAGTACAATCACTATAATAAAAAAATTAACTAGAGGGAATCATTGGCAGGTTTGAGCAGACAGAATAAGAACCAATGAACTTGAAGATAGGACAATGTAAATGATCAAGTCTAAAGACCACAAAGAAAAAAGAGTGCAGTGTTAGCCTGTGCAATAAGATGAGAAAAAAAAAAGACATATAGATTAGAAAGGTGTAAAACTAGCCTTATTTGCAGATAATATAATTGTATCTATAGAAAATCCCAAAGAATGTGTGCAAACACACAAACTAGAACAAATAAGCTCACAGGGTACAATATAATCATACAAAAATCAATCACATTTTTATATACTGTCAATGAACAGGTGGACACTGAAATTAAAAGTGTAGTACCTTTCACGATCACTCAAAAGTATGAAATTTTTACATATAATTATTATATACTTTTAAGTCTAACAAAACATGTACAGGACATGTATGCTGAAAACTACAAAACACTGAGGAAAGAATCAGAGATCTGAATAAATGGAGAAACATACTGTGTTCATGAACTGGAAGACTCAACATGGTCAAGATGGAATTCTCCTGAAATAAATATATAGGTTTAATGATATTTCTACCAAAATTCCAGCAAGATTGTTTTTGAAATATAGAAAAGTTATTCTAAAATGTATAGGGAAAGGCAAAGGAATTAGAATAAGTTTTCAAAACAATTTGAAAAAGAATGATAAAATGGGAAGAATCAGTCTACAAAACTTCAAAATTTATTATACAGCTTCAGTAACCAAGATTGCGTGGTTTGGGTGGAGGGAGAGACACAAAGATCAATGGAATCAACCAGAGAATGCAAAAATAGTGCAAAACAAATATATCCAACTGATTTCTTCACAAACGTATAAAAACAATTCAGTGGAGGAAAGGTAGCCTGTTTAAGAAAGGGTCCTGAAGCAATTGGACATTCGTAAGCAAAAATTTGAAAAATATAAAAAGACCCTCTACTTAAACTTCACACCATATGCAAAAATTATCTTGAAGTAGAACACAGACTTAAATGTAAAATGTAAAACTAAAAACTTTTAGGACATAAATAGGAGAAAATTTTCAGTATCTAGGGTTAGGCAAAGAGTTTCTAAACTTGACATCAAACGTGCAGTCCATAAATGGAAACATTAAAAAATTGGACTCATCAAAATTAAAAAATTTAGACAAGCCACAGCTTAAGAGAAAATATTTGCAAATCCTATGTAGTGGCTTGAACAGTGTTCCCCTTCACTAATTCAAGGCTACTTGGAACTTCAGAATGTAATCTGTTTTGGAAATAGGGTCTTTGCAGTTGTTAATAATTAATAATTTTGAGATGAAATCACCCTAGATTCGGGCTGGGCCCTAAACGCAATGACTGGAAAGGGAGATTTGGACACAGAAAGATCAAAGAGAAGACCATGCACAGTTGGAGGCAGAAGTTCAAGTCTTGTTGCTACAAGTCAAGGAAACCTGCAGTCAGCAGAGCTGGAAGAGGCAAGCACAGATTCTCCCTTGGAGCCTTTGAAGTGTTCATAGTACTACTGACCTCTTGATTTCAGACTTCTGTCCTCCAGGACCGTGAGAGAATAAGTTCCTGTTATTTTAAGCCACCGAACTTACGGTAAATTTTTATGGCAGTCCTAGGAAACAAATACACCATATATTCAGTAGGACTAGCATCTAAAATATATAAGCAGCTAACAAAATTCAATAGTAACAAAACAAACAGTAATTCGAAAATGGGCAGAAGACCATTTCACCAAATTTCACCAAAATTTCATCAAAAAGGATATATAAATGGCAAATAAGCACTTGAAAATATATTCAACATTATTCGCCATCAGGGAAATGCAGATTAAGACCACAATGAGATATTGCTACACACCAATCAGAATGACTAAAAAAATAGTGATGACACCAAATGCTGACAAGGTTGCAGAGGAGCTGGATCATTCATACATTGCTGATGAGAAAGTAAGGTGGTTTAGGCTCTATAGAGAACAGGTTGTCAGTTTTTTAAATAGTAAACCTGTAACTACTATATGGGCCATGTAAAGATGACCTAATAAAATACTGTCATTTATTTTTTTTACTAAAATTTTTTTGAGTGTAGGTGACACACAATGTTACATTTTCTGGGTATACAATATAGTTTCATATATACAATATAGTGATTCAACTTCTCTATAAGTTATGCTGTGCTCACAAGTGTAGTGTATCTGTCACCACACAACCCTATCACGCTATCATTGACTATATTCAGGTGTTGTGCCTTTTATTCCCGTGGCTTATTCATTCCGTAACTGGAAGCCTGTATCTGCCACTCCCCTTCGCCCATTTTGACCACCCCCACCCCTCTGGCAACCGCCAGTTTGTTCTCTGTATTTACACATCTGATTTTGCTTTTTGTCTGTTTACTCATTTGCTTTTTTAGATTCCACATATGAGTGAAATCATATGGTATTTGTCTGACTTATTTCACTTAGCATAATGCCCTCTACTCCATCCATGTTGTTGCAAATGGCATGATCTCATTCTATTTATGGCTGAGTAATAATAGCCCATCATATATATATATATATATATATATATATATATATGTATTTATATGTATGTATACACACACACACACACACCACGTCTTCTTCATCCATTCATCTATCGATGGACACTTAGGTTGCTTCCATATCTTGACTATGGTAAATAATGCTGCAGTAAATATGGGGGACATATATCTTTTTTGAATTAGTGTTTTCATTTCCTTTGGGTAAATACCCAGTAGGGGAATTACTGAATCATATGGTATTTCTATTGTTAAGTTTTTGAAGAACCTCCATGCTGTTTTCCACAGAGGCTGTACTGATTTATGTGCATGAGGGTTCCTTTTTCCCTACATTCTCACCAACACTTATTATTTCTTTTTTTTTTTAGCCATTCTGACAGGAGTGAGGTGGTATCTCATGGTGCTTTTGATTTGCATTAAAACACTGTCTTTTAATTGACAAAAAAAAAGTTTAGAGTCACTGTTAAAGAGAAAGTTGAAAGAACACATAAGCTTGAGTTTGAATGATGGAAAAAAATGCTTTAGTAAAACACAAACCAAACCAGAGAAGACTTTAGGAGCTTCCTAAGAAACTTTTGCTTTTGGCAAAAGATACTTCTGAGGTATTTAGTTCTTTCTTTAGCTATATAGCTCTAATTATCTGTGGACCAAACTGAGAAACTGGGAAGATCAATGAAATGGCCAGTGGCAGGTCAAGAAAAACAAAACTGTGATAAAACAGTATCCCCAAAGACACTCCTTATAGTTTAATAACATAGATCCCCCATTGTTCCCTGGAAACATGTTTTGTTCCATTACTGATTATGTGTGATGCAAAATAGAAAGTAAAATTAATTAACTTGTGCTATGGCCTTATGTGAATAATTTCATTTTTGAGAGAAAACTTTTTGAAAATCCATTTATGAGGACCCTGGATTATATCCGTCATTTATTCCTGAGGTCTCTTACTACCTTTTTATTAGGCTGCGTAGGTACATTACCAAAAATGAAGGTAGAATTCTAGGAGGAAATTTAAAAACTTATCTGGACCTAGCATCCTTTCCTTTTAAGTAATGAAAATATCACGATATAGATGAACACTTAAAAGGCAATATTCACCCAGTATTTCTCTCCTGCTTCTGGATTTCATTGGAGACCTTTGCATGTCACATATATGAAATTGGTATTTCCTAAATGAGCTTAAAAGCACACAATCACACTTTTCATGGTTTTTGTCCTCTGCTATTACCTCTCCACCATAAATGAATCACAAGTCACAGGAATGAAAGGTGCAGCATAAGGAATACAATCAATGATAATGTAATAGTGATGTAACTGGACAGATAGTAGCTAAACCTACAATGAACGGAGCCTAATGTGTAAACTTGTCAAATCACTAAGTTGTACACCTGAAACTAATGTAACACTGTGTCACCTTTACTCAAATAAAAAAAAATGAATAATAAAAGGCAAGGAATATGATACCCTAAAACCCAGATAATTAACTTGCGATTTCACATCTATACTTGGGCAAACTCATCTAATAAGAGTTGAAAGCCAAACAGGAGGTAAACAGATGAATCCAACAACCCAGTAAGTTGTTTGAGACTGTAGAGGGCTCCATACGGCCAACTGCTCTTCAGCTTCCATCCCATCTGCTGGAAAGGAGCTTCCTGGAAACAAAGCTTCCATCCCTAGGACCCCGTGTGCTTTCACTGGCCCACTGTGCTCATGGGACAGGAGCGCTCCATGCATTTAGACATGGTAGACACAGCCCAGGGGGACATTTCTTGTTAGTAGCACTGCTTTTCTCTCATAACATGGGTGTACAGAGGGGTGACAAAGCTGGAGCGGGAAATCCTTTAGTGAATTAAAAACTTTAGATAGAACAGGAACCCCTGGGTGGCTCCGCTGGTTAAGCTTTTGACTCTGTTTCGGCTCAGGTCATGATCTCAGGGTCATGAGATCAGGCTCCGTGCTCAGTGGGGAGTCTGCTTGAGATTCTCTCTCTCCCTCTGCCCCCCACCCTGTGCACACACACTCTCTCTCGCTCAAATAAGTAAATAAATCTTAAAAAAAAAAAACAACAACTTTAGATAGAACAAAATGAGCTTTAAGGGAACTGATATGCTTTGAACATAGGTTTGAATCCACCCAGTGTGTAGGATGCAGCTGCACGGTTCTTGCATTAGACTATCCAATGCTAGAAAAACCATTATTGAGGCATATTTTTGAACCACGCTTACAGTTTAGGGTTTTTACTAATTATTAAGCAGGTGAACTTGTAGAATGCTTCATGAGCTGGGTGAGAATGATATGAAACAGCCTAGGGAAGGCCTGCTTAGAATAAAAGCTTTCATTGAGTCACATTCGTTGTGGCTGAGTGAGAAGAGTTTTGTAGATTAATTCTCTGATTCCTTTGTGAATTTTGTACTTATGTGGAATGTGATCAGAGTCTGGAAGTAAGTCGATAACATCATACTGCATTAAGCAAAATACAAGAAACCTTTAAATCCCCCCAAGATTATTCTCTGTAAGAGTTGCTAATGTGGATCGGGAGATTTTATTAAAGTTACATATGAGCTTCCCTGTCAGAGGGGTTGAATTTCACTAGCAGAGTAAAAGGTCATACTTCTCCTCTGTTCAGATTTGGAAGTTTGAGCCAACAGTGCTGGGATGCAAGTGTGCCATCAGCAGATCCCAGTGAAGAGAGTTCTTGTGGGGACCTCTGCAGGTATCTTGGGGCGATCCTGAAGACTCAGCTTATAAATGGACACTTCTGAGTCCGCTTCCTTCCCCGGCACCCCTTGCCATGGTGGGCGAGCTCTGTCGGGACGTTCAGGGCTGCCTCACCTGGTCAGCCCTGGCAGGGGGAGGCCAGGGAGCAGGGTGAGCAAGACGTGCGTAAGAACGCAGATCGAGCAGCACACACTGCAGAGGACCTGGTTTTACCACTCGAGCTCTGTGATGTTTTAGAAGAAGCTAGACAAGGATCAAAACAGCAATAAAGGATTTCCATTATTCACAGAGCCCTTGTTATATGCCAGGCCCTTGCTAAGTGTTTTTCAGACTCTTATATTCAGATTTGACCCCAGCGTTGTGATGATCTCTGCATTTTCCAGGAGTGGAGCTCCCACATCATTAAGTGGCAGAGTTGGTACCCTCCAGATCATCTGTCTGTGAAACCCCTGCTCTGACCACTGACCTGGGAGGCCTCCCTAATGCGTCCGATCCTGGAGGACTCCTGTGACAATACTCAAAAGAAATTCAATCACTCAAAGCTTGTGGCCTTTGACAAAGTCTCTCATAGGCTGTCCTTTCCATGCCCTTCCTTACATGATAATGAAAGGGAGAAGGAAAGTTCGGGTGTTTTGTGCTGTGGTCGCTTGAGGCAGGATTTGCCCTCCCTCCTCCAGACTCCTAGAAAGCCAAACTGGGAGCTCTCAGCCAAACAGAAGTTTTTTAATTAGCCGCATGGTTCCCACGGTTGCATAGGCTTAAAATGTCTCCTGTGCTCTTTAGTTCAAAATTAGCTATCCCTCTCCAACCTTGGAGTCCCACTTTGTAATGCACCTGTTTACAAAGGTGGCTCTCAGTGGGTAATTTTCACCTTGGAGAGACTGTAGTTTTCTCCGTTTCATGCCCCCCGCCTCCTTAATACTCTTGTGTTTTGTGCCTTCCTGCAGCTTCGGCATCCAGCATGATGGAAAGGAAAATGACTGTGAGCCCGTGGGCAGGCACCCGTACATCATGTCCCGCCAGCTCCAGTACAACCCCACCCCACTGACGTGGTCCAAGTGCAGCAAGGAGTACATCACCCGCTTCCTGGAGTAAGTGACAGCACGTTTCAGGACGGCCTGACTTGGTGCTCTTGAAACTGGAAGTCCGTTGGAGTTTTACCTGAGGCCTGGAAAAAGTCTCCGTTCCTCTCACAGGTCATCGGATCAGGGTGGCATCAGAAGGGGGGGATTTCACTTCTGCTTTCCACTCCTGAGATGTAGGTGGGTCCTGCCTTCCCACCACACCAGGTGAACGTGCCGTCTCCTTGCTTGCTCCTGCTCAGGGAGGCTCTGTATGATCTGAGTGTGTCAGTCCCTGGGCACTGGCAGGAACAGCTGGGATATGTTTCGAGTGGTCTCTGAAACCCCTCTGATGATGTTATTTTACTCTCCCGCTTGTATTTCCTGGCTCACAGCTGAAGTAACAGTGTGGGGTGTGATTTAATTTCCTTTTAGGCCATTCCTACATCTTGGGCCTGGAGGGTTCTGTGCCTTGTGGAAATAAAGTTGTTTTGAAGGACAAAGAGTAAACCACAGGGATGGAAGTTTCTATTGAATAAAAGACTAAAGACAAAGGAAATCATAAGCAATTGTTCTCCTTTCTGATAACTTGTTTTCAGCCGGGGCTGGGGGTTTTGTCTCGATGACATCCCCCAAAAGAAAGGCTTGAAGTCCAAGGTTATTGCCCCTGGAGTGATCTATGATGTCCACCATCAATGCCAGCTGCAGTATGGCCCCAATGCCACCTTCTGCCAGGAAGTAGAAGTAAGTATTGGGTATCTTGGTGCCTCTGGTGGGTGTGTACCGGGCTTGAGATCTCTAGCATGCTGAAGGAGGGGTCAGGGAAATATTTGGTAATCCAAAGAACCAGACACAGAAATAGAAACCTTCTATTCATGGCAAGGTGTTTGTAAGACAGAAGGTGTGAAGTCGGAGTCATTTACGTTCCTTGACCGTGCCTCCTTGGTATTCTGTGGAGACAGCAATCCTTTGCAAGTGATGAAGAACATTTTATAGTGATTTTCAGGAATCACAGTGACTCACACCTGTAGACTCTATAGCAACCTAAAGTTGCTCCCTTTCCTGAATTTTCATCTGGTTGTAGAGAACCCCCAGATTCCAAAGTAGGAATATGATTCATCCCAATTCATTCTTCTCCTTAATTTTCAAAATCCAAAGTTTTAAAAAAAGATTTTGTCTATTTATTGTTTGAGATCGAGAGAGAGAAAGAGCGGGGGGAGGAGCAGAGGAAGAGGGATAAGCAGATTCTGCTGAGCACGGAGCCCAATGCAGGGCTCAATTCCACCACCCTGAGATCACGGCCCGAGCTGAAATCAAGAGTCAGATGCCTAACCGACTGAGTCACCCAGGCACCCCTCAGCACCCAAATGTTAAGTCAAGCCCTGACATTTAACCTCCCAAAGAGTTTGTGGCTCTGCCCTGTTGTCTTCATTCCCACTGTACTGTCTTGATTCAGTCTCTCATTTTCTCTCCTTGCGATTGTAATTACCTAGTCTCCCCCCATTCAAATTGTTGCTCAGGTTATTTCAAAACAACACAGATCTAACCATGGCTCTGCTCCGCTCTTAGGGTCCACAGACCACAGGATGAAGTCCCAACTCCTTTGTGTGGCATTCCTTTGTGATCTGAGTCTGGCCTATTCTCTGAACGCATCACTTTCAGAGTGAAGGTGCCAGTGTTAACACATAGACATGGGCGAGGCAAGACTCATTGAACCCCTCCCAGATTCAGTGCCATGTACGGAGTGAGATGAAAAAGATTAGCCCTCAGAAATTAATAAGATAAGTTGTCTGACCTTGAGGAGCTTGTGCTCTGGTGGAGGAGGCAGACAGAACAATTTCAATACAGTGAGATCAATACACAAAAACACATGTAGAAAGACCTTTTGAGGAGGCAGTGAGTAACTGTGCTTAAACACAACAAGCGAGACTTAATAGAGAAGGTCAAGTTGGTGCAAAAACTCCTGACCCCTCGCTCCTAACTGGTTCCCCAGTTATGCCAATTCTACCTCCTGAATATCTCTCAAATCCAAGTCCTAGGTGACTGCAGTAGTTCTCCCACTGCTCTCCTTTCCTGGAGTTTGACTACTTCTCTCAACTCTGATCCATCCCCCAAATGCAGCCAAAGTGACATTGTAAATGGAAATTGGATTGTGTTCCTCTCTGATTAAAATACTTCAGTCACCCCATTCCCTACGATCAAGTTTACATTCTCTAAAATGGCTTAAAAGGTGCCTCAGGATTCATCCCATCTCTTGTTCTCCGGCCTTATCTCTTAAAATATTGTTTTAATCCTCCATTCTGTAACCCAGAATTCTACCTGCATGTATGTTGGTCTTTATCACTAATCTTCCATATCTTGGGACCTCGCCTTCATATTTTTTGTCCCTTTATATTTCTGCGTTTTGTGTAATTTATTTATCTTTTGACTCACTAGATCTCTCTTCAGGTATACGTACTCCTCTATTTAAGCTGTCTGTTGACTTCTTAATCTTATTTGTTTATTTATTTATTTATTTATTTTTTACTTTTGACAATCTATTTGGTTATTTTTCTAATTTTTCTCTGTTATGGTTTCTTGTTTCTAATTCAAACTTTCAATATGATCTGTTATTTTTTATTTATATTTGAGACATTTATTTTGCAATTTATGTTGCATAATTCCAGAATCCTAAGTCTATGTGGCTCTGTTTCTCCTATTTGGGATTTTTTTGTAGGTCTCTCTTATTACAGATTATTTCCTTGTCTTGATTTTTGTTTTTATTGTAAACTCATGGTTGTGAAACTTCCTACCAAGTTACTTTAAGGCTGAGATGGCTGGCACATTCTTCCAGAGAGAATTTGGAGTCAGTTAAAACAAATTATTGGTTAGATGTTGTTTGACTACAAGACTTGTGTGAGGGCCAACATGGGTACAAACTCTCGGGGTAACACTTACCACGCCTTCTAGAGTTAAAATCAAAACAGACACGTTTCCCAGCTGTGTCCCCAGGTTTCTCTTAGTTCACCCTTTCACACAAGGGCTAGTCCTTTGGGGTTACGGTCTTTATGAGGTCTCCAGTCCAACTTTCCATGCTACTCAGGCCCAGGTCGTTGTCTCCAGTGGTCAGGTGACCATTAAAACTGAAGTCTAAGGGACCAGGTTTGTATCTCTAGATCTCCAACATTTTTCCTCCCTTTTTAGCCTCTGAGGATTTCTCTTACTTTCTTGCCAACTCAGGAATGCATTTAAAATATTTCTATCCACAATTTTAGATGTTTTACAAAGGTAAGGATTTTCCAGGATATTCTGTGGTTTACTGGAAACAGATCACCCTGATTACCTCTGGTCAATTACTGTTTCATGCTCTGTGTTTATCCCTGTACTGAACAGCCTCAATCCCTAAAAGTCCTGTGGGTTCTCCACCACCTCCTGAGCTCTGTATGCTCTGGTTCCTCTGCACCATCCCTCCTATTCATCATTTGGAGCTCAGCTTAAACATCATTTTGCATTCTATTCCGTGTTTTCTTGGGCAAAGACTTCATTAGATGATATTATAGTTGCTTTCTATTTATCTGTGCCCTCACCTCACTCTGAGGGAACCTTTCATTCCTGACATTCAGCACCTGGCACATAGATAAGTAGAACGAAGACTTGAGATAAATGAGTGAAGACTTCAGATTCCTGCATATTGCAGCCAAGATAACCTAATTCTTTTCAGTAAAGAAAAAAAAAAACCTAAAATACCAGAGAATACAATATTAACCTTCTTTGTTAAAACCTTTTTTTTATCTTGAAACAGTTTACAACTCAAAAAACGTTGGAAAAACAGTACAGAGAGTGTTTGCGTACCCTTTACCTAGTACTTTATAAATGCATAATGAAATTATAAGAAAATTTAAAAAAAATCCTCGGGGGGGGAAAACTTAAAAGAAGGGAGTGATAAGCATGTTGAGGCTGACGGGGAGAAAACCAGAGCACCTTAATTTTAACATCCAGTGGCAACAAATGATGACATGCGCCCCTGGAGCAAGGCAGGGAGTTAAAAGTGAGACCCTTACACGAAGCTGGGGGACTTGAGGAGAGGGGGGCTAGAAGAACTCATTGGCAACAAAGGTAAAGATGGCAGAGAAGCATCTTTTATCTCAGCTTGGGTTTTGAAGGGGAGGGATGCTGGTAGATAACTTTCTCACTAACAAATACTTAACCACAGGCCAGCCTCACTGATTTTGAGTTCAAATTTATACTCTCGTGTGGTTGTAATGTAATAGTCGGAAGAAAGGCAGACAGGGGCAAGGCCCACCCTCCTCCCCCAGGGGAAACTGCCATTAAAAGGAAAAAGACCCCATGTTAATCTCCACCATCCTGAAAGGAGACCTCTACCCTTTCCCACGTGAACAACTACCTGAGAGGTAGATGAGCATGTAGACAAAAACCTGATTGGGTGACAGGTGCATGGAGGGTTAATCAGATGAAGACAGCCTGCCAACAATCTCATAAAAACCCTTAGATTTAAACACCAAAATGGCAACCTCTCGGGTCCCTTCCCTTTTCGGGAGCTTTGTACTATCCCCAATAAACTTTGTTCCGCTGTCCACCACTCTTCGTCTGATCTTCCTCTTCATTCTTTGAAGTGGCGTAAACCAAGAACTGTAGACACTAAAGGAAAAGAAATCCTGAAACAGAGAACGCTTATGCCAAAAAAAATTTAAGATAAACATATTTCTGACCTGGTAAAACCATGGGACACCTGGTAGAAACAAAGATTAAAAACCTGCCTTGGAGAAACCAATGCTCAGCTAAGATGCAGAAAAATCTCCAATAGATAAAGCTTCTGATTAGATGAATTCATCATTTGTCTTCTAATTCAAAATTTAAAACAATCTACAGCTAAGTGAGGAGAGATAAACCCTCAATGACTTAGGATAAGTGAATATTTTAGGTAAGGATAATAAAATGAATGCATAAAAGAAGAGTTACATTTGAGAAAAGGAAAAATACACTAGAAGATATTTGTAAGGTAGATATGAAAAATAGTTGCAGCCTCTAGAAATGAAAAATATGGTCACTGATTTTAAATTCAGTGTTTGGGTTAGACAGCAGACTTGACACAGTTGAAGAGAAAATCAATCAGCTGGAATTTAGAGTTGAGAAAATTACCTCCCATTTCACTTGAGTATTTCCCAGAGCTGCATGATGGAAATCCAGACTTTTTCAACTTCTGTATACAAGAAAGTGGACAGTTCAAAATATAAAAGTGAAGTTGAGATGTGAAGGACAGAATGGGAAGGCTTATGACCAACAGTTAAGAGTTCCAGGAGAGAACAGCGGTAATCAGGGAGAGGCAAAACTTAGATCAAGATTGAGAATTCTTTAAAATTGTGTAAAAATATGAATTCTTATTTTAAAAAACACTGAATCTAGAGCATAGTTAAATAGATGGAATGATGGATGATGGGTGGATAGAAGAAAGACTAAAAGGTGGATAGGAGCAGCGGAGCCATTTCTGATGATATGTTAAGAATCTTATCAACTTTCCCTTGTTCCTACTGTAGGAGGAGAAACAATAGGGAAGACCCGTTTCACTCCCTGGCAGATAAAACAAGCTGGCTACTCTGAGTCATAAGTAAATAAGCTTAGGCTGTCTAAGTCGAATAGTTTCCATTTCCTTCAGTGAGCAGGCTCAAGTTATAACCACCCAACTGTTTGTAATCAGAGTCCTTCGTGCAGAGTTTGCTTTGGCCCTTGATGGTTGCTGTCACCAGTTACCCTGTCTGAGGTCAGTGATGCTGTGTCACCTATATAGAAATTAGTCTCCATTCCTAGGAAATGTGTTTTATCTATTTTCTTATCGCTTAGTAAACCGTACCACTGTGTATGAATGATGACAAAGCCCAAATTAAGTTTGAATCGAGAGTTCTCAAATGAGCCCTTCTTCTCACTCTTGCTCACTGCCAACAGCAGCATCATTGTGAGTCTGTGGGTGACCAAGTGTATATTTCACCATCCCTGTAGAAATGCTTTTGTGCAAGTGTTGAAAATCCCAAAGAGTACAGTTTCACACTTCTTTTCCAGAATGTCTGTCAGACCCTGTGGTGCTCAGTGAAAGGCTTTTGTCGCTCTAAGCTGGATGCCGCTGCAGATGGGACACGATGTGGTGAGAAGAAGGTGACGTGTCGGGCTGAGGAAGGAAGGTGGGGGGGTGGGCCCAGGGTTCTTGGGAGGAATGGGGAGAGGGCCCTGGAAAGCAGCTGTCTGGGTGAATGAAGGTCACACAATCAGACTAGCCAGGGAGAAGGATTCTATTTCCATGACGCCTTTTGAGGTTTCATTGGAAACAGTGAAGGAGAGAGGGCTGAGGCCCAGTCCCACACTTCACTTGCAAAACATCCGTCCCATCTTTTCTTGATGAACGTCTGCAGAATTTATGGCCAATAACATCTGCTGAGCTTATTATCACCCTTCATTTTGACTTCTTCCCCCCTCCATGTTAAAAACTGAAAAGGCAAGCCAGTGGCTTCTGCCTTCCAAAGATGCTGCATTTGAGCCACTTGTTATCTTCGCTCTCATCATCTGATTGGACTACACTTCTTGAAATTCTGCCCATTTAACTGAGGAGGAAAGCCAGACACCCAAGAATTCAGATGATAGAAATCCTGCAGACAGCTTGAGAGCAGGGTCATGTGTGCTGCTCAACAAGACCAGTTGAGTTTGTTGTGAGCCTAAGATCCAGACATTTAATGTGTATTTTTATGCAGCTTACGAGTGGCATGATCTATCACCAAGATTATAGAACTTGGTCACAAAACACAGTGACCAGAAATAATGAGGAAAAGGAGGCCAGCAGAGAAAACATGCCCAAATCCTCAAACAACCAAGTTGCATTTTCTTTTCTTTCTTTTTTGTATGTTCGCCTTCCTAAACTGACAGTTGTGGGAGGATGGCCTTGAAGAGAGAGGACGGAATTTTTTCTGAGCCACAGCTAGAACTGCAAACAACGGATAGAGTTAACAGGGAAGCAAAAATTGTTCTTGATATTAGAAAGAACTTCAACTAGTGTTTTTTGGCAATGAGTGGACTTTCTGCAAGAGGATGAGGTATCTGCTGCAGACATGAGATACCGTACATAGAGGCTACAGAGAAATGTTATCTCAGTGTCAGTCTGCAAAATGTTTGTTTATGGTCTGCAGCAAGATAAGGAGGTTGCAGCAAAAAGTAAATCAATTACATTACAAAACAACTGTGTTAACTAAGCAGACTGAGCCGCCGTGCATGTCATAGCAAGACTGTCTCAGTGAAGGAAGCGGTGTGTGGATTGACCTTCTGGCATGCCTTCTGCCAACTGCACCGAATTGGCTGACTGCAACAAGGCAGCATAAAGTTCCCTTTGGTTCTTGACATTGTCTGATTCTAAAACCCAAGACTCTTGGGGGACATTTTTTTGTAAGCCCTTCTTTGTTCTTCATATGCTGTGTGACCATAGGAAGCCTGTTTGCTCCGGGAGAATTGGGTTTAGACTCCTGGGGTTCTTGGCTCACCTTGCTATGGGAACCTTCATGACGTATGCATCTCCCGCCTCTTCCCTCTCTAGTGGTGTATGGCTGGCAAGTGTATCACAGTGGGGAAGAAACCAGAGAGCATTCCTGGGGGCTGGGGCCGCTGGTCACCCTGGTCCCACTGTTCCAGGACCTGTGGGGCCGGAGCCCAGAGTGCAGAGAGGCTCTGCAACAATCCTGAGTAAGTCTGGCCAAAACTATTTCCCTTCCTTCCAAGAGCGCCGGAGACCAGTCTTGGATAATGTGATGCCAGTGAGCCCAAGCCTCCTAGGAGAAATTCAGTGGGCTCCTAAAGACTAAAGGGAACCAGAAGATTCTTAAAAACATGGTTCTGTTTTGTTTCATTTTGGTGTGGCACTGGATGCTTACTAGAACTTGGATAAGTAAGCTGATGCCGTCATTTGGAGAAATAAGCAAATTTGCAAGAGTATAATCTATGTGAAAGGTCTTAGGAGACTATGCAGTGAAATCCTTCTAGATAACATCACTCCGTCAGTGAAAGGTTACTTAATACTCAATTTTGCTCATAGACTGTAGCTTTCTTTCAATCATAATGAACGTTTAATTTTATAAAAATAATTTTCTTCCCTTAAGTAACTAATAAAATAGTACATTTTTGAGGATAATTATTTTGAATGTTTTAGATAAAGATCTTAATGAACCTTAAGCTTCCATATTAGCCATATTAAAGTTTCCATAGCACTTATTTCACAGAGGCTTTCAATTTTTTAATCAAAGTGCTTAAGTTTTTCATTATTTTATTTATTTTATTTTTTTTAAGATTTTATTTATTTATTTGAGCGAGAGAGAATGAGAGAGAGAGAGAGCACGAGAGGGAAGAGGGTCAGAGGGAGAAGCAGACTTCCCGCTGAGCAGGGAGCCCGATGCGGGACTCTATCCCGGGACTCCAGGATCATGACCCGAGCCGAAGGCAGTCGCTTAACCAACTGAGCCACCCGGGCGCCCCTTTTTTTTTTTTTTTTTAAGATTAGTTTTTCATTATTTTAAATTTGTATAATGATACTATATATGAATTAAATTTAAATTCTCTTGCTTTCTAAATATATATGACATTCATTTTTTAGAAAAAAGATTTTATTTATTTATTTGAGAGAGAGTGAGAGAGAGCATGAGCAGAGGGAGAGGGAGATGGAGAGGGAGAAGCAGACTCCCCGCTGAGCAGGGAGCCTGATGTGGGGCTTGATCCCAGAACCCTGGGATCATGACCTGAGCTGAAGGCAAACGCTTAACTGACTGAGGCACCCAGTGCCCCCCAAATATATATGACATTCTTAACTTCATTATTTCCTGGTATATGAGTTCCCAAGTAAAATTTTTAAGAAGTGTACATATGATGCCTCTGGTAAGTAGAAAATATGTTAAGCTTCTTTTGCTTAGATTTTCATTAGTCTGTACTGAAGAGTAAGAGTCTCTTTTTTTTTATTGGCAAATGATAAATGTGATTACAATCTGCTCAGTATCTCAGTTCCAAATATTACTCCTCCTTCTTATTAATAAATATATTACTGTATGTATATATGTGTGCATGTATATATACACATACAGTATATATATTTAATAAAAGTACATAACAAATTTCTTCTAAAGATTAAATTAATATATATAGTTTAACACAATACCTACTACATTAAATTGTCGATAAATGGTAGGTATTATAGTAGTTATTATATCTTTTCTCGTTTACCACACATATAATTGTACCTTTGAGGAATTTGGATGAAATTGTTTTTAAATCTTACTCTTTGATAAAAGTTGCTTTTGTTTAAATACAAGATTTCTGTGGCTTCAAAAATTAGAAACCAGGGATTTCTTATTTTTGCAGAAAATCTTCATTTTATGGGTTATTTCAATGGGATAAGAAATATGATTTCCATTTTAGAGATCAGGAAATGTAGGCGATTTGCTCTGGGACCTATTGTTAGTGCTTTGTATTCAGCCACCACTGTCTGCAGCCTCTCAGGAGGATGGTCAGTAATCTGTGGTGGTCAGAAAGGGACATCTTTGTTGAGGAACTGTAGGATGAATCTCTAACTTGGCTTCATGAGAAAAATGGTTCTAACACCCATCTTAGAGACCACAGTTTGTCATAGAGTCTTCTCAGGTGAGTGACCATGTCTGATCTCAGTAGCTGGTTTGCCTAAGTTTGTTGAAAACAATGACAATGGAAAAACAGCCTCAGATTCAGTTGTGTGCTTCAGGTTATAGATTCAGGTCAGTGCATGATCAGCTGACATTGAGACTCTACCCTTGATGTTGGTCAGGTGTCTAGTGAGAAGCCAGCAGGGCTTGTAAAAGGCTTTCAGTGATGTTTGTTGGATGGAAATGAACTGGAGAGGTGCTGAGTCATAGAGTGTCACTCTATCATCATGAATAGAAAACCGATCTAACCTCACATATCATGGACAATTCTTACTACCTTTTACATGGAGTCAGTGAAGGTGAACTGCCTTGGTCAAAGCTCTTTTTTATTTTTTTTAAAGATTTTATTTATTTGACAGAGAGAGACACAGCGAAAGAGGGAACACAAGCTCGGAGAGTGAGAGAGGGAGAAGCAGGCTTCCTGCTGGGCAGGGAGCCCGATGCGGGGCTCGAACCCAGGACCCTGGGATCATGACCTGAGCCGAAGGCAGACGCTTAACGACTGAGCCACCCAGGCGCCCCTGTCAAAGCTCTTTTATGTTCAAGGAACAGAAGCCTATTCAAGCCACATTGAGAAAGGGAGGGAGGGAAATATAGAAAAATCTCATAGGTGTTCAAGGAGAGCAAAGTACAGCAGAACCTCGTGAGAAGTACAACTGCAACCAGAAATGAACCCGACTGCCAAGATTTGAGGTCTCTGTCCCCCTAGATTGCATGGTCAGGCAATATAACAGTGGATGAGGGCTCAGGCTATGGATTAAGGCAGATAAGGGTTTAAATCTTGGCTCTCTCACTGTCAGCTGGGCACTTTGGGAAGATGTCCTACTTTCCCGTGCCTTTGAATATTATTTCATTTAGGCTGCTCACTTGCATGCTTTCTGCCTTTGCACTGAGAAGCCACTTCCATCCATCCTTTAAGTCCATTCTCCAGGACAGTTCCATGAGTTCTTTCCAATCAGCCTGTCTTCCACTATTCTCTTCCTTCTTCAAACTCACATTGTACTTACAGTCAGGGATACATAATTGCTCTTAAATTTTCTCTTATTTATTATATAGATGATTTTTTTTTTCTCCTCAAGATTATAAGCTTTTAGGAGACACAGGGCATGGGTTGACCTTTTTTTGGACTCTGTCCTCCCTGGAAATGATGTTGAGTACATTGTATAAATACTTGTTGATTATTATTTATAATAATCCAACAATGCTGTCATTTACTGAGCTCTTACCCTGTGTTAGCTACTCTACTAAATTTTTATGCATTGTCTCGTTCAGTCCTCCCATCTTGTGAGATAAGAACTATTATGCTCATTTCACAAATACAAAAAATTGTGGCCCAGAGAAATAAGATAACTTGTTCAAAATCATCTAACTAATAATACAAAGTAAAGCAGAATTCAAACCCTAAGCTATTTGAGCCCATTATGCTGCATTGCAAAAGGAGGCACAATTCCTGATTTCAGATGCAGCGAGGTGGAGACAAGAAGACATACATAGATTGCTTGGAGCTTTCTTGAAGGACAGGGAGTTCTTCCTCTTCTGTGATAGCAGTTCTGCTATATTTCCTCCTCCCTTTTTGAGTGAATAATTGATCCTGATGGGAAGGTTGTTATTGCCCTTGGTGTGTATTGTAAAGGAAATAAAAGGTTGAGAAGGATTATTCTAAAATAAGATGAACTTATTTATTGATTGAATGTTTATTAAGAGCCTTCTGTACTCCAAGTATGACTTAGAGACCATAGATGACATAGAGCTTGGATTGGATCATCAGTGAACTGTGTTTTGGAGTGATAAGTACAGGAAGTGCATCCAGTAGGTACAATCAGGTGTCATTGAAAGGGAGAAAGAGCTTATTCCTGGCAGAAATCCAGGAAGAGTTCATAAAGGAGATATAGCATTATTCTAGGTCCTGAAAGCATTGGTAGGAAGTGGTTGTTAGGATGAATTAAGTCAGGATCATGAGGGCCTTGAATGTTAAGCTGAAGAGGCTGGACTCAGTTCTGTGGTCATTGGGTGCCACGAAAGGTTTTTAAACAAGAAACTAAAGTAATTAAGGTAATCATAAAAATTAGCCAGTTGTGCATACAGTAGATTGAATGAGGGCAAAGATGGGCAGAGGGGAGACAGGAGGAGAGAGAAGGATTAGACTAGTTTGGTGATTGTGGGAATGAGGAGGAGGAAACAAATGCAAAGACATGACTGATGACTGGGCAGCTGATGGACAGTGGGGTGAAAGGAAGGCAAAGGATGGAGGCTTCTGCAATCTGACCACTTTTACCTTGCTAAACAGGAATTAGAGAAGGAGCAGATTTCGGAGGGAAAATGATGTATCCCTTCTCGGCGTATATTTTGAGTTTGAGAGGCCGGGAGGATATACAAGCAGAAAAGATACACACACTGTTTCAAATTAGGCCACTATAGACCTGGGACTGAATGGTCGTGGGCAACAGCAACAGCCAAAAAATGTATAAAATTGGAAGAATTTAGGTAAAAGGTGAGTTTTGAGGGTGGAGCAGGGCATGGTTTGGCAAAGAACAGGCATGACCAGATGGCAAGGAATGTTGAAGGAATAATGGTAGCCTTTAAGGAAACGAAACGAACAGCTTGTCTGTTTCCTGCGTAGACCCAAGTTTGGCGGGAAGTACTGCACCGGGGAAAGGAAGCGCTATCGTTTGTGCAACGTCCACCCCTGCCGCCCGGACACGCCCACCTTCCGGCAGATGCAGTGCAGTGAGTTTGACACCGTTCCCTACAAGAACGAATTCTACCACTGGTTTCCAGTTTTTAATCCAGGTAAGGAGCTATGACAGTCTATTCCAGAGGTCGGGCCACAGCCATGACGAGAGAGCAGATTGCTACGTCAGGGTGTCTGGGATGCCCTGCCAAGCTCCACAGAGAGTGAATCGCACCAGGAGGAGTTTTAGATTTAAGAAGTGGAAACGCTGGCCTGGTTAGGTTGATCAGTACACGTTGAAGGGTTCTGTGGGAAATAAAAGAGACACTTATCAAACTCGGTGCTCAGTTCTGTGGGAAATGAAAGAGACATTTATCAAACATGGCGGCTCACTTCAGAACAGCGGAGGTGCAGCAGAGAGGTCAGTGGGGCAAGCAGGAATTCAGTACTGGATTGCTGATCAAAGTGCTCCTTGATGAATGTGTGAACTGACTGTAATTTTGGCGGAGATTCAGAGAAGGTCATTCTAGGTTTGGAGTCACTTCACAGAAGACTGCTAAGGAAGTGTTGATGATTGTTAAGCATGAGAGGTCTTTCTACTGGAAGAAGGAACAGGGAAGGCGTTCAAAATAGAATCAGTCATTCCAGTTGACAGGAGGAAAAGCACAAGAAAAACAGGATGGTAGGCATGTCTTCATCAGAAATAAATGAGAGCCAGCACTGGGCCAGAAATCAATATTTTGTATGTACAGGACAGTATAAGAAGTGTAAAAAGTAAAACCAAGCATCTAAAGGAGGCACATCTGGGGATGGGGACACAACCGAGCTGGAGAATGAATGGAACAGCAGCTTTGACAATGTTTCCCCTGTGTAAGTGCCAGTTACACCCTCTCTCCTGAAACTGAAGAAGAGTCATTAACCATTAGGTACAGATTAGCATCCAAAAATATCTGTGCAATGTGTTATTATTCAAGTAGAAAATGAAAGAGAAAAGATTTTCCTGAGCTAAGGAAATTTGAGTCAAGGGAGTAAAGAATAAGCAAAATTTTCATGATTTTCTTTAAGTTTCTGAAGTTTCAGTGTGATAGAACACAAGAGGAATTGTGTGAATGAAAATTACATATTTGGACTGTTTAAAAAAATGATACAGTCAATTGTTTTTGAAAGAAAAACTCAATAAGACTCAATAGTGCTTTGCCATTTTGGATCTCTGAAATACCCTGATGGCTTTTCGTTGTCATGGGCAATGTTTGCTCCTTGCTCCCACACTGCTGAGCATCATTCATGCTCTAGGGGAGTGAGTCATTTGGTTATTGGGGCAGTTCGGCTTCCTGACCCAGGCATTTGAATGCAGCAGAACACATGTATATACTCATGTGGACACACGCGCACACGCACACACACAGACACACACACACAACTAATGATGAAAGGTACATCTGGTCAGTACTATCTATATTTATATTTTGGACATTCTCTATTTTGTTGGAATTATTTGGGACAGTAGTACTATAGACCCCGAATGAGCAACCTTCCAGAACTAAGACAGCATAGCTGCCCCAGGGTTGTGACAGGGGCTTAGTTTGGGGTCCGCCTCCTGTCGGATGCAGGGTGGGGATTTGATCTGAACTCTGCCAGCTCCAGTAGCCGAACCTAGAATAAGAAGATCTGATTTGACTTGGGTTTTCATTTATTTACAAAGAGTTTGTTGTATGCCTACATATTGCATAAGAGAGCAATAGGTACCAAAGAAATGAGTCATAAAAGTGGACATAAACTTCACTCACTTTGGAGGGATGTTTTGCATCTGTCACTGGTATTGAGGCTGTGTAAACTAGAGGAGGGAATTCAGCTGAGTGTCATCTGCTGAACTCACCATCCACCTGGGCTGTAAGCCTCCCTCCTCCATCCTCGTGGCTTTCTTGCAGGCTCCAGAGCCATTACTGAAGCATAGTGACTTAGCTGCTAATCCAGATAGCTACTACCTTGACCAACACACTGATTTATTTCCCTCATTAAACTCTAACCTGCGGAGTTGTTGTTTGCTTGGTTGTTGGGCACCCCTGGTGGTGAGAAGTAGGTCGTTCATGTTAACAACTGTGAATGGAGCATTAATTCTGTGCCAGGCATGGAGCACTTTACCCTCCCAGCCTTATCATTAGAAGTCACCAGAGGATAAAGCAAACGTACAGCAGGGTTTTCAACCCACTCAGTGGACAGCGAAAAGTGTCTTGGTGAGTGACCTTTGGCAGATGTGCTAACTAGCCAATGACAGAAGAAGAATCATAGATTTAAGCATTTGGAATAAGCATAGAATCTCCATCAAATCTTGTAGTATTCCATGGAATCCCAGGGCTTCCAAAAATGCTTGATTCTAATTTCATTTTTCAAAAAAATTTTTAAACTAGTCTTTAAAAGTGCATGTGATGTGATGAACACTGGGTGTTATATGCAACTAATGAATCATTGAACACTACATCAGAAACTAATGATGCACTATATGTTGGCTAATTGAACATAATAAATAAAAATAAAAGTGCAATAAAGAACAATGCTTACACTCAAAAACATTATATTTCAAATTTTAACATACCAAAGACCACCAATGCACTGACTTACACAGTCAAATTAATTTGGCTTTCTGCAGACCTTGGAATAAAAGTCTCCCATCAACACAATTTAATTGAGAAATATCCTGAGATTGCAGGCTGAGTTGCTCTAAACTGTTTTTATTTGAAACTGTTTGCCTGTATGAGTCAAGATTTTTCAATACTGTGCAACCAAAAAACTCACAGAAAAAAATTAAATGCTGCCATCAAGTCTGTAACTGCCATCCATAACTTGATTTCAAAATTTCCTATTCATCTTAATAATTTCTTTAGATCCCACTGACTTATTTTTAGCCATTATATCCTTGAACTTACAAAATTTTGCTTAATAAAATCCTGACTTTAAATCCTTGCTTTATTTGCAAGATCTTGTTTGAAAAAAGAAAAATAATTATTCTGCTTAAAAGATTTAAAAACTGCTAATCTAGATCAACTTCCTTTCCAAGATAGACATTTTCTTTTCCAGCACTCCCGACAAAAAAAATTATCCAAACTCCCCTTGATCACTTCCATGTAGGTACCAGTGTGAAGAGCTGCCATGATCAACTGCATTTTCTGAGCCAGTATTTATATAAGCATGTGACTCTATATTTTCTCACTTACCCCCTTCCCATCCTTGGAGGTAAAGAAGCTTAGTCTCAGAGGAGACAATAACTTATTCAAGGTGACAGGATTTTACATAATAGAGCTGGAATTGAAGCATAAGTCTGACTAAAAAGCTAAAAAACGAAATCTTGCCATTTGCAACGACGTGGATGGAACTAGAGGGTATTATGCTGAGCGAAATAAGTCAATCAGAGAAAGACATGTATCATATGACCTCACTGATAAGAGGAATTCTTAATCTCAGGAAACAAACTGAGGTTGCTGGAGTGGTGGGGGGTGGGAGGGATGGGGTGGCTGGGTGATAGACACTAGGGAGGGCATATGCTATGGTGAGCGCTGTGAATTGTGCAAGACTGTTGAATCACAGATCTGTACTTCTGAAACAAATAATACATTATAAGTTAGAAAAAAAAGATAGCAGGAAGGGAAAAATGAAGAGGGGGGAATTGGAGGGGGAGATGAACCATGAGAGACTATGGACTCTGAGAAACAAACTGAGGGTTCTAGAGGGGTGGAGGGTGGGGAGATGGGTTAGCCCGGTGATGGGTATTAAAGAGGGCACGTTCTGCATGGAGCACTGGGTGTTATACGCAAACAATGAATCATGGAACACTACACCAAAAACTAATGATGTAATGTATGGTGATTAACATAACATAATAAAATAAAATTTTAAAAAAGCTGATGATAGAGAGATTGATATAAATATAGATTGAAACTAATTTATGTAGGTTCTCAGGGACTTTATTAGCCTGTGTTAATAGAAATGTGTTTATATCCTGCATCTTTTATTAGGAAATGACCAGGGCCTGGTCTCAATGTCATCGCTTTCCTGGAATCTCTCTTTTTAGAATTTCATCTTTTTCAGAACACCCAATTTAGCCCAAATTCATTTAGGCTAATTTTTTAGTTGTTGCTTCCAGATATTTAAGCCCTAGTAATGCTTGACGCCAGTGAGGTTTCCAGCAAAGGTGGGGGTCTGACATGAAGTCAGACCACCTCTGCTCCTCCTGGAATAGGATCCTTCAGGAACATCTTTCAGGAATTGTTGCAGTTAGGGTTCCCTAGGAAACAGACTCGGAGACCGGCACTAGCAGGCAGGAAGTCCAGCAGCTGTGGAAGAAGAGGAGAGGGAAGGCAGAGGGAGTGTGCAGGGGGGAGGCTGAGCTGCAGTGCACGCTCAGCAGAGGCTGTACCCCACCCCAGGGGGAGCTCTGCAACTGGCACAGAGTTTCAGAGTTGCCAGGTTGAGGGTGGGAGAGCCAGGCCTTATGCCCTGGCTCGACCGGTCATGGGGTGTGTCTGCCTAGGGACGGAGTGAGTGTCCTTGGGAAAGGAAGCTCTTATGCCAGGGTAACAACTGGGGGCTGGTGCAGGCAGTGCTCCCACGAGCTGGAGGGCTAAGGCCCACACCCGGGGGCCTGGGTGGTGTGCACAGAGTTTATTACAATAATACTTGGGGTTTTGATAGAAACAGCCTTTAAAGAGAATGTAAGTGTGGGGAGCAACCTGGGAGATCTAGCCAGAAGCCACTCATTTGACAGATTGGGAATCTGGGGCTAGAAGAGAGAAAATGATGGAATAATAATAGGTGATGTTTGCAGACACCCCAAAGCCAGTCCCAACCCTCTTTGCCCTCACTGTCCTCTACAATAAAAGAAAGAAATGGAAAGACTCACGAACTCATCTTCCTGGGAGACCCAATTCTGACCAAAGAGATAAAGATGGAGGCCCAACTGGGTAAGGCTTCTGGGAGGGTTTTTTGTTTTTGTTTTGTTTTTTTTAGAGGGGGGGGCACAGAGGGAGAGAGAGAATCTTAAGCAGGCTCCACGCCCAGTGCACATGCAGAGCCCGACGCGGGGTTCCATCTCAGACCCTGAGATCATGATCTGAGCCAAAATCAAGAGTTGGATGCTTAACTGACTGAGCCACCAAGGTGCCTCTGGAAAGGTTTTTAATGGTACCAACCGAGCTGTCCTTCACTCCCT
Organism: Zalophus californianus; assembly: GCF_009762305.2. Lineage (NCBI taxonomy): Eukaryota > Metazoa > Chordata > Mammalia > Carnivora > Otariidae > Zalophus > Zalophus californianus. The sequence continues at coordinate 127,672,599 of NC_045599.1, forward strand.
CGCCTTTCTGCCATTCACCCTTCCCCCTCCTGCTGCCCGGGGGTGGGGGGTCACACTGCAGCCAGAAAGTGGACACTCCATGCCGAGCGGCTGAGCAGGAAGACTGGAAGGAGGTGAACTCCTATCTCTGAATTTCCTATCATGTGGGGGAAAATAAAGTCCTGGCTATTACGGACAAGGAAGCAACATTTTCTGCTACTTGCAGTGAAACTAATTCCTTTTTTTTTTTTAAGATTTTATTTATTTGACAGGGAGAGATACAGTGAGACAGGGAACACAAGCAGGGGGAGTAGGAGAGGGGGAAGCAGGCTTCCCGTTGAGCAGGGAGCCGGGGCTCGATCCCGGGACCCTGGGATCATGACCTGATCTGAAGGCAGATGCTTAACGACTGAGCCACCCAGGCGCCCCAGTGAAACTAATTCCTAGCTGATAGTGGGAAGAGCTTATATTCGACTTAGGTCAGTATTTGCTCTGTGCCAGGCCCTCCACTCAGCCTGTTATATAACCATGTTTTCCTGATTTTTGTCTCTACAAGAAAATCGTATGGGGAAATGTAGGGTTTTCATACAATTTATCCAGATATGCTGATAGCTGTAGAGAATTTAAGTGACTTGCCCAAACTCAGACTACTGACTAGAGCCAGGAGGAATTAGCCCAGGCCTGACTGTAGCCTAAATGTTAACCAGTAAAACAGACACTGGGCTAAGCCTGTGTCCTTAACAACCATGCATCACATTTTGAATTTTACCTAAGATGACGTTCCTATTTTAAGAACAGATGATCTCATGGCCAAGGAACTCTGGTGGGGGGAGAAGAGCCCCAAATGCTGTTTGCATTATGACAAATGCTGGCTTTGTTAAACTGATCTGTCTTGAATCCTTGAAAACCAAATGTTTCTAAACATTTAAGCATTACGACAAAATTGTTCTTAAATAATTTAAGTTGTAATTCCAAAGGTAGAATCACAGTTCTTAAACATATTAATCAAAAGACAGAACATAAAAATATATAGCAAACAGAAAATACTACTACATTTAGCCTCACCTAAAACATCAGTGAAATAGGTTTAACTTGTTTGAAAGAATTAGCTCTGTTCTTGTCTTTATAGCTCCACGGTTATTGTAGAATATATTAATTTTAATGCCTTCTTCTGTTTGGCTAATGTATATTTTGATATATTTGGGGATTATAATATTGCCATATCAGAAAGTAAAAGAATATATCAGTTTAGACCAGCCAAAAGTTACAGATCTTAGCAATTACTTGATTTTTGGTTGAGTTTTTGGTAAGGAAGTTTTCATATGTTTTTTTCCTTCAAGCTGATCTGAGCCTAGTCATTAAACTGAGTTTCTTTCTTAAGTTAAATATTACTTGTTACAACAATAAAACATCTTAAGTTATGCCTTTTGCTTAAGGTTTAGTATTTCTTAAAATCTGGCAAGGAACAGCAGATGTGCATATCACCCCTGTCTTCTGCTCATGCACACACTTCATTGTCCCATCAGATTTCACGTATAAGACACAAGTTCAAGTACAAAATTAAGAGCTTCAAGAGGTGCCTGGGTGGCTCAGTGGGTTAGGTGTCCGGCTCTTGATTTTGGCTCAGGCCATGATCTCAGTGTTGTGAGATCAGCTGCATGTCAGGCTCTGTGCTGGGCATGGAGCCTGCTTGGGATTCTCTCTCTCTCCCTCTCCCTCTGCTCCCCACCCCCACTCACTCTCTTTAAAAAAAAAAAAAAAATTAAGAGCTTTAAGACAGTGACACAGAGCATTCAACCAAGTGTGATGCCCTGGCCAACTGCTTTGGGGCTCATACCCGTGGAGACCTGCCTGAAAATGGAATGTAAAAACTGGATTTTTTTAAATGGTGAAACTCTAATAACAATCTATTTACAAAATGTGAAATGCATCAAAAGTTTTCCTTTACCTAAGAAGTACTTTTTCCCTTCTTACCAAGTTTTATCTTTGGCTTCTAATGACCACTTTTTAAAATCATTATCTGAAAATCTTGAGCCATCCTGTTTCACCAGAAATGAAAATGCCACCTTTGATTCAGTAAGTTCATTCAGTTATCTAAGCTTCCTTGGAGAGGATTAATCAGTGTGAGGCTGAGAGTTCACCAGTAAATGAGTCTGAGGCTCTTCCCTTAGCTGAATTATAAATGGATTTGAATGCTCTTGAGAGGCAGAGAAAAAAAAATCTTATGATCCAAAGGGTGTGTCAGGGCAGATGAATAAATCTGAGACAGTGAAAATACTCAACTCTGTGGATGTTCTGAAATCCATGAGGTTGGGACAGACTCTCTGATACTCATGATGACCATGGAGAGCTAAGAGCATCTATTGCTACTCCTGTCTCCTTCTGCAGAGGCCCGTGTCCTAGGCCAACCTAATGACATACCCAAAGCACCATGGAAGACAAAGCCCAGAGGAGATTCTTTATTAGATTATTCCTAAGACTCCATGGACCACTGTGCTTAGATTCGGTAGAAATTTGTGTTTCTTACATGAAGTAGACTTGAACTAACCTGTCTGACCCTTGAAGGATGCATTAGTCATGTGTTACATAAGCAAAATGAAAAGAAGTCCTAAATTGAGGGCCTCTCTTCGTGGAGATGTGTTATTACATAGGAGAAAGGAGACCTTTCCAGTGTTCTTGTTGGATAGCCAAGACATTATTTTTTTTTATTATGTTATGTTAGTCACCATACTTTACATCATTAGTTTCTGGTAGTGATCCATGATTCATTGTTTGCGTATAACACCCAGTGCTCCATGCAGAACGTGGCCTTCCTTAATATCCATCACCGGGCTAACCCATCTCCCCACCCCCCTCCCCTCTGAAACGCTCAGTCTGTTTCCCGGAGTCCACAGTCTCTCATGGTTCATCTCTCCCTCCGATTCCCCCCCTTCATGTTCCCTTCCTTCTCCTAATGTCCTCCCTGCTATTCCTTCTGCTCCACAAATAGGTGAAACCGTGTGATAATTGTCACACAATTGTCTGATGGCTAAGACATTATTTTTAAAAGGAATGTATGTTTCTTTAAAACACATGCAAGTGTACATAATAGAATGAAATAAAAATAAATTATTATCGCACCATGCGTAACTTATTCCTTAGAGGCAACCATTGTTAACAGCAGGTTTTAGTTGGCACACAAATGAAATCATACCTCGCCCATCTTGCAACTTTCTTTATTCATTAGCAGAATGTCATAACTTTACAGTTTACTTCATTCCTTGTAGTGACTGCATACTGAGTCTGTGAATAAACTAAACAACATTATGTAAGTGCAAGATCTGTCCTTTTCTCTCTGGATAAACCTTTAATTGCTGCAGTGAACACCCTTGACTTCTGTCACTAAGGTCAAGGTTCAGTTTTATGACTGAGTTGATTCTCTCTCTGGATCGAGATGATCTCTTTGCCACTTGGTCCCAAATTTTCTCCCTAACAGTGTTGACCTCGGTCATGTCTGTTAATTAGTAAACATGTGTTAAGAGCCTTTTCTAGGGGTAACGGCCTGCTAGTATTCATTGGGAAAGGTTAATGGTAATAACTTGCCACATCTAAACAACCACCCTGTGCCAGATACCTCATTAGAGGTTTTAATATCATTCTCTGACAAGCCTACTGCTCAGATTAGAGACCGAGGAGGCCTTGGGTAAGATGTAGGGGTTGGGGCCTAGACTGGAATCCCTGGGGATCTGATGTTCAACCTGTGTGAAGCAGAATCCCCCGGACTGTGCTTATTCTCACTTCTGCTGTGTGGTTGAGTCCTCAACAAGCGTGTCTTACAGCTCCTCCTTCACATGCTGAGCTGGCCAACAGTGGCCGGTCAATGCACAGAGGACCTAAGTGTCCTTGAGGACATTGCAGCTTGGCTGAGAGGAGCTTGTAAAATCCATAGTCTTGAAAGCAGAGAGCTGTGAGGACCTCAGTAGTTACCGTATGAGCAGAACATCTTTGAACCAGGTCCAGAGTGGCAGTAAAGGAAAGTCATGGAACCACCTGCTGACCTAGTGGGGATCTAGAATTTTTTATGCTAAACTGACAAGACAGAAATTGTTTAGGAAATAGTAACACAAAGTCTGGATTTAGTGTAGAACTGATTAGAAGTGGTGTTAACAGAATAATCTGAAGGAGAAGAGGCTATTTCAGGAAAGGTTTGTCTGTGTGGGAAGGAGAACTGAGCCAGCATTACAAAATTTGTGTCTTTTGGCTGCTGTGGGAGAAGATTGGAATGATAGAAGCATAGCATGGTGGGGCGACCCCAAGACCTTTAGAATTCATCTAGAGTTCATGGTAAAGAGGTGAAAACAACAATCATAACTGCCATTTGTCAAGCACTTATCTTTATACCAGACCCCATGCAGAGTGCTCAACATACGATCTCTTAACCCTCACCAATTGCATTGCCAGGTAGGTATTATTATCCCTGTTTTTCAGATGAAGAAACTGAGTCACAGCTTCAGTAACTTTCTCACGGAAATATTGGACTTTCATGAGCTAAAATTTTACATACACTCTCTGTAGAAATCAGTGTCTCTAGAGGCTGGTGATTCTCTGTATTTAAGCCCTGTGAGAGAATATTAAAATGGAGTTCCACTGGAATTCTACCAAGTTTGCACCTCAGATATGATCTGTAAATAAATGCATTGCCTAATAGCCTAAAGAGTGGATACTTCAGAGAGCTTTTGTTAAAGAAAATTCTGTGCCTGTAGGTTAGGTTAGGGGTTAGTAGAGTGGGCTCTAAGCTAAAGCACCAGGTTTAACTCTGCCACTCACACTATGAGATCTCAGGAAACTTCATTTTTCTATGCCTTATCTATGAAATGGTGATAATAAAAGAACTAACACCATAGGGGGGTTGTGATTGTTAAAATGAGAGATCACTACTGTGAAGCACAACAAGATCTGGGAAAGAGTGTGCAAATGATATATTGGCTGTTATTTTATTAAGCAAAATTCCTCTTAACTCACCATATAAACAAGACCAGTGAAAGTCTCTGGATAGTTTTTTCCTTCAGGGAGTGAGTCAAATAGTACAAGCCCAGAGGCAGTAAAACTAAGGCAAACATTGGAACTCCACCAGTCTGGAATTCAGTACAACACTTGCCATTGGATGGGGATTTCCTTGCTAGGAGGACCCATTTATACAACCCCTGAGAGTGAGCGCCATCTTAAATTTCACGCCCTTGGCACTTCTAGTCCCAGCCCTTCCCAGCAGGCTAGAACAGATAACTCCTTTAGAAAAGCTCCAGAATTACTCAGAGCTGCTTTCTCTTTGTGCTTTATGTGTCCAAATACAAAATCTCAAATCCAAATTCTAAAGCTCAAATCAAAATCTTATTTAACAGTGTTTCCCCTGCCTCCATCCTTCTACTTAATAGCCCAGTGTTTCATGAAATGATTCCCCAGACTCAGCACACCTGGATGGGTGATCCCATCTCCAGGAGAGCAGAGCTGCACCCAGGGGGCTCCCTCTCAGTCCTTCTGCTCCGGTTCAGGCAGTGACAGAGCTAATCACACTGCCAGGAATAAAGGTTTGCAATAATCCCAAGTCTTGCTTTGTCCCTGGGTCTTCTGGTCCTTTTCCATTGGTGCTTTGTGCTGTGATCTCTCCAACTCATTTTGACTTTGTTCATTTCCTCAGACAACTTATCCACTGCTCTTTATATAACATCAGTCAGTATGCTTTCTTTGCTTTTACCTTTGTCCTTTAAGCTTTAAACAGATGCTCTTGACCTCTGCCTCAAGTTTGCCCGGAACTTCTGCTCTTAGTTATGTTTGTGTTTTATACTTTTATTTCTTTACCAAATGGATCTTGCATTCTTGAGCAGCCATACCTAGGGTTGAGCACTCTGGCTTTGTGTTAGCTGGGTATTTGTATTAGCATCCACACTGGGTGGGTCCATGGCATATGGCCGATGGCTGGTCTCATTGAACTCTCAGCTGGTCACACCCCCCAGAAACTCAAGTCCTTCCTCAATAAACAGATCCAAAGAGATTCCCCCCAAGAAAGACCTTTCTGAAAAAGACATTCTCAAGTTTTTCAATTAAAAAAAAAAACCAAGATGTAACATTCACAAGAAAATTACTATATGAATTCTTCATATCATACACAGTATTGCCTATTAAAATTTTGAAGGCAATTTATGCTTTCAAAGTTATCTTTCTGGTTACTGTATTTACCTATGTATAGGTACTATTTTATTAAGTAAATCTTTAGAACAGTTCCTGTGCTGGAAGTCACCCCATCCTCATTCACAAGGGAGTAGAAAATTGAACCCTAAAATATATTCATTGTAGGACCCAGCATAATGGGATAGACCATTACGGTAAGCACGTTGGCTTCAGCTTCAGCAAAAAATCAGGCTTTCTGTTTCTCTGTGTTTGTAAATCTGTGTCCAAGGACTTCTTGGACTTGAGGAGAGTAAAGGAAAATGTTCGTTGGCGGTGGGGTCATGATAGTGGCGGCAGTGTTCGTAGAGACTGGGCCCCGTGGGAGGGGACTGCCTCTTCCCTAGAGGTCTACTTACTTTGCAGCAAATGGTGGGCAGGCGCCATGCTTGTTTGGAGTCCTGTGGTTGCTTTTACCTCATTTCTAGGTTAACGCCAGAGGCTCCGCACCTTCTTTTTAGAAGCACAGTTCAGTGTTTGATTGAAAGGTCTCATCATTTATAACAAAGGGCATAGCATTTTAAAGCAATCTTCTGAATTTAATTTGTTGTAGAACCCTTTAACTGGAAAAAGGAAAAAAAAAGCCTGCCTTTCAGCATGTGTCACAGGAAAGGTGAAAGATGGGAACCTCCAGATAAACGACTCTTGGGGGGTAGTATGTACAAAAATAATCCTGCAGGAAGGGTGCTGAGCTAAAAAAGCTAACTTGCAAGGATTTGTCTCTTTTTCACTCCAGCACGTCCTTGTGAGCTCTACTGCCGACCCATAGATGGCCAGTTTTCCGAGAAAATGCTGGATGCTGTCATTGATGGTACCCCTTGCTTTGAAGGTGGCAACAGCAGAAATGTCTGTATTAATGGCATATGTAAGGTATTGGGTATGTTTCCTTAATCTACAACTTTATAAAAATCATGATTTTTATTAATTCAGGAAGTCAGATGTTCTAAGGTTTTGCTTTCGTGACATTGGCACGAAAACCTCACATTGGTCTGGTGTTTATATGTGAGCTGTGAGACAGGAATTTACAATGTTGATCAGAGTCAACAGTTTGGAACTGAATGCTTTCCCTCCTGCTGTGGTCTTTCTTTCTGGACTTATTGATGTGCTCTGTGATATCATTTCAGGCATTAGAACAGGGTCAAATTGAAGAAGCAATTTAAAGGAAGAATTATTACTAAGAGACGACCCTGATTATTTTTGTGGTATTAAATTATTCATTGGTTACTTGCCAGCAGAGTGCTTAAGCTTGAGAAAAAGCTGAAATTAACAGTAGTTTGCATAGTGTTTTGTGCAAAGCATTTTTACATGTAATTCTCCATTGATTACCAACATGATCCACCTTAGGAAGAGAGATGGCATGACAGGTAGTTTTCAGCCAGGTCTTCTGATTTCTGTTTAGCTTTTCCACACTGACTCCATTAATCAACTCTGCCTTTTTAGAAATGACTGGGACCTGATCTGTCAGTGCCTTTATATGCGCAACCCTTGAAGAATTCTTTTCCGGTGCTTGCCGTTTAGTTTGCGAGGAACTGATGAACAAGTTTTGTGATCCAACACCCAGGCATAAATCTCTGATTAATGAAAAGGTGTTTTTAATCAATGAAGGAAAAGTTATATAAAAGTTCTAATTAGCTGTTAGGAAAGCACAATGGTTAGTGCTCAGGTTCTAGAATCTGAACTTAATACCGTTGTGTACCAATCGTATAACTCTGTATATTTTGCTGAGACTCGGTTTTCTTTTCTTAAAATCGGAATGTTAATGTAACTTCCTAGTTGGTGTCAAAAAGATTAAAGACAGACATATATGTTAAGCTGCTAACAGAGCCCCTGGCATACAATAAACTTCTAATTCATTTTATTTCCTTTTGTAAATGTTTATCGTAATTTTTTTTCCACTGGACTAAACTGCTGCCATGGAAAGCTCCTGCCCATAAATGTTCACTGCCCCGGAAAGACACATTTATCACCTTGAAGTTGCCTATTGACTTATTCCAGTAGTGACCAAAGCATAGGAGGCAACATGACGATTCCCGGGAATGAGTGAGTTAAAAGCAAGTCCTAATCATACTCTACATTTGTAAGAACTCCGGCAAAATTCTCTTTCAGACTTATTACTAATCATCACTGTAGCTACAAAGAGCCAGAAGTAATTAATATGTATTGAGGTTAGATCTGTTCTCCAGAGTGGGAAGAGGTTTATCTAGCTAATTCAGGCCAAAACAGTCCCATCACTGTCCAGAGGCAGTTGTTCTCAGGCCTGGCTGCCTATTAGAATCATCTGAAGAGCTCTTAAAAACTAGTGATATCTGGACTCTATCTCAAACCTGTTGATTCAGAACCTCTGGGATTTGGGGCCCAAGCACTGACATTTTAAAAACTTCCCAGGTAATTGCCATATGCAGCTAGGGCTGAGGACCTTAATCACTGAGAAATGAATGTGATGCTAAAATTATCTGTTAGACCTAAACACCTTTGCAAGCACAGAGACGGTATCTTTAGCATATGATGGAGAACACAGATGCTTTGAACAAAACATAAGGGGTCTTGGGTATCTCTCTTGACACCAATTAAATCAGCTTAATAGAATAAGCTGGAGTCTCTCAGCTTGACTTCCTCTTTTTGGAAACCAGTTGGGGCTTGTTGGAAGCTGTAATTACCCACTTTCTCTCTTTACCACATTGAGCAAGATTTTAAGCTGAAAAATTATGTCAAATCAAATTTGTCTTAATAGCCTAAATACAATTTACCTTCCAAGGATCTAGGTTGTGGTTATTTTCAGGTTTAGTAAAACTCATTTACTATGGTTTTTTCAAAGGACATTGAACGTATATTGAAATAAAAAGATACACCATCAGAAAAAAATATATATGTAGTGTCTAATCCATCTTCTTTGTGAGTATGAAAATACGTTTGCTTATCTTCACATAAGCATTCATTGAATTTGCTTTTATTCATATATTCAGCTATTTTGAAATCATGGTATTTGCCATCATTTTGGCCTGTTAGATTTGCAGATTCCATTGTCAAGAGAGTCAGCAGGCCTTGCTCAGAGCTGAATTTGTTCTTGGAGGTAACTGTCTATTGCTGCCCTTCTCCATTTTTTTAAAAAGTTGTACTAAACTCTTAAACTTGTTTATCAAAGATACGAATTTAAACTTAGACTTTGCAGGCTATCTCCCATTTTTGTTTGTTTTTAATTTTTTAAAATTATTTTATTTATTTATTTGACAGAGAGAGAGAGAGAGAGAGCACAAGCTGGGGAAGTGGCAGGCAGAGGGAGAAGCAGGCTTCCCGCTGAGCAGAGAGCCCGATGTGGGGCTCGATCCCAGGACCCTGGGATCATGACCTGAGCCGAAGGCAGCCACTTAACTGACTGAGCCACCCACGCGCCCCTGTTTGTTTTTTAATTTTAAAAAAGATTTTATTTTTGAGAGCGAGAGAAAGAGAGAGAGAGAGAGAGATAGCATGAGAGGGGTGAGGGTCAGAGGGAGAAGCAGACTCCCCACTGAGCAGGGAGCCAGATGCGGGACTCGATCCCGGGACTCCAGGATCATGACCTGAGCCGAAGGCAGACGCTTAACCAGCTGAGCCACCCAGGCGCCCCTATCTCCCATTTTTAATCACAAGCAGGACATGGAATAAGCTTGTAAACTTAAGGGCAGGTATTCCCACGCCTGCCCCCAGCCCTTTCTCCTGGGAACCAGCTCTTGATTTCAAGTTCTTCTCTCTCCCCTTTTCTCCCAGTCAGCGTGGCTCTGGCTTCACTTCCTTCCCAAGCAGCCCGGATGCCCTGATCTGTCACATCAGCTGTCCCCAGACTTCTCTTAGCCTTCTCTCCACCTCTCGGCCCAGGACCCTGGACCCAATCAACCCCTTTTTGCTCGTAGGCTCAGCCTACTGCATACATCTTAAAATAAAAATTCAACTTTGTGAATGCCAGTTGAGTCCTCCACCATACCTGGTATCTTTCTACCTGTCCTATGTCAGCTCCCCTCTCTCGTTTCTCTCAGAAACTGTCCTGAACCTGGTTTGCTCTCTCGCCAGGCCATTTAGGTCATTTCAGTGATTTGTGGAACATCCCCTTATCAGTTTGTCTGGGCCACACCTCTCTCCAGAATGCCAGATCCTAACTTTCAAAGTTATGGTGAGGACAGCCTTTTTATCAAATGGCAGTATCATTTACCTGTTCTTTTCGGGGAAGCATTAACTCTGCCCCAATATTACACTTGGAGTTTCACCAGCTAAGAACGAGTCTCATCTTAGAACCAGGCAGAATCCCGTTGTCTACCTCTGCCGAGGGACTGTAGAGAGCAGTGACGACACTCTAGGTGGATCGGGTCTTGGCGCCAGTTGTTATTTCAGTTCTTCTCCATCCCCTGAGAATTTACAAAGTAAAACAGTGTTAACTCATAAGCAAAATGTGAGAATTGCTAAGAATACATATTATGCATTTACTAACAGAGCTGGAGGCCTGGATGAAAGCCTGGAACCTGAATTCTCTAATACTCAAGATAGTGTGCACTTTAGTCCAAATGACAGGGTCAAGAATTGGTGATATGCTTCTGACAGAGAGGACATAATCATTTGAATAAAAAGGCAATCTACAGAATGAGAAAATACTTGCAACCATATATATGACAAGGGATTAATATCTAAAATGTGTAAGGAACTCTTACAACTCAATAGCAGAGAAACAAATAACTTGATTAAAAGAATGAGCAAAGGACTTGAATAGATATTTCTCCAGAGAAGACATACAAATGGGTATATGAATAGGTGTTTAACACTATTAAACAAACCCACAATAAGATATCCCCTCACACCTGTTAGGATGGCTGTCTTCAAAAAACCCAAAAGATAAGTGTTGCTGAAGATGTGGAGAAATGGCAACCCTGCATACTGTTGGTGGGAATGTACAATTATGCAGCCATTATAGAAAACAATATGCAGGTTTCCTCAAAAAATTAAAAACAGAACCTACCATATGACCCAGACATGGGATTTCTGGGTGTGTATCCAAAAGAATTGCAATCAGGATCTTGAAGAAATATCTGGACTCCCATGTTCATTACAGCAGTATTTACAACAGCCAACCTATGAAAACAACCCAAATGTCCATCAGCAGAGGAGTGGACAAAGAAAATGTGGTATATACCATGTTGTATCCATACCATGGAATATTATTCAGCTTTTGAAAAAAGGGAAATCCTGCCATTGTGACGATAGGGATGAGTCTGATGAGTCTGGAGGACATTACGCTCAGTGAAACAAGACCCTTACAGAGGAACAAACTCCACATGATTCTGCTTATGTGAGAATCTACAATGGTCAGCCTCAAAAAAGCTAAGAATAAAACAGGGATGCCAAGGGCTGAGGAGAGGGAACCGTGGAGAGTTGTTGTTCAATGGGTACAAAGTTTCAGTCAGGCAAGATGCCAAGTCCTAGACATCACTGTGGATATGGTGCTTACGGTTGATATACGGTATTGTCCACTTAAAAATGTGTTGAGAGCCTAGATCCCCCACTAAAGGTTCTTAGCACACACACAGAAAGAGTCACAAGGGAACTTGGGGGTGAAGATGGCTATGCCTGTTACCTCGATTGTAAGTGATGGTTTCGCCGGTATTTGTGTAAATTCAAACTCATCAAGTTGTTTACATTAAATGTGGACAGTATTTTCTATATGTGCTATGCCTCAATAAAGCTGTTTTTAATTTTTAATTTTAATTTTGATTAATTTATTTTTTTAAAGATGAGGAAATTGGGACTCACAGAAGTCCCTTAGGTATTTTTTTTAAAGACTTTATTTATTTATTTGACGGAGTGCACACAAGCCAGGGGAGTGGCAGGCAGAGGGAGAGGGAGAAGCAGGCTCCACACGGAGCAGGGAGCTGGACCCAGGGCTCAATCCCAAAACCCCGGGATCATGACCTGAGCCAAAGACAGACGCTTAACCAACTGAGTCGCCCAGGTGCCCCAACAAAGCTGTTTTTTAAAGAAAGAAATTATATAATGGGAAATCTAAATTATTTTTTTTTTAATGTTGCTCATTGGAGTAGCAGTCAGGCATGTGAGGAGTCCCATCTGAGGAGATCCTTGCTGGACTCATTGTCCACGTTTGGTAGCTGCAGGAGAGCCACCTCTGATTCTGCTGCAGGCGGAAAGACAATATTGTTGTGGGCCCCCTTGCCAGAGCACATGGCGCGAAAAAGCAGAGTGACATCTGTTTGTTTTCCCCTGGGAGCCCTTCTGTTTTATGTGCAGCAAGGGAGAATGGCTTCTGTCTTCCTAGGCTTCGTGTTAGACCCTGGACTCAGTGTTGCTTGTGCTGGGTGCCGCTGATGGGAGAAGCAGTTGAGGTGAAGCCTCTACAAGGACCCCTTGAATATGCTGTAGGACCGCAAATATGCCTTGTCTTCCTCCCCCAGCCCCCACCTCCAGCCCCAAGTATGCAGACGGATATTGCTGGAGAAGAAAGATGGGCTCACTGTATTTGTTTTCCTGGCTTTCTTAATAATATTCTTCACATTTGTGTCTATCCTCTTCTGGTAGAGATTTGAAAAAACACTTTACTGTGTCTCCCAGTTGATTTCCTGGCTCATCCCAAATGAGTGAAGGAATGAAAGTCTCTGGGGGTATGATCTGTGAAGATCGGCTTATCAGAGTATGCTCAAGCTTGATGTAAACATAGCGCTTGTGAAGGGCTGACATGTTACTCGTGACCACTGAGTACACATCCAGAGAGTTTCTTTTTCTTATTGTGATTAGCATGATTAATTTTTTAAAATCTCTTAGCACTTCATTTTTTCCCAACTGGGAAATGGCGGTATTCTCTGTCACTGGCCATTAATTCTCTGTTCAGCTGGTGGAGGGAGGGTGTATTTAAAAACCCAAACTGTTCTTCCTTTCAGTCGATTTGAGTTGGCTCTAAAATAAGAAAGGAAATGTGATGAGCACCGCTTCTCTGTGGAGGTACCCAGTCACTATACTGTACACCTGAAACTGATAGAACACTGCATTTTAACTCTACTGGAATTAAAACACGAACTTAGAAATATAAAAAATAAAGCAAGGGAATTATCCTTGAAGGAGAAAAAAAAAAATAAAACTGCGTAGACACACTTCTTTGCAAGCAGAGAAGTCCGACTAGTAGAATATGGTCCAATTTCCCTCTCTCTTTGGCCAGAGAGCAAGCAACAAAGACCTCCAGGGGAGGCTCGTGTGTTTCATGACTTTCTGTCTAAGTGTTATGATTTTTTGGTTTCTGATGCTACTGAACACCCCCAGTTTAATTGCTCTCCTTTCCCAGCATGGGGATTTTCGGGTGGGAAAGACTTGGCCGAGGAGAAGGATCCATGGCGAGGGAAAGGTGACAGAGAAGGGCCGATGGGCAGAGCCCTGGGAAGGGATCCGATCCAGAGCATGGGCGAAGTCAGTCTCGGCTCACAGGAGAAAGCTCACGATGGCTGGGATACCGCTACGTGTGAGGTGCAGTGGGGGCTGGGTCTTAGGAGGCTGCAGAGCATCTGATGATGGTCCACAGGTCAGAGATGTCACCCCTCATGGGACTGACGGAGTGTCAGCATTGAGCCAGCGCTTCTCGGTGGCCGCTGGCTCACCTGCTGTGCTCAGACAGGAAGCAGGGATCACCCCAGGGAGGCGCGTCAAGGGACTGAACCACCACTTTATAGGCGGAGTAACTCCATCATCTCTGGGAATTCTCACCAGAGACGAGGGGACATGAGGTTTGCACATCAGAAGGGGGTTTACTGCTCCAGCAGCTCTGATTCCAAGACATTTTCGATGTTAAATGTTTGGAACTGTGTTCAATTCTGCCTGTGACTCAGGGGAAACCAGATACCCACTCAGTGTGGCCCTCTGTCCCCCTAACCAGGTAGTGCCTTTACCATCAGTGGATGCTGTGGTTACTCCTCTGGCTGCCCCCAGGGACAGGAACCGTTTGTCCCTGTATCTGTCCCCAGCCCCGATCTCATCAAGAGGGAAGGGGAAAAGGAGAAGGCGGGTGTGGTGTCCCCTGTCCATGTTGGTGACCCTTCGCCTCTCTTCCCCACAGATGGTCGGCTGTGACTACGAAATCGGCTCCAATGCCACGGAGGATCGCTGCGGGGTGTGCCTTGGGGATGGCTCTGCCTGCCAGACCGTGAAGAAGATGTTTAAGCAGAAAGAAGGATCTGGTAACAAATAATGGAAGTGGCAGGGGACTGAGAACGGAGGGCAAGACAGATGGCTGTGTTTTAAAACAGATTGTAACTTTCAGAGAACTCCGCGCGGACCTCGCCTTCCAGACAAAGGCATAAGGGCTCCCTGACAGGTTTAGGGATGGGGCTCATTGCTGGGCACTTACAGGAAGTCTCCCACTGCACGGGGATCTAAGTCTCCCACTACCTGGAGGCTGTCCCCGGGAACGGGAATGAGTGTCATTCCTAGGAGAGCATCCAGGGCTGAAGCCAGTGGTGTAGGAATGGACCTCGAACTGGACTGGGGGAGACGGAGCTCAAAAGCCGGCCATGAAGGGTGCAGACACAGGGCGGGCTCTCAGGGAGAGGGCAGAGAAGCCAGCAGTGGGCTTCAAGGCAGAAGGCTCGGAGTGCACCTTCAGGGACAGAGGAGAGGCAAGGCAAGGTGGCTTGGGCTTGCTCTTCTTCCCCACCTCTCCCAAGAAGGGGGTCCCACCCCCTGCCACCCTATGGTGACCCAGGTGGCGACTGCCACCTGACGTCCCCTCCTGACCCACCCTCTGCTGTTCCTTTCCCATGATGACCTTCCACAAGATTTCTGCTTTGTGCGGCTCTGGGCTACTAATAATCCTCGGGAATAAAGAGCCCACCCTCACCCCGAATCAGCCATGACCCCTGCCTATTTGTCTTCAGTTGAAACTGCCAGTCCCTTGGCACCAGCAGTGATTGATAGCTGAAGCGGTCTTGGGAGGAGGCTAAGTGAGGCCCAGAGATGGTGAAGACAACTCGGAGTATCAAAGTTTAGGCTCCCCTAGAAATACCTTAAGACAAGAATTCAGGAACCAAGAGTTTGTTTGCGGGTCGGGGGATCCTGGAAAACACCAGTAGGGCATTCAAGAAGTGAAATGGGGAAAGGAGGAGAGCAAAGAAAGAGTGCGTCATTAAGCCAGTGACCATTATATAGGAGCCAGTGTCGAAGTTGTACATTGGAATTTCCCCACCCAAGGGGTGAAGGAGCTGAAACCATATATGCCAATTCTTGCCGGTCACTGCTTGAGGCTACTTTGAGGAGGGGGCGGTTAGGTTGTTAATTCTCTGGATTCCAAAGAAATGCAGGTGCTGAGAGTAGGGAGTCCACCGTGCACTCCCCAGGTAGGGCCTGAGGAGAGAGGGGCGGTGTCTACACTGGAGCGTTATCGGGGGCCGGAAGTGACAGGGACTCCCGGATGTAGTGGGCCACCCTTTTCCTGGGTCCCGACAAAGTAGTGCCTCTCTTTTAGACATGCTCATCGCCCAGGATGAAGTTACTTAGTATGCCCTCGAGTATCAGGTGCATTGATTAAAGGCCCTTTTGGCCCCTAGGACACATCACAGAGGATGACCTGAATTTGTTTAATTTCATCCCAATTTTTTGATTTTTGACTATTGAATTAATAAGGTTAAATTGTAAAGTGAAATGCTTATCTTGCCCTTTAGAATTATCACTGAAGGACTATATTTATGTCTATTTGATGGCTTTCGTATGCGTGAAACCTATCCTTTGAATCACTTATTTGGAATGTGAATGATAACCCAGTGTGTCTTAGGCGTATGATAAATAAATAGCTAATATTTATTCAGTCTTATAAAGTTGCTGTGTAAATATTTTCTGTTAGTTAGATGTGACCTTATTTACTTGGATTATAAAGTCACCCTTAAAATCACGTTTCTACATTTACTCTCCCTATTGTTTGTTTATCTATGGGAGTTCCTATTTTTGCCCTCAGATATGCTATGCTCCTAACATTATGGTAACTCTTTTGAAAAGCAGTTTTCATTCTCAAATGTCCACCATTAGACTTAACCTTTTAACTAAGCCCTTAGGAAACTGGGCTTTAGTTCTGGATTCTTGACTCTACCCTGGTTTCTTGGGAGTGAGGGAAAAGACCAGAAGCATCTGGAGCCTCCCTCCCACCCCCACCCCTGCCTTAGAGACCTTAATGCCTCCAGCCACATGCCCAGCACCGAATATTTGGCATCCCTCTTGCCTTTGGTTTGCAGTCCTTCTCCCATTTGCTTCCCAGAGAGCTTCTGCTGGCTCTTGGCACTCAGGGAGGGGTGTCAACTTTAGACTGTGTGTATCCTGAGAAAGCCTCAAGGCTCTCTGGCACTGCTAACCCCAGCACAGTGAGGAAATCCAGCCAGATCTCACTCTGGACCCTGTTAACACCCAGCAGGGTCGTCTGTGTTCCTTTTACCCACCAGGCAGATCCCACCTTTGCTGCATGCCTAATAAAGCCAGATACCTCATAAAGACCCTGGCTGCCACCACTCCACTATAGGAATGAAACCAAGAAATAATGGAAAACTATGGGAAAAGGAGTGAGATGGCTCTGGGCAGACTGATTAACTCGAAGGCCAAAGTCAAAAGAGGGAACTTCATATCCTCTTTTTGAAGATACCCAAGGCATAGTTGCTTTCTGTATGTATTCACATGCTGCCTTACTTCTCCTTATGTTGTATTCTTTCTCTCTAGTGCAGGTGTAAACTGAGGGGTGAATTGTCTTTTAGGCTTTGTCGCCACCCTGCCCAACCCCAAGTCAGCAAATGTTATTTCTATCTGTAGGAAGTATTCAATAAGCACTCATATAAATGCAAATGAAAAAAGGTTTTCTTAAGGTTGATTCCATATCCCTTTGACAATAAAGGAGACAAATCATTGGCTGTTTTACAGTTATGTTGAAGGAATATTGGATATTTTTCCTCTGTGTTGTCCTGCCGGCTTAGCTGTAGTGTTGTAGCTCTGGTTGTTCTTGTTTTGTTTTTGTTTTAACATGAATTGGTACAATATTGCAACTGTAATATTGTAAACCTAATACTATAATACTGGGTTTGGGTCACTTTCTTACTGTGGCCCAAAGACATAAATCTCGGAGTTTTCCCCTTCTTATGCATATCCTGAAGTATTCTTTTCTCCTTGTGTCTCTACCCTCAACTGTGGTTTCTTAAAAAAATAGAAAAGAAGAACTGCGGTTTCTTTGGTGGGTGGCGGTGATTGGCTTGGGGGGTTCACACTGTAACTTCGTCTCCCTGGTCGAGGCACCTTCAAGAATCTGTGATAGGAGGTGAGCCCTGAAGGAGGATTCTTCCAGAGCAAGTATGTTTCTGCAATCAGTTACATGGGGGCTGTGGTTGGAGAGATGGCTTCATCATCCTGGCATTTATGCGTCAGATCTCCAGAGCCTTGTTATCACAACCATGACCTTGAGAGAAAACCCAGTGTCTCCTTTCTGAGCGAAGTTAACAACCATCAGACGACACCAGAAAAACAGTGAACTTGGGCAACAGGTACCGCTAGCACTTGAGGCAAGATCATCTCTGTGACTAGGAAATAATGGGAATAGGTAATCAGTCACCTAGAAAAATCCAAAACTCTTTCAAACCTTGCATAGCCTCACTGACCCATGTGTCTACTTGTGTTCTTCTTCCTTCCTGTTTAGTTTGGCTTGTGGCTCTCTTTTAATAGAGTGGTTTAAAACAAAAATGTAGGTGGAGAAATCTGCAGTAGAGATGCACATGGTGGCCAGACCCAGCTTCTCCTCCTCTCTCACTGCTGCTCCCTTTGACTATGGAAGCATAAAATATTAGCCAAGTCCCTTTTCCTCCTTTTTATTGTTGTTTGGTTTGGTTTGGTTTGGTTTTGTGAGTGCTCCTAAGAAAGAGGGAGGATGATGGATGATGTGGAATTAAAATAGGCTGGGAAACAAGAGACCAGGCGCTGATCTAGATTACCACTGGCCATGGGGAAATCACCCCATTGTACCTCCATTTGTGAGGCCCCTTTCAACTCTGTCTGGTATTTTTTTATCTTCCCCCTGCCCTCAGCCCTAAGGCTGATCATTTGTTTGTTGATATCTAAGTGTTGAAATTGGTCTGAGTCTCCAGGAGAAGGTGTCTTTATCCATGGCCTTCTTGGACTGTCCCAACAACTAAGTCCCTGTCTACCTCTGTGAAGAGGAACTCATTTAGTAGATTTGACACTGTGCGTCACATGGCAGCATCATGCCTTTTAGTTAGTGTCACACTTGGGGAACATAAGGCCCACTTTCTTGTAGACCCTTCAGAATAGCTTCCATTTCCTCTCTTAGAGAAAGAAAAAAGAATTGCCCTCTTGGGATAGTGCCATGGTTACTGTGAGTAGAAGTGTCTGGCATTAAAGAACTTAGGTCCATTTATTCATTCACTCTATTACTTGAGAAACATTGACTATCTATTTTGTGCTTGGCATGGGGGATAGAATGACGAATAAAAAAATGACTCTTTCCACTGCCTTCTCTGCCTTACCCTGTCCAGGTAACAGGCCTGGGCTCCACTCTGCCATGTGGCCCTGAGGCAGAACTTAAATAAAGAGCCTGGTTCAGAAGGAAGTGGTAGAGATTAAGCTGTGTTCTTCCAAGGGCACCCTGGGCTTGTTACCCACAACATTGACCTTCATCCCAAACTCTTGTAGCCCATTTTTTTTGGCCTACAACACTGACCCATTGTCGTCTAGTTCCTCAGGCTTGGATTTTTTTTTCCTGTTGCCTAATTTCCTTGATTCTGTATGACTCACCTACCTTGGTCTTAAATGTTAAAACCTGACAGTTTTTAGCCTCTTGGACTAATTCACTGGCTTCCTAAAATGACCACTCTTGACTCCTCTGGCCTTGCTTGGCGTCTCTAGACTTGACTAATGCCAGACCCAGTGACCACGAAACCACGTCCTGGTCTTGCTCACACTGGCTGCTTTGATCTGGTGCCGGGAAAAAGGGACCCCATTCTCTGAGCGCCCTGGGACTCTCATGCAGGTAATTGTATCACTTACCTCACTGCCCAGACTGGCAGCCTTGAATCCTACCTCCTTTATTTCATCATAACAGGAATGTGCTCAGACTTTTAATATCTGTTCTCCTTATTAAATATTATGAAATATATATTAAATACACTTGCATATCTGTTTAGTGGGTTTGATGCCCATCGTAGAGTTATTGTAACTCTCTTGGCATATTTAAATTAATTTGGTTTCCTCTGATATACGTCACAATTTCATTTTCACAACGAAAAAAAATCTGCAGTCTAGAAAGCAGAGGAAGGGCACAGAAGGTTTCTTCTAGAAACCCTTGCTGCTGGTATCCACACCTTTAGGAGATTCCTGGAATGTAGTGAAAGAAGCAACTGCCTGGGATTATGCTCGAACCTGACCTCTTGGATACCCACCCACTTCTCGAGCCTGTATGTTTATGTGCTTCCTTCTTCCAGGTGTAGCTCCCTAGTCTCTGCCACTGATCTTCTTGGTTGGATTCACCTAGAGTTAGGAATTAACACCAGTTTCAAGTTAGGTTAAGATTGCTGTCTTAATCCCATAATGAGGCAGATTCTGGACTTTTTCTTGGGGCCACTTAGTCTCTGTGACACACCGAGGAAACTCATGAAGGAATGGAACCCATCGAGAACACCTCACGACACAGGTTGGGTGGCTGTGGTGGCAGTACATGCAAGGTCCAGCTACAAGTCTGGGCAGTGAGAAGGAAGAGACACAAAGCGATGACATGGCTTCATGACACAAAGTTGTCTCTATGCTCCACTGCAAGGTTCAGTTTGCTATTGGCTTAAGAGAGAATAGGGTCTGCTGTGCGATTTCAGGTGGGTGAATGACACAAGGAGGTCAATGTCCGAGAAGACTGATTTGCCAACAACACACACAACTGCCTGGGACAGGGGAGCCCAGGGCTAGGAGATGAGTCCACAAAGACAGGATGAGAATCTTATAAGAAAACATTTCAGAGGAAGTCTGAGGCAGAAGGTAATGCATCACAAGAAGAAGAGATGTGGCTTCCTTGAAACCAGAATATCACCTTACGTGGAGACTGTCCTAGATCATGTTTTCTGAGAAATCCCAGACTGGAAGGAATGGGAAGGGAAGGAGAGGGCCTGGGCCCTCTACTTGACAGTTTTCCTATCAAGAGAGCTCCGGGCTGCCACTCTTTGTCCCAGAAGCATTTAGGGTCAGGAAGCCCCTATCAACATCTGTTCCCTCTTCTGTGTTTCCTTTCCTCTGGCCTCGAGTGAGAGGGCTGTGGTTGCTCATTGCGCGTGCCAAGCTTCTGGTGCCCTTACCACCCGCTTTTGGAAATAATTGAAGCTAAAACTCTCAATGTAGGTCATGGCACTTGGACTTCTCAAAAGATCTGCTGGACACATTTATGTGTACATAATTCTTACTTTCTCTGATTTGGGAGCGGGTCAAACGCAGGGTTGTACCTGAACTTGACATTGACTTGTCATTGCTGTCAAGGCAAGCGTCAGAAGATGGACTGGCTTTTCCTAGGAGCCTCCTCACATTAAACCATAAGATTTGGGCCCGCAGTGTGGATTGTTTTGCTCACCTCAAACTGACAGCATAAATCTTTTTAAAAAGATGAGCTTTAAAAAGATATCTGGGGTTAATAGTATGACCTCTTTATGAGCACATTTTTTATTAGAAGTGACAGACTGGAAACCACATATGCTACTGAGTAAATCCTTTTTGGTGGATTACAAAGAATAGTTGGATAAAATGTGCTTTAGCACCAATAATCTATTGTAGCTCTTGTGATAATTCCGAAGTGAGGCCACTCTTCTGCCCCATCCCCAGAGGCCCTGAGTATTCTTTCAGCTCAAGGGGCTCAGGACTCAGTGATGGGATGTTTTCTCCAGGTGAGTCTGCATGGGCCCAGACTCCTTTTTTGAGGTCAAGATTACATTTTCCTACTTCCCCAATTTTCCCATTATTGCCCCAGTACTAGTGCAAATGACTAATGTTTACTAGGGAAGGTGGGAGAGAAGTGATTTTATGAATGAAAAATTCACCATTCTTAACACTTTGGAGAGAGTCTTACCAACCCTGAAAGCCTTCCTTTGACACAGAATAAATGTCTAAGTGACTTTCCACCCTTACTTTAAATAAGATTCTCATTTCTGTAAAGAAGACCCTTGAGGATAAGATACTCAAAAGATTTTTTAAAACTCTTTCTACCAACCACATTTTTTTATTAAAAACGCAATTTTAAGAGTTTGTTAGCCAACCCTAGATATAGGTATATGTACTTTCCACCTAGGTGTGTGATGTGGCATAGATTTCTCCCCTTCGTGGGAACTCAGTTTGCTCACTTGGTAAGCAGAAATGTTTGTAGTGATTCATTTCCAATTAAATGTCCATTAATAGCAGATTGGTTAAATAAATGGGTTTATGTCATTTTTGCTGTTGTTGAAATGCTCAAAAAATATGGAAAGATATGTAAGGTATATTAAATTTAAAAAGCAATAGTTGGAATAGTTCATGTAATATGATCCCACTTGTTTAAAAAATTGCTTATACATGCAAACAAAGATTTTGGAAGAGAAATCCAATAAACCATTCACCGTAATTGTCTTTGGAACATAGGACTGGGGATGAAGGAAAATTGAAATTTTTACTTTTCCTTTTATACTCTTCTAAAATGTGGGCTTTTGTGGTCATGTGCAAAGGAGTCTGGTGGATATATCGTGGTTATTTTTAACTCCAAATTACCATAATTTTATTTTTTGGCTTCCCCTTAGATATTCTTTTACAAATATATATATTTGTAAATGTGCATTACTTTGACTCATGGCTAAATCTGTCTCGGTTTACATCTTCTGTATGTAAACTGTTCAGAAGCAGCACTTATAGTCACTGAAAACTTTTATTCTAATTTGATGTACCTCCCATTTGAATTTGGCAGAATCTGCCATGATAAACATTTCTAATTTTGGATTTTCTCTCTTAAGTGAAAGATAAAAAACAAACTCTTTTGGATTTTTTTCCATCTAGTTCTCATTGTTTTTTTGGGGGGGGTTGTTTTGTTGTTTGTCTGTAAACAAAGGAGATAAGGTGGTCACCACAATATTTCATGCCAGTTGATTTTCCTGAATGAGTTCTGCTATGAGAAGGCATGCGACATCCCAAGTCAGAAAGTGGCTGCTGGTCACAACACTCCAAAGGCATTTCAGAAAATTACATTAGCCTCAATTACACGTGATAAATATTTTCCCTGAGCTAGTTATAAATTTATAGTTTTAGGGCACGTGGGTGGCACAGTCGGTTGAGTGTCTGACTCTTGGTTTCGGCTCAGGTCATGATCTCAGGGTCGTGAGCTCGAGCCCTGCATTGTGCTCCATGCTCAGTGCAGAATCTGCTTCAGATTCTCTCTGTCTCCCTCTGGCCCTCCCTGCTCATATTCTCTCTCTCTCTTTTTCTCTCTCTTTCTCTCTCAAATAAATAAAATCTTTTTTAAAAATTTGTAGTTTTAATCAGCTATTTCAGGCAGGTATTGTTAGGGCCAAATGGAATTGAATCAAATACTACAAGACCTGCATTTTGGTCTGGCTGGATGGGAGCTGCCAGTTTGAAAAATGGAGCTGAGGGTGTGGCCTGAGCTTCTGAGCAAATCGTACATCCTGGCCAGCCCTAGGATTTGAGCTCCCCAGGACTCCCCACTACTGTAGTGTCTCAGGGAGAAGAAATGGTTGAGGCACTTTCAGGTGACAGAGATGAAGGTTTGCTTGTGGTTGAAAAACCTAGTATCTCTCCAGTGCAAAATGACCAGGATGATCAGGGTCTTAAAGCCAGCATTTGTACGGGAAGGTTAAAAGAAAAAAGAATGTTTCACTTGGAAAAGAGAAAAACAATTGAATATCAGAGTTGTGAGGGATGTCAGACATCATCTTGTTGGAGCCCCTTCATTGTGCAGATGACGTTCGAAGACGTTAAATAAGTCAATGAACACCATAGAGCTCACTCAAGATGATGCAGAAACTAGGACTCACGTGTTCTGGCCCCCTGCCCTGGCATGTTTGCATGTCATCCCCAAAGTCCATGTTCTTTCCATTCTATCACATTTATGAGGTCATGATTCTTAAGAAGCACAAAGAGGAGAAATGCATAAGGTGCTTAGCGCAGAGTCTGCCTAAGGGAGGAAACCATTATGTGTTAATTCCTTTTGTCCCCAGCATGTCTCCTGCCATGACAACCAGTAAATAAGTGTAGGACTATATCTAGAATTGATCACCATTTTTAAATGGATACCCTCTGTGCTTTTTCACAAAAGTGGAATGTAAGTTCATATTTCAGCAAAACATAAAAAGTAAGAAAAAAAACCTAATGAAGAGAATTGTCCAGCAATATAAAAAGCTGTGCTCAGAGCGAGCTGAGTTTCTCATCACAAGCTATATTCAAGAGCGCCAGGTGGCAAATCAATCCAAGATTCCCTCAGGGATTCTCTTAATGAATTTAAGCTATGATTAGATTATTTCTAAGAGTCTGTCTTTAACGTGCAGGCAGTGAGGACGAATGAGGAGAAGGTTGTACCCAGGGCAATGTTGAAAAGATTCATCTGATAGCAGCAACAAATGGGGGAGCAGAAATGCAAATGGAGAGCTAGTTAAGGGCTGTCAACTCTCAACTTAAAATCACAGAAAAGTCAATGCTGGATCAACCACAAACATTTCAGGGTCCAGTCTGCATTTATTTCATCTCTTCTCACAAAACTGTGTGCATCCTGAGTCACAGAGCTCCTGGGCATTCCACTCCTGGCCAAGCTCTTTAAAATTCCCCATGACTACTGCATCTGCTCATCCCAGTGACCACCCAGGAGGAAGGCAAGGGCGCTAAACAGTGGGCTTGAACGATGGCTCAGAAACAGATTGTGTTCAGCTAAGCTAGTGTGCCTTTTTCATTATCGTGTCTTCTCTCCTTAGGTTATGTTGACATCGGACTGATTCCAAAAGGAGCAAGGGACATACGGGTAATGGAGGTTGAGGGAGCTGGAAACTTTTTGGCCATCAGGAGTGAAGACCCCCAAAAATATTACCTCAATGGAGGATTCATTATCCAGTGGAATGGGAACTACAAGCTGGCGGGGACCACCTTCCAATATGACAGGAAAGGAGACCTGGAGAGACTGATGGCCACGGGTCCCACCAATGAGTCGGTGTGGATCCAGGTAATGCAGAAGCAAAGGCAGCTGCTCATGTGTATATTAGTTAGGGTGTTTCTGATTTTCTTTTCCAAGGTGTTTGTTAGGGGACACTCATTAAGAACCCTTAAAACTTCTTTTAACAAGGAGCAGGGAGGAAAGCAAGATATTATTTTGTGCTATTAATCCTTTATTGCCTAAAAATTGCTGAAACCCCGATAATGAAGTGCCGTGGGCCCTGAAGTCATCTATTGGGAGTTTTGAATTCAGCTTCCAGTATGATTGACATAGGCTGTTCATCTGAGGGTGATTGTTTCTCAGGTGTACAGAGGATGTTGTCAGTCAATGTTGGTCTGGCGTGAGCTTCCAGGTAGCTTTCCAGCAGTGGTGATGGACTGACATGGTTTTTTCATATGTTACCATGTGGTTGTTCGTAGGCAGGAGGTTTGACTTTGTGAAACTCTTAGGGGGGGAGGGGGCCAGAACGTAGTATGTGCACCTTAAAGACACGGGTGATTCACCTTTCATGTTGGCAAGGAACCATAGAGAAAGAGTGGAATCATTATACCAGTAGAGACGAGGCAGGTTGGGGATGACAAATGGCCCAAGAGTCAGATCTAACCGTATTCAGAAGTTAGAGGGAGGTGATTCCAGAGCCAGAGATCAGAGCGTTCACAAAAGCCAGAAACCAAGGCTTGACAGCTATGATTCATAAATGTCTACCTGACATCTTACTTGCTTGTATGGTGAAGGATTCATATACGGGAACCCCGATCCCAAGGAGCAACCATCCAGCACCTCTAAGTTTAAGATTAATCCATTTTAAATGTGTAGTAAGGGGCGCCTGCGTGGCTCAGTCAGTTGAGTGTCTGACTCTTGGCTTCTGCTCAGGTTGTGATCTCAAGGTCGTGAGATCGGCCCCATGTCAGGCTCTGTGCTCAGTGTGGAGTCCACTTGGGATTCTTTCCCTCTCCTTGTGCCCCTTGCCCTGCTCTCATGCTCACTCGCTCACTCTCTAAAATAAGTAAATAAAAAAAAAAATCTTAAAAAAAATAAACGTGTGATAAGTAGATTGCCTGCAGGAGACAGAAGTGAGGAGAAGGCCCCAAGAGTGGTATGCCTTGCTCAAGCCCATGACAATTTTTACCCCAGAGCCATATGCTTTAAAGGAACTAACCAGCCTGAGAGCTGGAGAAGAGTATCATAAGACGACAGCTAGTTATAAACAATAAGTGTCAATGTTTATAGAATGCTAACTATGTGCCAGGCACTATTCTCTTCATGCGAATCACTGTACATTTATTTACTTACTGAACTCTCACAACAACCTTATTAGTCATGCTATTATTATCCTCACTTTGTAAATGGGGAAACTAAGGCACAAAGAGATTAAGTAACTTACCCGTAATCACCAAGTTAGTAAGTTCACAGGAGTGCAAGGTGGCCCACCAGTCTGTAGTTGGAAAAGATGCTACCCCATTCCCTCAGAGCAGTTTCCACAGGATTAGACCTCCGTGGGAATTCAGCCAAGAAATGATCAAATAGACAGGAGGTATAGAGAGGTAAAGACACGGATGTAGGTAGACAGAGCTACAGAGAGATGTGTATCAGTGGACGTAGAGGCAGAGGTGGAGATACGTTCATTTGTTGGCATTTTCTCCGATGCATGCCTTCGTCCCTAAGATGATGGGCATTCTGTAGTGTAGTCACACAGCTGTGTTCTGTAGTATCAAGTCATGACAGCGTTGTCACCCCTCTTTTGCCTTTTAGTTGCTGTTCCAGGTGACTAACCCCGGCATCAAGTACGAGTACACAATCCGGAAAGATGGCCTTGCCAACGAAGTGGAAAAACTGGGGTATTCCTGGCAGTATGGCCGTTGGACTGAGTGCAGTGTAACATGTGGGACAGGTGAGCGACAGCCGCTGTGTGCGTGAATCCATGTCCGCTTCACGAGGGGCCATCGGGTCCCAGAGGTCCCAGCCTTCCACACACATGGCCCAGGGGCCTCTGTGGGAGTGAATATGCTGGTCATGGTCTAAAGACGAGACAGTTTTCCCTTTATACTGTCCTTCATGAAAGGTTTTGTTTGAAAAAAGTGTTACGTGTCTTTGCTTTGTTTTGTTTTCAGCTTTCTTGAGCTATAACCCACACAAAACATTGTGTAAGTTTAAGGTCTACACCTGGACGACTTGGTACACGTGACTGTTGTGAAATGTTTACCATATCAGGTCAGCCACTACACCCATCACCCCACATAACTTTTTTGGGTGTGGTGAGAACATTTAAGATCCGCTTGCTTAGCAACTTTCAAGAATACAATACAGTATTACATGGGTTTTATTTTTATCTGTTTTTATAAATTTTATTTTATTTTATTACGTTATGTTAGTCACCATACAGTACATCATTAGTTTTTGAGGTAGTGTTCCATGATTCATTGTTTGTGTATAACACCCAGTGCTCCATTACATGTGTTTTAAAAAGCAAAACAGAAAGCCTTAATAACCTGGTGAGGACCTGACTCCTACAAAAGTCAAACACCCCACCCAGAGGCAGACTGTAAACAATGGCCAAATCCAGACCATAACAAGCTCTCCTGATTCCCATCCATTGTTCTTTTTTCTGTCTCCAAGTTACCAAGTATTTGTATCTATGAGGAGAGTAGTTTTCTCTCATAAAATCGAACATTGGAGAGATTCCTTGCTGTTAAGTATGTCAGGATGAAGTAAATTCTTTTTTTTTTAAGATTTATTTATTTATTTGAGAGAGAGAGGAGGGACAGAGGGAGAGGGAGAGGGAGAATCTTAAGCAGGTTCCCTGAGGGGCATGGAGCCCAATGTGGGGCTGATCTCACAATCCTGAGATCATGACCTGAGCTGAATCAAGAGTCTGTTGCTAAACCGACCAAGCCACCCAGGTGCCCAGGATGGACAAAGTTCTGCTACCATAATAAAGAAATCAAAATCTCAGGAATTCAACACGATGTAGGTTTATTTCTAACCCATTCTAAGTCTGATGCAGGTTGGGTGGCCCAGCTTCATTTTGGAGCTAAGACATCTGAAAGGTGTGGCTCCCAGTGTGCCCCACAGGAGAAGAAAGAATTGGAAAAGGCAGACTGGCTCTTTTTTTTTTTTTAATATTTTATTTATTTATTTGAGAGAGAGCAAGAGAGAGAGAGAGAGCACAAGCAGGGGGAGCGGCAGCAAAGGGAGAATGACAAGCAGACTCCCCGCTGAGCAGGAAGCCTGATGCGGGGTTCGATCCCAGGATCCCAGGACCATGACCTGATCCAAAGGCAGACGCTTAACGACTGAGCCATCGAGGTGTCCCAGACTGGCTCTTACTTGGGGCTTTGGCCTGATGGTGACACAGATCATTTCTGTTCACCTTTCGTTGGTTGGCCTTAGTCCTCTGGGGTACAGTAACTGCAGGGAGAAGCCAGGAACTGTGGACAAGCACAGGGACATTTGTAAGGCACTGGCTCTCTCTGCTGCAGGCTAGATGAAATTCTCGGAGGCCTGGGAGGGCAGGGTCTGGGCTTGTCAGGTACCTGGGGCTCTGCACTCGACTGGGGGGCTTTAATAGTACTGGATGAGAAGTCCTCCACCTCTGTCTCCTTTCGGATCGTGTCCAAGTCTGTTCTGGAACTTCCTGCCTTGAGTCTGTCTCTACTGCCTATAAACCAAGGCCCCACCAGGGGCAAGTGCCCGCTGCAGCAATGGAGCCAAGGGAGTGAAAGTGAAGGAGTGAAAGGTTCAGTAGAACCCAGTCGGCTCCGCCATGGGCTTCTCTCCCACATCCTGTGTCTCTCTCTGCACCCCTCATCCACCTGCTCTCCCCCTGCCCCAGGAAGTAGTCCTGGAAAGAGGTCCAACGGCGGACACTGCGTCACGTGCCATCAACCTAATGAACGACGTTTGTATTACCAGCTTCTTTCTTTCCCTCCTTCAGTACAGGAACCAAGAAGGGTTAGCTTTTAGAAATCCTGGGGATCATGTTCATTTCAGAATGTGTGATGTTTTGAAAATCCTAAGCCTCTGGAGATCGATTAGGGTCCAAGGTGGGTTGTGTGGCAGCAATCGGTTGTGGGGTCGGTGTCGATGGTGTCACCCCACGGCTGCAGCTACAGCATTTCCAGATGCCCCGCCCCACTGCCCAGGGGGCTGGGCTGGCCGGGGAGCTCGAGCAATTTAAGCAGAAAATCAGTTCGTGAAAACTATTTCCCTGCAATTGCAAGGAAAATGAGGTCGTGGGGACTGTAGTCACCAATACTTTTTCCAGTTCTCATCCCCATTTTTCTCTTCTTTCAGCGAAGTACAGGTGTAGCTGCAAAGCTTAAATCATCTGTCCCTGGACCCCAAGGAGGGAAGACTCAGCCAGTCCAGGGGGGCAGGGGACAGGAGAACACCCCCCCCCTTTCTGTTCCAGCATGGGATGAATTCTTTGCATTATACATGCAGTATTTCAGAGAATAGGAATAACAAGATAATTGGCTGATTTGTGCAGTCATCGGAAAGCAGGCTTTTCTTAGCTAGGAAATGAAGTGGCCTGACCAAATGTGAAGGAGGCATTTGGTGTTGATAACGGCCTGATCCTCGGCCTGCGTGGGCAGACGTCATCCTGGTTGTTCAACCCTCGCAGGAACTATCAGCGAGCTGCCACAGTGGTCATGTGCTCGCCCCAATCGCAGTCCCACTGCCTGTTTGAGTGACAGTGAGCTCTCTTCCTCTGACGGGGAAGAAAGACAGCATTTCTACCTTCCTGTTGTCAGACACAGAGGGTGAAATGCTAATATTCCCCTAGGACACACGTGGCTAAATATAAAGATGGAAGACTGCCTGAAACACTGAATCAGCCAACGATGTCATTTTATTTTCTTTGAGCAAAAACTTCCTATATTTTAAAAGTAAGTTAAATACCTTACTGGAAAATTAGAAATAGAAAAAGTCATCCCCCTGCACATGCATTTGTGTACTTTGTTGCCTTTCAATATCCTTTTTCCTAGTCTTAGACATATCTAGTTGTGTGCACACGGGTGTATTTATGTACATACATACAAGCCTTCACTTAATGTGGTAACATGGGTAACCTTTCCAAGTGCTACTCAATCTTCACAGCTATCATTTTTATGGATGTGTTATATTTCCCTGGCAAGACAAAGCAAAATGTCTTTAACTGATTCCATGTAAAGAATGATTTCATTAGTGTAATTTGTAGTTGGAATTTCTAGGTTCAAAGAGTGTAAATATGATGGTAATATTAAGAAACTTATTACCAAATTGATCCCCATAGTAAAAGAGTTACAAACAGGTAGTAGCAACTACTTTGTTTTTGTTTTTACTGTTACTGTATTATTTTAGCCTTACACTTTGTCGCTGGGAAGCCTTATGAATGTCCAAGGAAAATGGAGAATGTAACAACAAACTCTTGCATGCCGGCCATTCAGCTTTCTCAGATCTTACTATTACTTATGCTTATTTCAATCTTCATGTTTAAAGAAAAAAAATTGCACAGATATACTTGAAGAGCACTTCCCTTACTCCACTCCCTTTCCTTTTTCCCCAGAGCTAATTAGGGTCATGAAATCAGTATTTATTATTTTCATGCATGTTGTTAAATACTTTTAGTATACATGTGAATAGCCATATACATTAAAAAATACTGTTTCTCAGGCATTTAAGCTTTCTGTAAATAGTATCATACTCTATGTATCATTTGTTGTCTTGCTGGTTTTACTCAGTATTATGCTTTTGAGATAAATCCACACTAATGAAAGTAGCTCTAGTACATTCACTTGAAGGGCTGCATACTATTCCATTGTGCAAATATACCATTATTTATACATTCCACTATTTTGCAGTTATAAACAGTTTTGTAATGCTGTAATGAACACCTTTCCTCAATATTATGAAAGCTCAAAGTAACCGTTTGACATAGGTTTGACATACATTTGACATAGGTGCACATATCCTTGATAAAGCATGAGAATCACGGGGCACCTGGGTGGCTCAGTTGGTTAAGCATCTGCCTGCTCAGGTCGTGATCC
Organism: Zalophus californianus; assembly: GCF_009762305.2. Lineage (NCBI taxonomy): Eukaryota > Metazoa > Chordata > Mammalia > Carnivora > Otariidae > Zalophus > Zalophus californianus. Next base: position 127,703,016 of record NC_045599.1, read on the forward strand.
TGGGGTCCTGGATTGGAGCCAGGCATCGGGCTCCCTGCTCAGTGGGGAGTCAGCTTCTCCCTCTCCCTCTGCTGCTCCCTCTGCTTGTGCTCTCTCACTCTCCCTCTGTCAAATAAATAAATAAAATCTCAAAAAAACCCAAGCGTGAGCATCACAAATAAGGACACACATTCGAATTTGACCCTGATGTGTGACCATATACTGATGATGTTGAGAAGACTGTTCACTTCTTTGGAAAATCAGAGTCAGATACTTCTTTGACTATTTTAAAATTGCATTCATCTCGGTACTAATCCACCTGGCTTCATCCACTATAATTGTCAGGTAGGGTCAACCAAGTGAAGATTTGGAAGACTTTTTTAATATTTAAGACTTCATAAAAATAGTAGTAACATTTACTGAGATGGATTTAAGCATATGCTGTGGAATGAAGTTTGTATAGTTTATCATACACATAAATAGAGAGTATTTGTCAGATAAATTACAAGTAATATATAGTGATAAACACCATTAATTCCAAAAGAGAAACTGACACATCGTTATTAATTTTGCCCTATGCATTCGACGGTATCTGCCTGGCCAGTCCATCTGTTCAGCTCGCTGCTGAGCCAGCACAGTGACCCATGCAATACTGTTAACTTTGCGACAGGGATTTTATGTAATATTTTGTGCCCCTCTGCTACTTCTGGAGTCAGGAGCATTGAGCAAGGACACTTATCTTTGCTATTCATACGCAGAAACAAGCCTTTTTGGGGGATGTTTCCAACCTCTGAGAGTCACCTGACATTTTCATTTTAGGTTTTGATATTAAGAATTTGCCACACTACCCAAAGTTTTCATGAAATTTCTAAGTACCTAAGCTTTTCTCTTTTTTTGCTCTACCATGGCGGGTGCACGCCAGTGTTTCTGGCTTCAACCACCTCAGCCTGTATTCCGCTCACGTTGTCTAAGACGTCTCTACAGGTGCTTGTGTCCATCCAAGGACTCCTTCCTTGTGCCATGGGAGTTCCTTTTATGACGTTGCTTCCAGCTATTGACAGTGTTTTATTTATATGATGAAAGAAGAATAACATAGTCGTATCAGTGGAGAAAGCCTGAGTGGTTGAAAGGTTGCCTGTCTCTCCAAAAGAAGAAAATGCTGTTTTATTTAACAATAAAATATTGATTCAGGGATGCCTGGGTGGCTCAGTCATTTGAGCATCTGCCTTCGGCTTAGGTCACGATCCCCGGGTCCTGGGATCGAGCCCCGGGTCGGGCTCCTTGCTCAGCGGGGAGCCTGCTTCTCCCTCTGCCTGCCATTCGCCTGCTTGTGCTCTCTCTCTCTGACAAATAAATAAGTAAGAAAATCTTTTTTAAAAAACAAAAAAAAATTTGAAAAGAAATATTGTTGATTCATTTTAAAGGATTTGCTGACTCTTTGACAACTCGCTCTGACATTTTTAAGTGATGAGATGTGCTCTCTGGCATCTGAGTATGAAAGCCAGCCTAGGAGATTGGGTTGGAACAACTCATGGGAGGTGGTGTGAGGCGGCGGGTTCCAGGTCAGGTCCTGCAGCTGCGTGCCTGTGGGGAAACCCCTCCATGCACCGAAGTGAGGCGGTGACCAGCTTTGTGGGTTCCTCGTGGCCTTTCCAATTTGGGAATTCTGTACACCAGCAGGCCCACTCAAGGCCTGGATGCCCTGAGAGCTCAGGGCGCCAAGATTTGTGCAGGCTGATTGCTCTGTCCCCCGCCCCGGGGGCGGGTGTCCCACTCTTCGGTCTTGTCCCCCTTGTTTCACATCAAACATTGAAGCATTACCCTCTCAAGATGCCTGAAGACTCTCTTCTCACTGTCCCTGTGCTTCTCCATCAGTGACATTCTGGCCACTCCCCTAACCTCTCTTGCTAACGATGTCTTACTTAGCAGAACCTGTGGTCCCTTTCCTCTCTCAACCTGTGTGGCTTCACTGTGCCTTCATTTCATCTCGCACATAGCGAATGACGGCAGTGTTGACCTCATTGGATTGTTGTGAGGTTTGGGTTATTATATATCAAAATAGATAATAAGTAACCCACATCTTTATATATTTATGCATGTCTATATATATTTGTCTATTTGTATACACATAGAGTTTTGAACAGTGCCTGGGACAAGGCAAGCACTGGGTGTGTTCGCTATTATTATTTTTCCAAAGTTAAACCCAGCTTACAGATGCGCTTGGTTTGCATGTGGAACCTGCCACCGCCCGCACCCCCCCGCCCCCTCCCCGTGCTCCTCTTACTCACATTACCGACCTGGTCTCAGGGAACAATGGTATTATCAGTCCCTGCTATCAAACCCTCTAGTTTGGAAACATAGCCTCTCAAACTTTATAACATTCTTTTAAATTTTATTCCTGTCTTTCAGAGTTTTCTAATATAAAGCTCCTTACCTTCTCTGTTCCTTTATTAAACTGTAGCAATTGTGTTATAACACCTGGTCATAATATCTGCTTTCATTATTTAAAATCTCACTTTGTTTTTATTTGGCATATATGTGTTCGTCTTGTCTCCACAGCTAGATTATAATCTATATGTTAGATTATGTATTAATCCACCTGTATTATCTGTAGTCCTTCTAAAGCAGGATCTCTTCCACCCCCTGGCGGCTGCAGCACGGGTGGGTTAGAGACCCCATTCCTCATCCACACTTTAGAAACCAGACACCCTACGGACAACTTTCCCATCAGCCGTAAGCATGATCACTTGACATGACCAGGGGCCTCACCTGACACTAAGCATGTGGGCTCAAGATTTAATATGTGTGAACCCTTCTACCCGACCCCCAGGTATTCGCCGCCAGACTGCCCATTGTGTGAAGAAGGGCCATGGGATGGTGAAAGCTACGTTTTGTGACCCAGAAACACAGCCCAATGGGAAACAGAAGAAGTGCCGCGAAAAGGATTGTCCACCCAGGTAAGCACTGATGAGAATTGGAGCTCTGTGTGTCTGCTTAGAAAGATGTGTGATTGGGGCGCCTGGGTGGCTCAGTCGTTGAGTGCCTGGCTCTGAGAGCGCCTGGCTTAGGTCAGGATTGCAGGGTTGTGAGATTGAGCCCCAAGTTGGGCTCTGCAGTAGGCATGGAAACTTCTTAAGACTCTCTCTCTCCCTCTCCCTCTGCCCCGCAAGCGCTTTCCCACCCTCTCTTAAAAAAAAAAAAAAAAAAAAGCATGATGTCTGATTTAGTAGAAGTCTAATTCTCAGTGATAAAGGAGACTTGAGAGGCTTTGTTATTAGAACAAGTACAGGGAAACTTACAGGTTCCTGTGGCTGTGCTGTTGGAGCCCGCGGAAAGCTGTGAGTGAGGACATCTTCTCTCCATAGAGCAGTATTTCTTACAAAGCCAGTGTGTTCTGTGTTTGTCTGTTTGGTAAGGCTAAGTGTCAGAACGTTGTTGAAGAGAATGCTATATGGATCCCCCAAAAGTTCTTTAGCTAACGGGTCCAGCTTTTCCGAGAGCATTGTGCCAGGCAGCGGTGGCGTCCCCTTTCAGATCACATGCCCATCCGCACGTAAGGCAGCCTGCAAGAGTGGCTGTCTGGAGCAGACTTCCCCAGTGTCAGCACCGTTGACACTCGGAGAGGCTAACTCGGTTGTGGGGCTGTGCTGTAGTGTGGTAGGATGTTTAGCGGCACCCCTGGCCTATATCCGCTTAGATGTTAGTAGCAACATCCCCCCTTCCTCTGGGTTGTCACAACCAAAAATATCTTCAGACATTGCCAAGTGTCTCGTAGAGGGCAAAAGCACCTTTGGTTGAGAACCAGCGTTATAGAGCTATTTGCTTGCTGCTCACCATATTGGTTCTAGATACTGGAATCCAAGAAGGTGGCTGGAATGTTATTAGGGTTAAAGAGAGAGAGAGAGAAAAAAAAAACCAAGAAGCAGGAGGGGGAGGAGGGAGAGAGGCAGAGAGAGGGGGGAGGGAGAGAGAGAAGGAAGGAAGGGAAGGGAGAAAGAAAGAACTAATTCTGGAGAGTCTTCATTCTCTAGTGACCTCAAGTAGGGCTGCACTTAGGTTACAGATTCCATCAGGCATTCATTCCAATCCTAAGAAGACACACTAAAAGGAGTTTAGTTAAACAGGAGGGGACTCATTGGTATTATAAATCAAACAAGTGGGGCGCCTGGGTGACTCATTCGGTCAAGCATCCAACTCTTGATTTCGGTTCAGGTCATGATCTCAGGGTTGTGAGATGAAGCCCTGGGTTGGACTCCGAGCTGGGCATGGAGCCTGCTTGAGATTCTCTGTCTTCCTCTGCCCCACCCCCACCCCACTCTCATGCATGTTCTCTCTCTCTAAAAAAAAAATAATAATAATTAAAATAAATAAACAAGTGACGAACTGAACTCTAAAGAAGAGCCAGAAGAATGTAATAAATCCGGAAGAACTGGGTAAAAAGAAGAGTCCAGACAAAGCAGGCAATGTTGGTCTCTGGTGGGGGCAGACAGGCGGGACCCAGCAGCCAGAGCCAGAAGGTTTATTCTCGGTCCAGCTCTGTGGTTCCTGGTGGGGAAGGAGGGGGCTCTGAGGGGGAAGCCGGACTCGCCCTGCCTCACCTCACATGGTCACCTCTCCTAGGCTTTGTTGCTGCACTTTCTATCATTTCTCCTCTGGGAAGAGGGAGCCAGGAAGGAGGCACACTTCTTGGGGCTCATCGCTAGTCCACGGCTCTGCGGGGCTCATGTGCTTCCTCACACTCTGTCTCCCTCAAGGTTATGGACCTTCTACCAGTAAACTTCTGTTGCATTCCTGGGGACACACATGCCTGGGATTCTCACTTTTCAAAGCCACTCGCTCTGATGGGCTGATACCCTCTCAAAACCACAGCTGTTTATTTCCTGGCTCTAATTTTGTCCTTGGCGTTCAGGTTCTCATTTTCATCATATTACATAGTCTCCCTTGGCCTGACTCTTGCCAGCAAATATTTATTAAGCTTCTGTTATTTCCCACAAGAGATACAGTGGTGATTATATCCATAGAAGAGTTACCATTTATTGAGCACTGAGATAGTGTGATACCAAAAAGGCAGTATATTCGGTCTCTGCCCCTGACACACGGAGGTGCTGGGAGAGCGCTGTGCAGAGGGTGTAGAAGCTCTGCCACATTTCCCCTGGACCCTGCCCTGTGCACCTCTTCCACCTGGCTGTTCCTGAGTTGTATCCTTTTATAATAAACCAGTCATCTAGTAAGTAAAATGTTTTCTTGAGTTCTGTGAGCCCCTCTAGCAAATTATCAAACCCTTGGCAGGGGTTGTGGGAACCCCTGATTCATAGCCAGCTGGTGAGCAGCATAGGTGTCCGCCTGGATGTGAAGAGCTGGGGTGGGGGTGGTGTCATGGGGCTGAGCCCTTAACCTGCCCGGTCTACACTAACCCCAGATAGTACGGGTCAGAATTGCTTGGTGTGCAAAACCCACACATTCGTTGAAACAGAAGTAATGTGAAAGTAGAGAAGAAGAAAACGGTGGGTTTTAGTTTTGTTTTTTTTTAAAGAGAGAGCAGTGTGGGGGGGGGGTGGACAGAAGGAGGATAGAGAGAATCTTAAGCAGGCTCCTTGCCCAGTCTAGAGCCCGATGCAGGGCTCGATCTCACCACCCTGAGATCATGACCTGAGCTGAAATCAAGAATCAGACTCATAACCAGCTGAGCCACCCAGGCACCCTGAAAACAGTGGGGTTTTTAAGCACCTCCTTCACTTCTGATGATGTTTTAGAGATACCTTATATCTTCCCTTTATTGTTCTCAACTACTCAGAAAAATAACTATTATTATGTCAGTTTTATAGAGGAAGAAATTTTCTTTACCTCACTCAGTATCATACAACTAGCAAAGATTCAAACCCAGGTCTGTCTAGCTATAAGCCTGTGGTCTCCATTACATACCCCCAAAGACAGGCACATACCTCTCCCCCATCCAGCCTGTGTCCAAAGCAAAGCAAGCACTGTGCTAGGTGTGGTGGGCTCTGAAGGTTCTCGATGCAGACACTCACCTGCTGAGGCCAAGATAGAACTCTGGGGACATGGGCTATGTATGTAAAAGCAACACAGTCAAAGAAGATTCTGGTATCAGCTCTGGCTTTAGAACAGACATTTATCTGTTGCTGACATTTTCTTATTTACCTGTGGCTGAAAACTTGGCCTCACTCTTTTCAGAATTCATCTTCCGTAAGGGTGGTTATCTTACGAGAGTCCACACTCCCAACTATCAGAATTTCTAGTTGGAGGTGACTTTACAGTAAGGTACTATTGGTGTGAGAGGGAGAAGGATGTTGGGGCAAGAGTCCAGAAGCTGAAGGACTCTTGGGGAAAGGCTGAGCCGAGGGGGAAGCCCATGGACACAGAAGTGGAGCCTTGATAAAGGAATTCTTAAAAAATACCAGCTGAGCTCTGTGGACTTGAAGCTGACCCTCAGTGCGGTCATGGGACAGGTTGGAAGGGCATCTCCATCCGGATCCCTGCAGCCTGCAAATGTTACCTCATTTGGAAGAAAGGTCTTTGCAGATGTTATTAAATTAAAGCATCTTGAAATGGGGATATTATCAGCCATTATCCACTTGGGCCCCAGATGTCATTGCAAGTGTCCTTATAAGAGAGAGGCAGAGGGAAATTTCACACACACACACACACACACACACACACACACACACACAGGGTGGTATGAAGACAGAACAGACAGATTTGAAGACACCAGCCTTGAAGACTGGCGGGACAGTCCCCAAGCCGAGGGATGCTGGCAGCCACCACAAACTGAAAGAGATAAAGAACGGATCTTCTGTAGAGCCTCTGGGTGGAGCGTAGCTCCACTAGCACCTTGATTTCATCCCAGTAACACTGATTTTAGGACTATAATAGACGAGATTTGGCTTCTAGAACTGTAAGAAACCAGATTTTTGTTGTTTGAAGCCACCAAGTTTGTGGTTAATTTGTCGCAGCAGCCGCAGGAAATTAATGGAGGCAGTTTAACGCAAGTGAAGAGAAGAGGAGAGATCCCCCAGCCCAGTGATAGACGCTCCAGAGCTTGGAAAACCCTGGGATTGGGGCTTCTTGGAATGTGTGGCAAAGAATTTTTTTTTATTATGTTATGTTAATCACCATACATTACATCATTAGTTTTTGATGTAGTGTTCCATGATTCATTGTTTGAAGAATTTTTTGGAATAGCACAAATAGGTCACTTCCCAAGGAAGCTTGCAGCCAGGCAGGCTACCGGATACATATTCATGGGCAAGGCAAGCTGTTGTCAGGGCGAGACCAGCAGCCAGCCATGGGGACCCCTTACTCAAAGCCCTGCCTCCTGGCCACTGTCCCCATGGTCCTTGCCCCCCTTGGGGCTTTGTAGTTAGTTGACATGTCTTTATGTCTTCGTTCTAAAAGCAGCATTATTAGAACAAGGCAAGTGATACCTTTTCCCCCTGGAAGGCTTCTTAAGCTGAGCGCATGGATGCAGCTTGTTGATTTAGAGCAAACTTCTGAAATGGACCAGGGATGCAGCCTCCTCTCCCACCATCAGTGCTGAAGCCCCGGTCACAGTGAGAAAGGAGGTTCTGTGGCCGCAGGCGGGCGCTGGGCACCAGGCAGCCACTGGGCAGTCCCGGCCAGCACAGGTGTGCCTTCTAGCGCCCAGGTGTTCTCGGTGAGCTGAGCGTCGGTTTTGCAGCTGCGGTCTCTGTCTTTGCACATCGTTGCGCTTCAGGGGAGCAAGACAGCCCATTCTGTTCCGCAGCTTCTGCTCTTACATTGGAAACATAATTTCCTGCAATTCCCTCCAAACAATTTGAAAATTATACTTAAGAAGAGGGAAGCATAGCAATCAAACAAATCTTTTAAAATCATTGTCATTGGTAGAATTTTTTGCTTCTTAAATCCTCCCACTGTTTTGTTATAGTGAGAATCTTTGATAGAGCCCCAGTCCATAGGACTTTTTTAAAAAGATTTTATTTACTTATTTGAGAGAGAAAGAGAGAGAGCATGAGCGGGGTGGGGACAGGCCATGGGAGAGAGAGAAGCAGACTCCCCGCTAAGCAGGAAGCCAGACATGGGGCTCCATCCCAGGACCCCAAGATCATGACCAAAATCAGCTGCTTAACCAACTGAACCACCCAGGCGCCCCCCCAAAGGACTTTTACATTGTAACTGGGGTGGTGAGATTGACTGCTGTAGGGGGTCTAAAGAACAGTAAGAAACAGTACATGATGTGTGGTGAGTGTCATCAGCGTTCTGGTAAGATAAAGATCAATAGCAAAACCAGAACAAATCAGGGAAGGTTGTTGTTAATTCTGTGCTGATTGAGCCAGGGAGGTTGTCTTGTGGGGTGAATAAATGGGCTGGGTTTTTGTCCTGCTGAATTCTTTGCATTACATTGCCCTTCTCACCAATCCCTCAGGGCATTTCAGCAGCCTTCTGCCACAAATCTCCTATAAATATAAAAGCAATACTCTATTATACATCTCCTGGAAATCTGGCATTATGGCAGACATCAAAAAGTGAAATGGACAAGAGAACTTGACAGTAGTTCCTGAGCCCTGAGACTGGAAGACCTTTGCTGGGAGATATTAAAGAAAGGGAGGTGCTGTTTTCACTTTAAACTAGTGACCAACAGATGCAAAATGTCCCCAGGGGACTCTGGGGGAGATTCCAGAAAGAGAAAATAGGGAGGTTCATTATCACTTTGTGGGGACACAGCTGAAAGCCTGGTAGCAAGTAATTTGATAAATTATACTTTTTTGGTCCACTCAGATTATTAAAGCCCTTCCAGAATGACATTTTATATATTCGGTAACATGTCTGGCTTCCCCCAGACATGTCAGAAGTAGGGTGAAGTAACTAGATTCATGATTACCAAAGTGGGCGTTCCTTTGGTTTCACATCATGTGGTTCCAATATTAACTCTTTATCCACACAGGATAGCCAGATGATAAACACTAAGGAATAAGGGAGTAAGCTTATTTATTATTATTACTTAATAAATAAATGAATAACTCATCTTAATTACATAATTATAGATGTTAAACACTAAAGAATAAATAAGTAATCCTTATAACTTAAAAGTAACTTATTAAAGAATGTAACAGAATCAAGGAATAGCTTTCTTCACATATTTTTAACCTGAGATTAAAAGTGTGAGACTCAAAAGTTTTACCCCAATAAATCCAATACTTACTAACTATAAATCCCATAGTACAAACTTTTGTCTTCTTCAAAATTCCATACTATCTCAAGGACAGAAGTCTTCCTTAAATTCAGGAATGAACGACTTCATATGCTATACTATTTTCCCATGAAAAATAGAAGCATTCCATTTTATTACTGCACAGAGAGCCAAAGAAGTGGGCCATACTTTCCAACAATGGTGAACCCAAACCACACTGGATCAAGACACTTGTTTTCCCTTCTGTGCTGGGGAAGATTTACACAGTGATGGAGAAGGGGAAACCGAGAGGGCTCCCTGCTGCTTTCAAAAGCTATTTCTACATAGCCACAGGGTCAACCTCCTAGAATCTGGAGTAAATCATCCATGATAAGGGGCTAGAGAAAGAACTCACATCCCTATTTTTCCACAGTGAATCCAGAGTATTCATTTAGCAAACCATGTCAACACTTTGACTTGTCAAGAATAGTTGAGAAGTAAGAAATTATTTTGTTTCTTCTTTTTCTCCTGCTTTCTTATTAAAGGGACCTGTGAAACTAGGAGTAGGTAGACTGGAGGAGATGGGGAGAATGAAGGCAGTGCCTCTGACTGACCATCTCCTAAATAACTGAAAATCAGCAATTGTTTCACTACCTGCTTCAGAGCAGAAAAGAAAAACATTCAGTTAGGAGCCAGGGGACCTACGTTTTATGAGATTCTTTTACTCGGTAGCAACCATCAAAATAACAATAAATAATTACAGATGATCAAGTTCTATTATGTGTCAGGCCCTGTATGTTGCACCACATATAAATCTGGTACTTTGTTTAATCTACAATATTCCTATAAAGTCAGTATTGTCATACCCATTTAACAGATGAGGAAAGTAAGGCTTAAACTTGCTTGACGTGACGCTGTAATAACAGAAAACTAGACCTCAGTGTTCTTGACTGTAAAGAGAGAGGGCATTTTTTTTTCATTCAGAGACATTGTTAAGTAGCATCCTCTCCTGCTGGGTGCTCTGCTGGACTTGAGCCGTGATTGCACAAACCAGCTGTGGCCCTATCTTCCTCTAGTGGGCTGGAGTATCTCCAAGGGCCACCCAGCTCTGTGACCTGCACTTCTGCTCCCGGTTCCTCTTTCCGGTGGCTGAACTGAATGTGTCCATATACTTTTGGTGTCCATGTGCGCCTGCAGGTGGTGGGCCGGGGAGTGGGAAGCATGCTCAGCAACGTGTGGGCCCCACGGAGAGAAGAGGCGGACGGTGCTGTGCATCCAGACCATGGGCTCTGATGAGCAGGCTCTCCCGGCTAAAGACTGCCGGCACCTGCTGAGGCCCAAGACCCTCATTTCCTGCAACAGAGACATCTTGTGTCCATCAGACTGGACAGTAGGCAACTGGAGTGAGGTGAGCGTCATCACTTCCCCACCCCTGCCTCTTCAGTAACCAACCCAAAGCGGCTTGAGAGAAAATTGCACGATGGCTGGTGTGTATCACCTCTGGCCTGTTTCCTGCATTTCCACCTGCCTTGTATCCCATCTTGCTCCTTTTCTGTTCTTACAGGATTTGCTTCTCACTTGTCCAGGAGTCAGTCACCTGCCAGGGATAAGCTGGACCCCATTTGCCCAGGCTCTCAACAGCTAATTGGTACATTGTCAGGATTTTTTGCCATCCCGTTGTTAAACCATCGGCAGCAAATCAAGAACTAGGTCGTTAAACACTGATATTTCTGTTTCCCTGAAACCGTGAGAGTTAAAACCGGACGAGTGTTGCTGTAATAGTAGAATGATAGGCAGTGTACTTGATACTTGAAGAAGCCCCTCGAATTGTCTGTCTGTTCGGCGTGGGTCAAGGACAGACCTGACCGAGGTTTAGAACATGTACTATTATTAGCCAGACAAATTCAAATAAGTGTTGTTGCATTTTTCCAAAATTAATCTGATCAGATCCTCTAAGTATACTTAGAAATCAGTGGGCTAGGAGGTCACAAAAAGTTCCCAGGCTTCATTTTTCTTTAGGTCACCATGGAACCTGGTCCTATCATACCTGGTGCTGCCAGAGTCCGCTGTGTGGAGCCTTTTTTTCCCAAATGTCCTGGAGTCTCCAGGGGCCTTGTTCTACTTCCCTGTGCACATTGCAGTTCAGTGACCTCAGGAATGACTACAAATTACATGATTTTTTAAACTAACAGTCCCGACTTTATGGGTGGATGCTGACTTCTTCTGAGCTTCCTTGGAAAGCCCTGTCCTTTTCGTTAATAATGCGACCACTGACCAGAATGTCATAGGAACTCCTTTTAGGACTCACCTTCAAACAAATGGAAAATACTTGATTCAGGAGAATGCAGTAAGTACCATCTGTACTAATAAAGGTACTCCAAAGTATTATGTAAAGAAGAATTTGAAAATTTGTATCAACAAAGGTGCCATCTCTGAAGCTCTTTGAAAGTAGAAAACACTCATTTGAATACAGCACTGTGATAACCTTATTTCCAGAACTTTATTTCATTAGCTCACAGTCACAGTTTAGGTTTATTTAGCTTCTAAATCTGTTGCAGAATGCTTTCTTGGCATCAAGGTGAAAATAGAAAGAAAATGGCAAGTATGTTTCCTGTGTTGTAGGAACTTCCTATCAAATGGGAGAGATGGGACCAAAAACAGAAACGAAGGAAGGAAGGAGGAGAGAGAGAGAGACAGAGAGAAAGAAAGAAAGAGAGAGAGAGAGAGAGAGAGAAAGAAAGAAAGAAAGAAAGAAAGAAAGAAAGAAAGAAAGAAAGAAAGAAAGAAAGAAAGAAAAGAAAGAAAAATATAAGCAAAGAAAACATAACTGCAAACCAATAGTGTACTATGAATCTGTGCACATATCAGCAACAGGGCTGATCCTGGGAGGGGGCAGTGAGAGCCTGTGGCCGGCCTGGCCTGTTAGGCCACCACCAGCCTGGATTGCTGTAAATAACAGTGTTGTCAAAATAAGGCTGGATGAGGTACCGTGACTGGTCCATTACATCTGTTTACTAGGAATGTTTGGGCTGCATCCAAAGCAGTCCATAATTCTTGTCGAGTAGAATTTACCAATTGCCAGATTCTTTGTGCTTTTTTAAAGGACTACAATTACATATTTGGCTGAGAAGTTCTTCTTACTGTGCTCATGTTTATGGGGAACAAAATGATATGCCTTAACTGGAGAACAAAGGACAAAAAGTTGGCACGGTATGACAAGTACTTGTGTCTGTGGTCCCAAATACAGGCCATTGCATAGTGTATTGTGAGCAGACATGGGATTCAGTTTCTGGCTTCCACTGGATGGAGTTGAGCAGAAAGGCTGAGCCCTGGGATGCTGTCATGAGAGGTGCTTTTAGTTAAATCAGCATGGAAATATTCACCCAGTGGGTCTCCCTTTCTTCCTTCTGCTGTTTTGCTAATGTCTGTACCTGTGAGCCCTCTAATGAGCTCTTCTGGAATATGAGGAAATATCTCTGATATTCTATCTAGGCCCAGATACATTTTTAAGAGAGATGATGCAGTGCTGTATTTTTGCTATCATAGTATTTATGGTATGGATCTTGCCTTGAGATTGGCATTAATTGATGCAGGGTATAGCACTCCAGATATACCTCATGATTTGGTCTGTACTGGGCTGTCTGGGTCACCCTAGATGTCAGAAGCTGAGAGGTAACTGGGCCAAAATATCCAAGAACTAGGAGGCTCCTGCTGAGTCATCCTCTCTGGGCTGACTTCCCTTCCCTGCCAAGACACCTCTGCCAACCCAAGCAACGAGAGAAGGGTGGGCTCAGTTGTGCCAGGTTGGCACCCTCATCCCTGACCCAGCAGGGGTCCGAAGGAGGACCTAGCGAGAGCTGGGGGACCCTTTCTGCCCGTCTGACCAGCCCCTCCTTCTCTAAGCTCATGCCCTGAACACTGACTCCTACCCCCAATCTCAGATTTCACCAAGAATCTTGCTCTGTTTTCACCCAATCTACTTTCTGGGCATGAAGGATAAAGAAAGGGGACTGGATTTGTTGTAAACACAGTATCAGAGTTTCTGTGCCCCCCATTTTTATTAGGTATACTGCTTCAGTGACATGCCTTGTCTAGTGGTGAAGGACATGCATGGTCTCAGGGGTATGGGTCCCTGGGTTCAAATCCTGGCTCTGCCACTTATTAGATGTGTGACTTTAATCTCTTTGTGATTCCTTTTAGTTTTCTGTGGCTTGTTTCCTCCATCCATGAAGCAGGAATAACAGCAGTACTTAGACTCAACTTTCATCAGTACTTAGTACTTTCATCAACTTCTTACTAGAACAGTGCTTGGGACACAGTAAAGTATAGACATAGTCATTTCCTAGCAGAGTAAGTAGATGGGAACAACAACATCATCTGTCATTTGTTGAGTGCTTTTCACACTGTAGGGTTCGTTTCATTTAACATTTAAGGTAACTCCATGAGGGTGATGTTCATGAATTCCCCTGTTACTCCTGGCAGTTAGACGCTAATAGATTTAGTGGGAGAGTAATTTTCCTAGGTTTTCTAGCCCTGGCAATCCCTAATTGTGTGGCCTTGAGCTAGTGTTAACTGCCCCCCCGCCCAGCCTTTTCTCATTTATAAAGACAGGGTTAATGTGAGGCTTGAAGATAATCCACCAAAGCCCTTTGCATGGTGTCCGCAAATAGTGAGTGTTTGCTAAATGGTAACTTCATTCTCAAGCAAGAAGGCAAGTGTCTATCTTCTATGCTACCCTGATTTTGTAAGCCTTGTCCAGTTGGTGGCACCCAGATGCCCTGACAGAATTGATCTGTGCCCCTCTGCATTTTCATCTAGACCCTCGCCCCAAGGTCACGGCCATTTTCTGCATGGAGTACTATAAGCATGAAGTCAAGGGTCTACAAAAATGTTTGAGACCTAACGAAAAGGCTAATGGATGGTTTCCATAAAAACAAAGGACACAGCAAGATCATAAATCAATATTTAATTACATATTAATGGCAGATACCTACTGGATACTGGTATTACTATTAAACACTTTTATAGGTATTAGCACAATACCTCTTAACAGCCTTATTAACCTCGTTTTCCAGGTGAAGAAACTGAGGCATAGAGATGTTTAGAGACTTGTCCTTTAAGCAGTGGAGCCAGGATTTGAATGCAGAGTTTTACTGGGAACACTCTGCCATATGCATCTCACACGTCTACAAAATACAACAATCTGACGGCCCTTAGTATTCATAAAAAAATCATTACATTTGGAAACAATTTAGAGATCAGCTTTTGTCACTTTGCTGGAATTCCAGACTATGCCTAACGATTGCTGAGAAATCAGAACCCTCTTAAATAAATTGCTCCCCCCCAAATACTTCTAAAGCAAAAGAAGAAAAAGCCTTTCAGATGGTTTTCAGAGCAAAAAAAAAAAAAAATATATATATGATATTTCCCTTGAGACTAGAGATGTTTTTTAATATACTTGATGGGGCGTGCGGCAGCCCCCGAGCCCTTTGTGTGCCTGATGAAAGCACACAGACAAATGAACAAAGCAATTAACCAACTTACTGAGACTCTGTCAAGTGCAAAGCGGTCCACATGGGTGTTGGAACATCCGAGTGACCGGAGAGACTAGATGCTGATGTTTGCAAACAATCTCTCCTGCCTCCTCAGGCAGAATCGCCCACAGCGAACACCAGCAGCATGTCTGTGGCTAAACGAGAAGCAAAGGGAACTCTTGTGTGAAGCCTCACAGAAATGCCTGCAGACCCAAGGAGGACGGAGCAGGAGGGGGGGAGATACTTCTCAGTCCATTACCTGTGGTACTCCCCAGTTTGAGTTAAGGTCCAAGGCACTTCTGTGCGGCTGGACCCCTGAGATGTGAGCCTGGACCACCTCGTCTTGTGGCACGGGATGTCTGTGCGTGCCAGCATGTCAGTGCCCCTCGGATGTCAGCAGCCTGTGCTTTGCCCGGTTTCCTGGAGAACACATACAGCCATCCTCATTTGACACAAGTACTCACAGAAAACCAGTTGGGGGCCATGTTGATTCTCTTCATCCTGTCTGATATACTTTTTAAGTTATCTAGGTACTGTATTAGTTTGCTAGGGCTGCCATGACAGAGAACCACAAACGGGGTGATTTAAACAACAGAAGTGTATCATCTCACAGCTCTGGAGGCCAGAAGTCCAAAATCAAGGTGTTGGCAGAGTTGGTTCCTTCTCAAGGCTGCGAGGGACAGTCTGTTCCATGCCTTCTGGCTTCTGGCGGCCTTTGACTTCCTTGGCTTGTAGATGTCAACACCCTGATCTTTGCTTTCATCTTCAGTGGCATTGTCCTTATGTGTGTGTCTCTGTATCTGAATTTCCCTTTTTATAAGGACAGTGGTCATATTGGATTAGGACCCACCTGGGGAGACCTCATTTTAACTTGATTACCTCTGTAAAGGTGCCATGTCCAAATAAGTCTCCATTCTGAGGTATAGGGGGAGGGGGTGGGCAAGGGTTAGGACTCCAGTAAATCTTTTTTGGGGGGACACAGTTCAACCCATAAGAGCTACCTAAGTTTTTCAACTTGCTTTCAAAGCTGGTTTTAGCATGAGATCCAATCATTCATTTATAAATTCCCGAGACTACACAATAAATGTTTTTATGGCAAAGCACTAGCTATTTCTCTCTTCAGCCCTTTAGCTTTAACTCTGTGATGAGCCCCGACTGTGTTTTTGAATAAACTCTCAGCACTGCAGCTCCGAGCCCTTTGTGAGCTCCCCTCTCCCACAGTGCACCTGAGGTGGGTGGCTTGACTCATTTAGCAGCAACCCTCTTTCTCAGCGGGCTCCCCACAGGCCTTCGTCTTGGAGGAACGACAAGTGAGAGCAAGATGACTCCCAAGGAGGACAGGAACAGACTGACGGGCTGCTGGCCTGCTACAGAGTTCAAAACTATAAGGTCAGGGCACAAGGTCATCCTGGCAGATACTGGCTTTGAGAGTTCCAAAACTACCCATCAAGATGAGCTCTGAGTGCAGCATTGTGCCCTGCGTTTATCTCATCTGAAGGGCTTGACAGCTCCTAAGGAGATAATCACAGGTGGAAGATGTATCGGAAGGAGCATGGGGCTGAGGACAAACCAGTGCTGCCTGTTCCGGCATGGCTACGAGAAAAGGCAACTTCGTTTGTAGGCCCCGTACAGACTTGGTAGATCGTTAACACTGTCCCGCCCTGGGGCTAAAGAATGGCATCCTTGGGCTACTTGGAAGCCTCCGGGTCTGTGGGTGAGGGAAGCAGGTGGGGATGAAAGGTAGGCGTGCTGGAGAACATAAGAACTGCTCCCAGACCCCGGGCTCCGTGAAGGAAGTTGTGACGTGCCATTTGAGAATGGCGCCAGTAATTGCAGATCCTCTGCTTTTTGAGAGAAGCTAAAAATCAGGAATTTTAATATGAAATCTACTTTAAGTGTTGGCTACAATTCAGTGTTTGTATTTCGTCTGTTTGCTTGTTTAAGACTGAGCAAGCCAGGGGCGCCTGGGTGGCTCAGTCGGTTACGCATCCAACTCCTGATTTGGGCTCAGGTCATGATCTCAGGGTCGTGAAGTTGAGTCCCGCGTTCGGTTCTGTGCTGGGCGTGGAGCCTGCTTGAGATTCTCTCTCTCCTTCCCCCTCCACCTCTCCTTGCCACCATTTTTTAAAAAAAGGAAGAAAGAGACAAAAAAGATTGGACAGGCCAAAGAATTAATGTTTGTGGGTCAAATGTAGTCCTAAGGCTGCCACTTTGGAATCTCTGTTCTAGAATAATCTTCAGTTTTAAAAGCTCAAAATCTAATGTATTTTCACCCGTTAGATAACTTTTATTTACTCCTGTTTTATTCTTTTAGGTTGAGCAAATTCACACAGTGGTAAATAAGGTTATTTAATACGTGTAATTTATAAATTCTAAAAAATGTATATGTATCCATCTGTTAACCTTAGGAAATCTAAATCTTAAAAAATCTAGCAACAAACCAGTGGGAGGGGGGATATCCACAGTATCTTCTAGATATGTGCCTACAAGTACTTCACCCAGGCAGCTGCTCACCTCATAGCTTCCCACAGACAGGTGTGTGTCTCTGGGCTTCCCGGTGGACATGATAAGCATTTCAAGTCGAAACAAACAAACAAACAAAGGAATGAAGAGAAAGAAAAGAAAAATCAGAGAGCTTCCTGCCATGTCGCTGTCTACTCTGACATTTCTTGGAAAGAAAAAAACCCAAAGGGAGGTGCACCTGCTTGAGGACCATTGGCGTCAGCCGGGGCCTCTTTCAAGGATCAGCTCTCGAAACCCAGCCTGCCTGAGGCAAGCAGTGCAGAAATGTGTTCGGACCTACGTGAAGGGTATTTGATTGAATGGATCATTTTTCCAAAGTGGAGATTTGAAAACTCAAGGGGTTGGGATTAGAATGTAACAAGTGGAGAGCCAGTGAGGAGGACGAAGCAGACAGCACTTTAAGGCACCTTCGCACAGAAGAAGGCAGAAATACTGTAGCAAACCAGGAAAGTAAAAGGCTCTGGGCTGCCCTTGCCAGGTTTCAAACTGAGGTGGCCCCAGATCCGCAGCTGAGTGTGCTCTCAGCTGCACGGT
The DNA here is from genome assembly GCF_009762305.2 of Zalophus californianus. Taxonomy (NCBI): domain Eukaryota; kingdom Metazoa; phylum Chordata; class Mammalia; order Carnivora; family Otariidae; genus Zalophus; species Zalophus californianus. The sequence continues at coordinate 127,720,752 of NC_045599.1, forward strand.
CTCCTGTGCTGACAAGCTTCTCCTGCTTTTCAAAGGATCTGCTTTCCCAGAGCTAGCAGACATCAGGGAGAAATGATACTTGACTGGAACAAAATAAAGGGGGAGTTTTATACATCCACATTATTTTCCTACACAGAGGAAATTAAAAATAGGACTCAAGAAGGCAAGAAACTTAAGCCAAAAAATGCATAAGCTCACAGAATTTTCCCATTCCCGATTTTTTTTTCCAGGTGAAATAGTCACTTAATAAATGTGTATCAGGTGATCGCTGTGTCCCAAAAACTATCCTAGAATTCAGTTATGAGTAAGAACTAGTTCCTGCCTTTGGGTAGCTTTTTAGGAAATTGAGAGTTCGTGGTCAAGAGCGGAAATCAGTGGATGGCTACCTGTCAGTGTGTTGCACTAGATTTCGTGGAGGCTGTGAAATCTGATTTTACTCCTCCACCGACTTGTAGCCTTTCAAGCAAGTCCCTGAGCCTCAGCTCCCTCTCCTGTGGAAGGCAGAATCCTAATTCCTGCCTTGTAAATCTCACAGGGCCATCGTCAGTATCACACAGAACTGTGGCTATGAGCCCTTGGAAATCTGCCAAGCATTATGCAATCCCCGTCCTCAAAAAACCCGCTTTGAGGTCAGGAATATAAGCCAGACAAATGTGAAACAGCCTGTGAAGACCACTGGAGGTTCATATTCAAGTGCAATACATTTGGTGGCTGACTTAAAATTGGAAAGAAAAGGCACATAGAGCTGTCTGGTAAAAGTACAGATTTTTCAAAACATCTAGAAATTTAGTGTGATGTAGCGAGTACATGTAGTTTGCAGCTGCTGAGACTGAGGAAATAATGATTCTTTACCATGAATCCTGAGGAAAGACCATCCTGTTAGGATTCCTCCAAAAGTGCTCTAGCTACCTGTGCTTGGCATGCCCTACAGAATGTGGAGGGAACATGGCGGGGGGTGGTACCAGCCATGGCCCCTCATACTGGCACCATGCTGTGGGACTCACTCTTTGGAAAGGGTATCTCTCTACTTCGATTAATTCCCCACCTTTAAATTTCAGAATAGGTCCTGGATCTGTATACAGGTGTGAGTATGATGGTTGTCTAGCAGCTTTTAATTTGATTCCACCTGACATAGGCAAGTGGACATGGAGCCAGTGTGCCTGGGTGAGACTCTGTCAGTTACATTGGGTGTTTTTTAAATATAAAGGGAAGGTTTGTTATAACCAACTTAATAGACTCCAGAAAATATGTAAGCAGTTTGTGTTAATTTAACAGCATCACAACCCTAGGAAAGATAATTTTACCATCTCTTAAAAAGAGTATGGAACTCGTATACATCATTGCACTTCCTGTGAATTTTCTGTCCTGTGTTCAGAGCCCAGGGAGACTTCAGTTTTACTATGTCGTGGTTTGTATATTCAGTTTGCGAAGACTAAACAGTTGGTCCTGAGCCCCATCTGGTCTCCAGGAGATACATATTTCCTTGGAGAACTAAAGTTGCTCAGAAACCAGATACAAAGATGGAAGAAAACAAGTTCGGCTGCCCAGCTCCATTTCCATCGGGACTGTTCTCACCTGTTGTAAACCTGAGCATGAGAACCAGTGCACCTTTCCCATGAATCTAACAGCTGTCTCTCTTTTCCAGTGTTCTGTTTCCTGCGGCGGTGGAGTGCGGATCCGCAGTGTTACGTGTGCCAAGAACCATGACGAACCTTGCGATGTGACAAGGAAACCCAACAGCCGAGCTCTTTGTGGCCTCCAGCAATGCCCTTCTGGCCGAAGAGTTCTGAAACCCCACAAAGGCACGATTCCCAGTGGGAAAAAGCTCCCAACATCTGAGCCGGACCTCCTGAAACCCATCCCTCCAACTCCACCCAGTCCCAGAACACTGAGCACGCCCACGGTGCCCAGGCCTGTGAGCACAAGCACTCGGGCCGTCAGCAGCCCCAGTCCTACCACAGCCCCCGGACGAGGAGACCTGGGTGCCAAACGGTGGCAGAATAGTTCACACCAAACTGAACCGCGCTCCAATTATGTCCTTTCCACCGGAAGTACTTCCCAGCCCATCCTCACTTCCTGGGCTTTGAGTATCCAGCCAAATGAAGAGAATGTTCCCAATTCAGACACTGCTCCTACCTCACAGGGAGACCTTTTCACCATGACAGTGACTGGTGCTGATTTGCCCTCTTCCGGCAAGCCTGTGACATGGCAGGTGACTCCATTTTACGATACCTTGACCAAAGTGCCAGGGATAGAGATTCATAGTGGCTCAGGGGAAGACGGTGAACAGTCTGAGAACAAAAATGAAAACAACTCCGTAACATGGACCAAAATCAGAGTAGCTGGAAATGATGCTTCCGTGGTGAGAAGTACGGAAATGCCCTTTGGGCCTCCACCAACACCTTATCTCTGGGCGCCCTTCAGCACAGCGATGGAAGGTCTGCTGCCCAGCCAAAGGCCTGCTACTCTCAAAAATGGTGTGCCTGGCGCTGAGGGGATGGTCACTGAAAAGCCAGCGAACACTCCATTCCCTCTGGGAGGAGACCGCCGGCCAGCACCGACAGAACACACCGTCCGCCATAACCCTCCAGAACTTCCAAACAACGCCAATCTAACGCAGGGTTCCGGACCAGTCCTGACCGAGGAAGATGCTACAAGTCTGATCGCTGAGGGGTTTTTGCTCAATGCTTCGGATTACAAGAAGCTCTCAACAGGCGGCGGCGGCGCTGCATACTGGATTGCTGGAAACTGGAGTGAGGTAGGAGCTCCATTTCTCACCCCATGCCCGACTCTGTAGGGAAATAGCTAGGGCTCTTGCATTCTTGCGCAGATTTCAAAATGGGCTTGTATAAGATCTAGCCCAATGTAGAAGAAACATGAAGCAGTCAGGCCCATGCCCTCACCCCCCTCCTCTCCTCCCTAACTCCAAAAAGGAGAGAGGGAAAATTAAAAATCTCTGGGGAGGGAGGACAAATACGGTACGATAAAGTGAAAAGAACTCTGAACTAAGGAGGCTGGGCGAGCCAGCTGTGAGAGAGCGGAGAGCTCAGTCCGTGTTTCGGAAGCCGCTTCTTACCTACGGAGTGGTGGCACTGGTGTAGACCACCCACAACACACCCCCAGCTTCGAACCGCTGAGGAGCGGCTGAAAGGGCCTGAGGTGGCACTTCACTCACAAAGCTGATGTTGGGACCCTAGATCTGTCAGGTAATCCTAATTGGAGTGGGAATTGAAGATAAAGTTCCTTAAATGCCTTCTCTAACTCAGGGTTAGCAATGGTTTTCTTTTCTTGTTGGTCTGTTTGAGTACTTGCATGAAAAAAATCATTTTGGCTCATTAAAAGAATTAGAATATGGAAGAAGAAGAGAATAAATATGACGACAGAATGTTGGCCCCTGTTTTCAAGCTTCAGAAATTTGGCTAAATACTTGTTTTTCCATTTCTAGAACTAATTAATGTCCTTTGAAGCATCAAAATCATTTTCACCCGTTTGAATTTTGAACACACGATCTATGAACTTGTTAAAATAATTTGACAACTCAAAGGAGGACTTTGTGGCAAAATAATCACATGTTCAAATTAGTCAGCATTTTTGTGACGATTCATGACTTCTCTCCCTGGCCAAAGAGAAATGAAGTATTTGCAGCTAATATAACTACAGTACATTTAATTTATAAAGCATGTTAATTTCCAAACCACTTTCACATCTAGCTCTTGTTTTCTCCTTTTGACAGTCCCGAGGAGCAGGTAAGGTCTCATTTATGCCAATTGGCAAATAGAGAAAATAAAATTTGTGGCAGTCAAGTGACTTGTCTAAAGACACAATTGTCAGTTGGATGATGAACTTTCTAACTCCACTCTATTCCATTTGTAAAAAACACATTATCTCTGAGTAAAGTGAGGTGTACCTGTAAGTTAAATCAAAATAAAAGTATATATTTGCTCAGATGATCATAGAGGCCAGAAGTCAATTGATACATTTTGATCGTAGTAAATCAAGCTACCCTTGACTTACCGCAAATGTGATCATTTGTCTTTGACAGAAATAAACTGTCCGACAGAATACATCATAGCTCACCAAAAATTTGGCAACCAGGGTAAAGCCACGGAGAGCTGTTAATTCCGGGTAGCTTGACTAGAAAAGGGGACTTGGTCCACACTGCAGCTTTTCGGAGCTGCAAAGGATATTATGAGAAGAGAGTTCAACATTTGGCAGAAACTCCCTTTGTGATAGGGTTTGGTTGCCTGCCCCCTTTATACATCTTTTGAGACAAAATCTTTAATACACAGAATTGTCAGAGAGGATCAGGACTCAGAATGAAAACTTTGGTTTTCCCGCTGTCCTGTGACTTTTTTATTCTGTCCATTTCTGAAGCTGTTTCTTTAGGATGGCCTCTCAGTCACCCCATTGATACCAGTCTTCCCCAAGCGCCCTATAAAAACCTGGACAGTTTTTCCAGTCGGTGTCACCTCATCATCTCTGTCATCTCCTCTTTATTTCTTGTTCGTTTGGGGCCAGTGGCTTCCAGTCTAATGGCGGGAGGCACGTGGAAAAGAGTGGGATGTTTTTGTTTGTTCCTGTGATGGGGGGCGGGGGCCACTACCCACACTGACTGTCTGAGAGCCGAAGATGATAAAACCCCGTGACATTCAGGGAGGTCTCTTAGAAGGAAGAATCGTCCAGTCCGATGCCAGTAGTGGCCCAATAGTCAAGAAAGGAGGAGCCTCAGTCACTGCTCTCGGCTCCTCGCTGGTCTGCGCACCTCCAGCCTCTCCCCTCAGCAGCACTTTCCACACATCATCACAAGAGACGTAAAATTGCCAAGTTAGTCTTTGGAAGGAATATGCTAATCATTCCAGACTCCTGCTCACAAATCTTTCCTGTCTCTTCATTGTTCAGATAAACCGACTCAGACGGTTCAACAGCCTTACTTGCCTCCCCTCTGCCTCACTATCTTCAGCTTCAGCAGATCGAAACTGCTCAGTTTCCCCTAAGCCTCCTGCCCTGCTCAGTCTGTTTACGTTGTTCCCTCTGCCTTGAAGTGCCTTCCCCTCCTCCTCTGCCCTTGTGAATCCTGCCCTGTTCTTCAGGACCAAACTTTGAGCTGCTTCCTCCAGAAAGCCTCTCCTGATCTCTAAGATTGGAAGTCATTTCTAAAGCGCCTTATCATTTGACCCCAAATCGCTCTGAACTGTGTCCTCCCGCTTTCTGTCCTGTGTGGAAGGGCTGTTCAGGCTCCCTGTTGTACACAACACGTTCCTCAGATTGTGACTTCAAAAATTAAAGAATGGATATAAAGACCAAGTTAACACTATAAAAAGACATAAAGCTTGAAACCAGACTTTCTGGGCCGGAATCCTGCTCAGCCACTCACTGTCTGTGTCCTCACATACCCAGGTTCCTCATCTGTGTAAGGAGGACAGTGACAATGCCCGACTCAAAGATCAGTAGGGGGTAAAAGTAGTAACTATGTGTAAGGTACTCAGGAGAGTATGGGGCACATAGGAAGCACCCAGTAAGTGTTTGCTCTGGTATCTGTTTACAAGCAGAAAACCTAGGTGCTATGCCGCGTGCATGGTGTGGCTCTTATGTGGTCAGAAAATCACGTCTCACTGAATTGCCCCATCATCCAGTCAGATCCCCAGGGCCGGTCGTTACACGCCAGCTGTGCAGTTGTGTGAACTGAAGTGACAGAACGATTTTCCAGAGCCGTTCACGGCTGTTCTCACGTGATTCCGATGCAGCCCTCCTTGTTAGTTCCGGTTCTGAACATCCCAAACCTGCTCCTTACCCTGGTACAACGGTGGCCACAGGGCCGCTAGCAAACCTAACAAGGATGAAGGTTTCCAGGACAAAGTGAAGTCCTTCCACCTCCTCAGGGTCCCCCTTCCTTGTCTCATCCCTCACTCCCAGTTTGAAACTAATACAAGTGACGGTTGATGGAACCCCATCTCACTTCCACTGTGCTCCATGCTTTTCCCTCTGTCAGCTTTCCCTTTGCGCTGTTGTTGGCTGCCTCCGTAGAAACTGTCAAAAGGAATTAAATGTCTGCTCACGGGATCTGAATCTGGCAGGACTAAGTCAGAGCCCCAGAGACAACATGCATTTATTTGCCCCACAAATACGGTACAAAGAGTCCTAGACACCACTTGAGATTTACCAGGTTATCGCTAGCCTGGGAATTCCACCTCACTAGGTCCTTTCCTGGGTTTGGGCAAATACATTTTTCTCTCTGTCATGATATGAAATTAACAACAGACACGATGTAGCCTTGAACGTGGCTTCTATCTCTGGGCCCCAGATACCCAGAAAGTGGGACTCACAATGCTGACCTCGCAGCTGTGTTGTGTTTAATAGGTAACATTTGTAGAGTCCTGACCATGTGCATGAATCTCTGTGGTCCTAATGTTACCACCAGTTTTATAGGCTAGGGAGTTAGGAAACTGCAAAAGATCACACCATTAGCTAACTGCAGAATTTTAATTGTACCCCGAGTCTCAGAAGGCTAGAGAAAATGTAGGAAAGGTACCTGTTATGTGGTTGTATCTGTTGCCTATTGCTACAATAATGCTAGATGACAAACCACCACAAAACCTCAGAGTTTTGTTCATGAGTCTGTGGATCATCTGGGAGGTTCTGCTGAGCGGGGCTGAGCTCAGCAGATCTCAGCTTCAGTTGCCATGCATCCGTTAGAGGGTCGGCTGCAGGCTGGCTGGTCTCAGGTGGCCTCAGCTGGGTCACCCAGTTCTATTTCACACGAGCTCTCATCCTCCAGCTGGCTAGCCTGGTTTCATTCTCATGGCAGAGAGAGGGGTCCAAGATAGAGAATTGAAACTAGCATGTCCCCTTGAGAACTGGTACATCAGCCACTGCATTTTATTGGCCAAAAAAGGTCACAAGAACAGCCTTGATTCAGCTAGGGGAATATATCCTACTGCTTGATGAGAAAAGCTGCCAAGTCCTATTGCAGAGAGAGAGCATGGTGTGTCCCGTGTGGGCCACCAGTGCCATCAGCCTATGACAGTGGTCCATACTCTATCATACATCTGCATGATGCAGCACAACAGAGAAAGTGCTAGGGACTTAGGTAGAAGCCAAATCCTAAAGAACTTTAAGCCGGAGGAGACATTACCTCCCTAATTGAGCCAGTTGGAAAAATGATGACCTAGGCTGTGTTCTAGGTCATCATTTCCATTCTATGATTCTATGATTCTGTAGTGGACTCATCTACCTAGAGTCTGTGTTGTCACACATACATCCAACACAAGAGCTTGCATAACGTGACACATGAAATTATATGGAGGATGAAATAGCAGAGCAAGAGAAATGTAAGGCTGGTTTTTATTTACAACTCATCAAAAGGAGCTTTCAAAGATGTCCTGGATGGAATTTCTACACTTTCTTTTATAAGCCCAGGGCTGTGTTTTACCTGTGTACAAAAGAACCCCTCCTTCTGAAGGTGGGCGGGGAAGAAGGGATGCAAGAAAAATCAGCTGAATGAAAGAATGAAGCACATAGAATAAAGGAAATTGGCAGGGTGGGTAGTTTTCAAGGTGACCCCATGCTAAACCTGAGGTATTCAAGAATTCCAAATAAATAACAACATCATGTGAGGAAAGGGCTGTACGTTACCAGCGTTACCAGCAGGGCAAGTGGTGAAAAGTACCACGTTGTAACGTCTTTCTAGCCCCAGAGCACGGTCTGAGGATCCACGGTGTCGGCCGCACCTGGGAGCTGGTTAGAGATGCAGAATCTGCAGCTCCACCCCAGACCTGCTGACTCAGCCCCTGCATTTAGCAAGGTGCCCAGGTGACGCCTACGGACGCTGAAGTTCTAGAGGAACTGCTCTAACAGATAGCGTATGGTGTTTTGGAGGCAGAGAGCCCCAGGCTTACTCCTTGGTCAAGCCAGCTCTCCAAGCCTCATGGGGTTTATTCTGCACAGTGACAATCCCAGTCTACCCACGGGTTTGTCGTGGAGAGGAGGAAGTGACATAAGGTCATTGCGGTGTTCTGACAGGCAGATGCGTGGATCTGACACCCCCTATGCACTGATTGACAGCACTGATAAGAAGTGCAGCAGGCAGTCGGCCTGCAGCCCCCAGACATTCCGGCCAGGATGATTTTTAAAGAGAAGCAAATTTCCCCTTGCTTTTCTTCTCACGCGCTGATCAGGGATTCTCATCGCAGGCTGTTTATTAGAATCACCTGGGGCATTTCTTTTTTCTTTTTAAGATTTTATTTATTCATTTGACAGAGAGAGCATAAGCAGGGGGAGCAGAGGCAGAGGGAGAAGCAGGCTCCCTGCCAAGCAGGGAGCCGGACATGGGGCTTGATCCCAGGACCCTGGGATCATGACCTGAGCCGAAGGCAGCCACTTAACCGACTGAGCCACCCAGGCGCCCCCCCCCCCCAGGGCATTTCTTTTTACATTGATGTCCAGGCCCTACCCAGGGAGATTCGGATTCGTTTGTCTGGGGCGGGACCCCAGCGCCGGAATTTCTGTGAAAGGCCTGCGGGCGATTAGGTGAGCGTCCAAGAGTGAGAACGCCTGACTGCAGGCTGTGGCAGGGGGATGTCTGAGAAGGCGGCCCTCAGCCTCTGTCCTGTCCCCCTCCCTGCCACAGTGCTCCACCAGCTGTGGGCTAGGGGCCTACTGGCGAAGCGTGGACTGTAGCACCGGGACGGATTCTGACTGTGCCGCCATCCAGAAGCCCGACCCCGCTAAGAGGTGCCACCTCCGTCCTTGTACCAGCTGGAGAGTGGGGTTGTGGAGCAAGGTAGGTGACCGGGCTCCGCGGGTTCCAGGGGGACAGCCTTGCCATGCGCTTGCTTGCGGAAGGAGGCGTGTCTCCTCCCTTCCTCCCTTGCTACCTCCCTCCTGCCCTTCCCTCTGATACCACCTGGAGGAGTCAGTCCTGGGCATCACCATAGGCCCTCTCGAAGTTACCCAGCAGCCTTAGAACATGTACAGGGCTCTTATTAACCCACGTTTTTACCTGCTGGCCTTTCCCCTTCCTAGATAAACTGGAACAAAACGTTAAATTCGTGTAACCGAGTGCTGGTCCAGCATGCCACATTGTTTCTAAATTACTTAAATGTCGCATTCTAATTAAAACCAGACATCCTCACATGTATCGTTGAGTCATGACTCAGCAGCTGCTCAGGAAGCAAGCGTACTTTTTCATCCTCAGACCCCAAATGAAAAGAAAGTGGAGACAGAAAGAAAAAAATCGGTCTTTCAATGTGTATTTCCCGTACTGATCTTTTTTGAAGTGTGGTTACACTCTCTCTGCTAATCTGGCTGTGGTTACTCATGTCGCTGTGCTGTCTGTAGGGTCCCTTGTGAAAGACTGTATCAAGTTTCGGGATTAGTTAGCCTTGGTGCTTTAGGGCACTAACCAGGCCCAAGCTGGCCTGGGGCTGAGCCAGCTGCTGGGGGATAGGACCCCCGTCAGTGGTGGGGCGGACCTCTGATCGGCAGGAGGAGGTGCAGAGGTGAGAGCTATGTATGCGCCTTCTGTTTGCCAGTTTCTCTTGACAGCTGAGACACAGAAGGGAGAAGAAAGAGCTACCCAGAAGTTTGGAGAGGCTGGTGAGCCTTGCATCATCCAGTATTGAACTCCTGCTCCCAGACAAGCAGGACCACCAGATGTCTCACTGGACATCTCTGGTTCTGGCAGACCTATCTGGAAGACTGGAGTGTGCAACATCATTTATCTGCGTTAGGCCCCTTCTCCCAAAGTAAGGCTCCGATTCTGGGGAAGAGAGGGACAGTAGGGTTACTCCCTGAAAGATTACCACACATCCCTTTGATACCTGCCACCCTCCCTTTCTTCTGCTTTCATACTATTTTTCTTTCAAGAACGAGTGCTAGTTCTTTCTTTTTCTTCCAACTTCTTACAAACTCAGGATCCAGCAAAGACTAAATGCTTTGCTACAAATTCTCTTCCATATCCAGAAAAATCTCAAGAGACATTTTATATTCCTGACCCGGCCAAACGTTGAGCAGTCCTAAAGGCCCGCCTTGTTATCACTGGGAATAGTCCTTTCCTTGGAAATTGTCTAGCTCAAAGAAAGGACAGATGTGCGAAATCATTCACACTTTTGAAAAGACACTCCCATGAAAAGTACCAGGAATTCTAGCCTGTGAAAAACCCTGCATGAGAGATCCAGAAGCAGTTCTCTGGGGTCAGACCTCCTGAGGAAAGCCCGGCTTGGCTGGCCCATCTGTCTCTGGGTGTCCTCTCTCATGACGGGGGGGTGGGGGAAGAGGGGGGCTGCGGGGCTATGTATGCCCCCCTGCAGCGCATCTGGTTCTGGTGGTTTCGTGGGAGCTCTCCCATATCACCAGGCCTGCCAGAATGAGATAACCACCACATCCAGAATCGGATCCTCCAAGTTACTCCATTCCTCTCACTCAAGAAACTGTTTCTTCTCTCAGGATACTAGATAAACCTTGTCAAAGATGTGGCTTAAACCCTGATCCTCAATTGCCCTGACTTCTGTGTTTCTATTATTATGGGTCTTACACACCTGACTTTCATTTTTCCCAGGCATGTTAATTTAGATTTTATCTTAAATTTTGACAAGTAAGTGTAATTCCTTTTTAACTACCGCATCATTAACCACTTCATACAGATGTCTGAAGTCCAAATCATGCACCAGGAAAGATTTGAGGGCCTTCTTTGTTTCACTGTTCTATTAGGACTTCGAAACATGCTCAGAGGCAAACCTCCAAAACCTAGAGTCGGAGCATAGGCCCTTTTAATGTCTTTAAATGCCCAGAGGGTTTAGATTCTGCCATGTTGATGGTTTGCCTTTTCACAGATACTTTCTCAGAGGGAAGAATTCTAATTTTACCTTGAATCTTCTGCATTACCCCCCCAGTCTCTGCCCCCCATCCACAGACACCTTAATCCTCATAGGACTGCGGGTCTGCCTCAGCCAGCCCCAAACCTACAGGTAGCACCCCTGAGGCCTCTGGGTCACTCGCCAATAATGCTCTCGCTTTGTGATGGCTGTGAGTTGTGCTTGTTTTACTGGCTTCTGTCTCCAGCACCATGGGGCTCCCTGATGAAGCCCGAGGCAGCTGCTGTGGACACGTTCCCCTGTGTGTGAGAGTAGAATAGGACTCAGTGTTAAGCCTCTGCCTTTACCATGTCTAGAAGCAGTCTTTCAGGATGGCTTGCTTCCCCTTCACGCATCAGTCTGTCTGAAGCAAAGTTAAGGTTGTAGTCCTTGGGTTTGTCCCAGAGGCATGCTTGGGAAGACGGCTGTGCAGAACTGAATCCTAAAAGTGGTGCTGGGCGATGGATGGGACACGTGTGGGTTGGCAGCCTTGCTATGTCATTACCAGCATATGACACTGGTGCATTCATCTGAGAAACTGTGTTTCTCGCACCTCTGAGAAGTAAAGTGGATGATATTGCCTCCACTTACCTCATAGAGTGGTTATAAGGATCAGAAAAGAAAATGTTAGTGAAACAGCTTTGTAAATGGTCAAAGACTGTTCAGAAGAAATCCTGGGCAAACTTTGAGCTCCAGATAAAAGTCAGGACTGGCTGCTCTTAGGTACTTACTATCCTCTGGCTTCCTGGATTCAGGGCAGAAAGCCTGTAGACAGGTGACCTTGGAGAAAGTTCTGTCAACAGGACTGGCTGGAGCAGGTGTCTACTCCCCAGTATTAAGCAGACAAGGTGCTCAAAGTGTCCAGGAACTTTGGAGGAGTTGACCTACCTTGGGCCCTGGCACTCGCCGATACTATCACGTGCCTAGCATTACACAAGAGCTTTAGATCATCAATTCCATTTTCATCCAGCTTAGGACCTTCTTTATAATTCCCACTGAGGAAATGAAAGCTCAGGGTGTTTAAATCACGAATGCTCAATCACACAGCTGTTACCAAATGCTCCCGATTTTAAGAAACCATCAACAGGGGGACACGTCATCCAATTAATGACAGCTTTTCAGGAAGAAAGAGAACACTATACAATAAATATGTACATCAGTTGTAAGACACATGCCAATTTCAGAGCATTAAAATTTCTATGAGGAAAAAAGAGGGAGTGTCGTCATGCAGGAAATTCAGGAAGTGACAAAATGGGTTTGAAAAGCCTTCCATTGGGTTTGACACCAAAGCGATGCATCTCCCACAGCTCCACTCACCGCCTAGTGGAACATCTTGATCCCTGCACCTTCTGAAGTTTTGTAAACTGGTGATTTGACAGCCCCTTTATTTGCTTTCTGAGAATGAGCACTTCCCTTTTCATAGTTAAATCTTAACAGATCTTGACTATTTCTGAAATGAATCAGAAACATTTTTACATTTTTTCTTGGAATGTTCTGTCTTCCCTCGTAGGCCGTGTTGCACTTTTATTTCAGCAGTCATTGACTTTTGCTGGAAAGTGAGAGAAAGTGGCAGTCTTTCCTTATGGTCTTGGGTTTCAAATATTTGCTAATATATTTGCCTATATTGCTAGTCTTTCTGTCTTATTCTCCTTCTTGCCTTTGTGTTTATTAGATTTTACAGATTGTCAGTGGCATTGCTACATTTTTTTGGATCTGAATTTTTAGAAATGAACTCATAGGGAAAGAGCCCCTTTCTTGCTAAATACAGACCATCCCCAACTTTGATATATAACATGTTCCCAGGAACATATATTAAAGTCCAATGTGCAGACGTCAAAACATAGAATTGCATGTGATAAGGGATCCTCTGTCCCCAGAAAGCAAACATTGAGTAGCAAGAAGGTCATTATAGACTAAAAATCACAGCATTTATTTTATTCTTGGTATAATTTGTTGTATGTCTGAACTGTCAGACATGTAACACCCCCGAAGGTTTTAGATTAAGGGATCCCTAAAAAATAGAGGAATGACAATGAATTAGAAACATTTAGGACCACAGGAAGCATGAACCCAAGACCACTCCAGTGAGGACTGATGTCCAGACCATGGGGCTCTCCATGATGGCCCCTGCCCGTCCCTCTGCCCACCCCGACTCTTTGCCCTAGCATTCTGACCAGCTTGCTATTCCCAAGCAAGTCTTGTTTCATAGCACTGTGCCTCTGTATATGCCATTCTCTCCATCTTGAATGTCCCCCACCCTATTTGTCAGCTGAGTGAGCATCTACTTATCCTATATGCTTCAGCTCAAACTTTGGCTCCTTCATTTAGACCTTTCCTGACCTCTTCAGGTGAAATTGCCCACCTCCTCCATTGTGCCCTCACTAGATCATGAACAACTTACGATGTAATCTTTATTCCTTCTACTCATTTATGTAACTCTCCTCTCCTGTTAGATTGGAGTATAGAGTCTGGAACATAGAAATACCCAATAACTGTAAGGGAAGTGGGGGTGGCATGGGGGAAGAGATGGAAGGATGAATTTTGGTGCTGTTCAGCTTAGAATTTTTGGAATGAAATATTTAATCTTAAGGGTCTTACGAAACTGTTCAGCATAAGGAAAGGAACAGAAAAGAATTTTTTTATATCCCAATTTAGTATTTGGTTCAACTTAGAAAGCAAGAAAAGTATTCTGAAATCAGAACAGAATACAAATGCAGCGATCCCATATTTCATACCACTCCAGAATGTTGGGATAGTCTAATCATCTAGTTTAACCTTTCCACACCAATGGAGAAACAGAGGCTGAGACGAGCGGTGGTTAACCCACAGTCAGGTAACCACTTGCTGTCAGGATCACACCAGAGTGCAGTCTACCGACCTCCCAACGCTATGCTCGAGCATTTCACTATTCTTGACTGAACACCCTATGTGAGTCCAACATGGAACGTGTATCAGGATGACTTTGTAAATCAAAACAACACAAGGGAGAATTGTGATTTCATTTTCTCTTCCAGTGGCTCCTATAAGCTAAGGGTATTTTTCATTCTAACTTGATCTGGTCTGCAGATCACACTAGTTGAGCTGAGGTGGTAACTGGAAAATGAGCACTTTTGGTCACAGTAGGGCATTGGCCAGGCTTTTTGTTCTAGTCTGACTTCTGTCCTCAGTCTGGTCCCCAGGCTCCAGGTTAGGAAAACATGAATCCAAATGACTGTCCTCTAGGGCAGTAAGAAAATGAATATAATAATTGGCATTCAGCATACAAACAGAACAGCATTAGGAGTGATTTAATATCCTGCCCCTTCTCTCTTGCTAACTGAACAAGAGGCTGTTTTGAAAATGGAATGGAAAAGTCATGGTTTAGTGAGTGTCTTCCATTATTTATTTCAGCATATTAATAAAGTTCATTTCCCACTGAATGAATAACAAAAGGGGAATGCTAATTTGAAAATTAAATTTGAAATAACAGATTGCAGCAACAAATGAAAAATAGGAAAATAAAATCTCATTTCATACTTACATCTTGTAAAATTCCCTTGTCCTAATACAGAGCCCTGTTGCTTTATCACGTGCTATTTCCCAGAAATCTGTTTTGTCAAATGAATGGCTGCTTTGTGTGGAAATTATTAGCATGTTTCCTCATTCGCTCTGTGGCTGATTTCAAACTGACAGTTACTTTTTACTTTGTGTACTTACCAAATGGCCGGAAAGTGAGGTTTTTAAAAAAATTTATTTATTTATTTATTTATTTATTTATTTATTTGAGAGAGAGAGAGAGAGCATGAGCGATGGGGAGGGGCAGAGGGAGAGAGAGAGGCAGACTCCCCACTGAGCAGGGAGCCTGATGCGGGGCTTGATCCCAGGACTCTGGGATCATGACCTGAGCCGAAGGCAGCCACTTAACCAACTGAGCCACACAGGTGCCCAGGAAAGTGAGGTTTTTTATTTGTTTTGTGTGTGTGTGTGGGGGGGGGGTGCTCTTTGGCAAGTGTCATTTATTTTTAAGAAGCTAAACATTCAATTTATGGAAGCATTAGAGCATCAGTCTGTCCCTTGTCACATGGGCCAGCAGGATGCAGGAGATGCTATGCAAGCTGTCGGCATGTGGGAGGCGGGCAGTGAGGAGGGCCTTGTAATGGCTTTCCATGAGCCTGTGCTGAGCAAACTCTCAGTGATGAAGGCAGGGGATGTTGGCTGTGGGAGGAAGGCTGGCGGTAGGGACAAGCACAGGGTTTGCTCACTCCCATGAGTCAAACCACTGAGCAGTTATTCCAATTAATTCCCTCATATAGGCCCTTCACTTGACAAAGGGCAGCCCATCCTGCCTTCAGAGTCACGGAGCAAACAGGTTTTTAGCAGGATTCTGAGGGAGAGATGGGTGTGGCTTGGCAGACACATCCCCTTGTGGGCAGCCTTTGTCACCCAGGATGACTACACACCAGAGGGACAGGCTGCCCACTGAGGCAGACCTGCACCTGCAGACACCCGACGCCAGGCTCTGTGGTCTTCACCACAGCCCTGGGAGATGCAGTTATATCCCAGTTTACAATTATGACACCTGAGGCTCAGAATGTTTCTGTGACTTGCCCAAGAGCTCATGACAAGTGAGTGACAGAACGGGACTTGCCACCCAGTCCTTAGACCTCCCCACCTGTGTTTTCTGACATGGGCAGCCCCATCTTTGGTTGCTGCTTGAGTGACTCCCTCTCCAGGGCCTGTGAGGGAAACAGGTCACTTGAGCTAGACTTCACCCTCCTTTGTGCCTGGAAGCCTTGGAACTCCACGGTTCTCCCTGCAAGCCCCCCTGGAATTCAGGGGAATGGAAGCCTGGCGCCAGGGACCCAGGCATCCCCTCCTGTGTCCCTCTCCGTGCAGTGTTCCAGAAACTGCAGCGGGGGCTTCCGGATCCGGGAGATCCAGTGTGTGGACAGCCGGGACCACCGCAGCCTGAGGCCGTTTCACTGCCAGTTCCTGGCCGGCATTCGTCCCCCACGGAGCATGAGCTGCAACATGGAGCCCTGTGAGGAGTGGCATGTGGAGCCCTGGAGCCAGGTATGGCCTCCCGATACATCGTCCACAGACCCGGGCAAATGTGAATCTCTATGTTACCTTGCGAGTCTAGAAGTCAGGGAAGACCACACGTGCATCGTGACAATGACAGGCCTCCATTCAGTGGCCCAGCACTGTATGGAGGAGGCCGAACAGGTCAACTTAAAGACTACGTTGTGTGGTTTCAGCTGTGACAATGCAGTGTTTTAGCACAACCCAGTATCCCTATGGATATACTGGGCACAATTGGGGTCCATGTTGGGGGAATGTACTCAGACCACTCTGAGGAGAGCCATTGAGGGCAGAGTCTCACATACCTCTGCTAGGCCTCTGCCTAGTTGAGCTGGGGGTCATGGCCAGCTCCTTTCCACACACAGTATATTTTAGAGTTCCACCTCTCAGTTCAATGCCCAGATCATTGTTTATACAAATAAAAGGAAGTGTGTTTGTGCCTGTATGTGTCTGTCCTCTGTTTTGTGAGGGCCTAGGCTCTGCTAGGTCTTTGTGCTACGACAGCACATGAACGGAAAGTGACTGTTCTTCTCATTTGCCAATAGGCAAGTACATCAATAGCTCCCAAAAACTACTCCCAGCCATATCCATGTGTGGTAGAAAGAAGAAAAAAAAAGGAACCCAGCATATTTTGAGTGTGTCTGTGGGCTAGGCATTTTGCCTACAACACTTGGTTTAATTCTCACAACAACCCGAATAATAGGCTTTATTAATTTCATTGTATAGGTGAAGAAATTGAGATTCAGAGACTAAGAAATTTACAACAACCGAATAACAACCCGAATAATAGGCTTTATTAATTTCATTGTATAGGTGAAGAAATTGAGATTCAGAGACTAAGAAATTTACATGCGTTCACACAACTAGAAAATAAATGGTGGAACATCAGTTTCAGCACAAGGCAGACTCCAGTGCCTGTGCTCTTTCTACCGTAGCAATTTGCCCAGTAGGCATTGAACAAAGAGTGAACTAAGGAGAAAGAGTGAATCAGTAACTGTTTGTGGGGGTTGGGGTGGGGGGGACCAAACCTTCCACCTGCTCGGGAAAGGAAGGTGGTGAACCGCAAGTATAGGATACAGAGTTAGTGTCAAAGCTTACAGAAGACTGCCCCACCCCAAGCCACTTCCTGTCTACATGTCAAGCAGCCATGCTGATTCCTGAGGCTCTGGGCCAGTACCTGGTGCTTTCTGGGGCAGCAGCTACCACTGTCCCTTCTTTCTCCTCCTTCCCTGCTCAGCTCTAGGGCACATAAAGTGCCTGCTATTCCCACACTCTGGACCTACGCCTCCAAGCCATCCATGTATGATGAGCCTGGTGACAGGTTTCAGAATCCAGGAATCTGCAGAGGAGCCTTGTAGAGAAATGCAACTGTAGGTTTTTAAAGATGAGCCATCAGATCTGCTCTCTGAAAAAGATGTGTTCTGGGAGCCCCAGCCAGGAGCTGTTCCCTGAAGGGCTCCCACCACCCTCTTTTCTGAAATTGTACTCTGTGTGAGCAAACCACACAGTTGGAAGACTACCCTCTGAGGGAGATGGAAAACGCAAAAATCATTTTGAGTACTTCGCTGGAGCTTTTGAGAATCTGGGAACCCTTAGGTGCTTTACCCTGACTACTCATGATGCTACTTTGTCTGTACATACTAGCAGACTACCATCATGAGAATATTGTGGGCCCCTTCACTTTGTCAGCCAGCCCAGCCTTCCAGCATGGAAGAAGCATTTCTGCTGTGGGGATGTCTCTACAGGAGAGCTTCTCAAATTTTAGCACACTTCAGAATCACCTGGAGGGTTTGTCAACACAGAGATGCCTGGATCCCACCCCCAGAGTGTCCAATTTTGAGGTCTGGGGTGGGGCCTGAATTTTGCATTTCTAACAAGTACCCAGAAGATGCTAAAGTCGCTGGTCCGGAGACCACACTTGGAGAACCGCTGGTTTGTACTTTCTTCACCTCCTTTCCTGGACATTATGTGGCCAGGTGGCCCTGAATATATGCACACGTGTAGGTATGATGATCTCAAATGGGGGAATCCCTCGCCTCTCCTCATATAGGGTTAAAAACAACAAATACGCAAAAAAATCCATGTTGATTCTCAAAGTTGGAATATCGTGAAAGCAA
This sequence comes from Zalophus californianus, assembly GCF_009762305.2. NCBI lineage: Eukaryota > Metazoa > Chordata > Mammalia > Carnivora > Otariidae > Zalophus > Zalophus californianus. Next base: position 127,738,780 of record NC_045599.1, read on the forward strand.
TAGAATAGTTCTTTTATTGAGCAGAAAGCATTTATTGCATGTAATTATCCTGTTTTCTATGGCACCACCACTCAACGTCGTGCCTGATGTGATGGGCAAGATGTTGCCAACCATAATTATTTTGTTGTTGTTGTTGTTGTTGCCATACCATAATTAAGATTTTTAAAAGTACTTTCTTTTTAATTTTTAAAATTTTATTATGTTATGTTTCAAAGATTCTTAGTGGATAATGTAATTTCGTTCTAGAAACCTTAGGAAAATGAGACAGTAGATCTTATAAAATTATATTAGTGAGCAAAAACCTGACGTGTTTTAGAGTTGTATCACTTTAGGAATCCAGCTTGTCATCTCAAATTTGTTTTTGTGAGCATTACAGTCAGTGGATCAGACCCTGGGGCAAACCCATCAATTCCCCTATTCCAAGTATGGACAAATTTAATTCTAAAGCATTTTGTAGTAGGTAAGGAAGACTGAATCCCATTTTAAGAGGAAATAAAATTCTGTTGCAAATGTGTGCTCCCTGTTTGGACTGTTGGAGCTAATCATAATGAAAACACCTACATTTTACATTCTGGTTTCTAGATACTTGTGCTAGAAGTCGGAATGCAAATAGCATGATGTCCATTCTGGAATGACCACTCATTTAGGTTTTTAACCAGAATTCCTTCTGTGTGACATACTGTTTTACATTGAACTATGTAGCATCTTCTGATTTTTTTTCTCCTCTTCATATCCTCAGAATGCCCTTTATTAATTTCCTTCTCTCTCTTTAATTTTTGTTTCATCACTGTTATGCGGTCATCACGAGGACCCTGGCGCAAATTCCAGTAGAGACACTGGTATTCTTAATAGCTCTGTAGACAACAAAAATGATAATAAGAAGTTCTTCCCTGATCACTGCAAATGTCGTCAGGTGATTTTTACCTAAACGTGTCCTTGCCCTACCTCAGTGTTCCAGGTCCTGTGGAGGCGGAGTTCAGGAGAGAGCCGTGACTTGTCCGGGAGGCCTCTGTGACTGGACGGAAAGGCCCACGCCCACGGTGCCCTGCAACAGCCACCCCTGTTGTCACTGGGCCACTGGAGACTGGGACCTGGTAAGAGTCGGTTATATTCCCTTCCATTTACTTTAGTCTTTTAAAAAATAGCATTTTTTTTCTCTTGATTTCAAAGGTAAGGTACATTCATTGTCAATGTTCAGTGTCTCCATTGATTTACAGAGGGTTTCTACATATTTTAGGTCGGGTACTCTTCTGCCATCCACACCTCTAAGTCTGCTAAAAGTTGATCCTTAACTGACATGTGGTTCAATGTTTACTGTCTTGAGCTCAGAAGAGAAAAGTTCAAATACTATCAAAAGAAAACAGATCAAATACCAATATTATCCCAGAGGCACAAAAACCTAAGGAAAGGCAATTTTGGGTCCCAATACCTTGGATCCTGGGGCTTTTCCTGAAGCAATCAGGAATGGATATGCCCTGAAGCTTGAGGCTTAGCCTGATTTTGTGAGTTTCAGATCTTGTCAACCCGCAGATCATCTTGCCAGATGGCCAGCCTGTTGGATGGAGAGACAAACAAAAAATTAAACTGCAAATGAGGGAAAGATTGATTGTCCTCACAGAGTTTACTTGTTATGTAAGTAACTGTATCAGTGACACTGACAACAAAGAATATTCTCCCATAGACAGATTGTGCCATCCCTCTGATTTGTCATATCCTGGATTCTCTAGAAAATAGAGTCTTAAGGCCAAATCTAAAACTTTATTAGTTTATTAGGAAATACAATGTCAAGGACGTAGGGATGATGGGAAAGAGGAGGGAGACAGGGAAGGAGGGGAAACGAATATGAGGTGATACGTTACCAGACTGACCACGTGTCCTAACTGACCACTGCTCGGGGTCAGGAACAACTGGTTGCTTGCTCTCAAAAGAAGGCCTTCTAAAAGCTGTATAAACTACCTCCTCTTAGGGTAGTTTGTCCAGGGGCAGGAAGGGAGGAAATGATCTATTGGCTCCTATCTCTTGGGATTGGGTAAAAAGTCTCCTCTCAGATGACTAATATCCCCTGTTGTCCGGGGTTATTCATGTGTGGGCATTGGGCAGGCCCCACCATGTCTCATGTCTCAACAAGAAGAGAGTCGGGAGGTGAGAGGCACACAGCATGGACATGGTGTGCAGGCCAGTGGGTTGGGCTGTGCCTTCCTGAAGTTGGTTACCACCTCAGCGGGGACGGATCAAAGGCCAACAACTGGGAGACGGGGAGGTGGGGGGGGGGTAGGCAAGAGGATCTGATACACAAATCCCTCAACTATTAATATTTTTTAAAGTAGCTTGTTCTTGTATATTTTGATAGTTATAACACAGGCCAATGCAGTATTTTTGCCAAATGTAATGCCCCCAGATACTTTGAAGCCACTATATCCTTATTGATTCTCATTGTTCAGAGTGGTGCGGTTGCTCCTGCATGCCCATGACCGGTTCACAGGCTGGCATGTGTTCTTGAGAAAGGCTTCTGCTGGCACATCCAACTCAAGGTTGTGCTGGTCTCTGACTATCACCCATTTGAATCCAGGAAGAACAAGATGATTCATTAGTGCTAAGGGGACATTGTACATGAATCGTGTGGCCTGCAGAAATACAAAAAATGCATCGTTTATTATTTTCATAGCTTACAAAAATGTCCAAGAGACAAGGAAAAATGATGTCAGCCACTTCATTAGGTAGACAGGGCACATAGTACTTTCTGTGAATTCCCTATTTTCACTGGCATCTAATGTTGATTCATGAATTGCCAAAGGATATACCGGTGTCAGGGCAAGCTTTTGTTTGTGCATCCCACTGAGCTGTCTGCCAGGGCTAGCCCCCAGCTTTCACCCTGTCCCCATGGGTCATGTGAACAGTGGAAAATGTCACGTGCAATTGTAATTTTTTTCATCTAAATGTAATTTAATCACTGTATATTTGGGCATCTTACAATATCTCCCTTGGAAAATGACTTCATTTCCTGTTCCCTAGAAATTCAATTACTCCAAAACCAAATTTCTTCATCCATCATTGAGTTCAGAACCTTTAAGATGAAACCCAACAAATAAATGTGTGTTTCGGGATTAGGCTTTTCCAAAAATACCCTGGGGTGGGGGGGGGGGGCGCCTGGGTGGCTCAGTCAGTTAAGCACCTGCCTTCAGCTCAGGTCACGATCCCGGAGTCCCGGGATTGAGCCCTGTGTTGGGCTCCACCCTCAGCGGGGAGTCTGCTTCTCCCTCTGACCCTCCCCCCACCATGCTCTCTCTCTCTCTCAAATAAATAAATAAAATCTTAAAAGAAAAATACCTTGGAACCTTGGGTAACAATATAAGGATCACTAAGCAGATCATATATGACCATTAGAAGAAAATAATTGCTATAACATGAACTATCATGAAAATGTTAAAAATGTGGGCCCCATTAAGGAACACAAAATCCCATAGAAGATTAACAACTACAGATGGACATTTTTAAGTCTGTCGATTCCCTGAGGCTCTAGTACCTTATTATTCATTGTAAAGGAAAGCTGAACGATATTCTTTCTGGCAAGAAAGATAATGATAGCCCAGCAAATATTACAGTAATGACGTGTGAAGCATATCCTGCTCTTAAGGAACTCACTGAGAAGAGAAAATTATCAAAAACACCCCATTTGCCTGTAACAGTGCAGTCAGCTTCTCATTTTGGCACTTAGGTAGCATTCAGTTGTAAAAGGTTTTGTGTGGTGGTGGTTCTTCAATTTCCAGCACCTTTTTTTCAGTTATAATCATCTGTCTGGAGTTAGAACAGAAAGCATTAAAATCAGTGAAAAACTTAAAATACATAGACTGACTCAGCAGTTCTACCTATAATAATTTAGCCCACAAATACACCATCAAACAGAATCCTAGATGATGATAAAGATGTTCATTGCCATGTTGTTTGTAATAGCAATTCCTATAAATAACCTAATCTGCTCTGATAGAACTGGTCAATCTATTAATTTATTATAGTATAGCCCTTTTAAGAATGAGGTAGACCTATATTTCTGAGTTGTAAAAATTTCTAACAGCATAAGTTCAAAATTGCTTTAGAGAGAGTTAGAAGTAACTGCCTCTTGGAGGTGGACATGAGTTAAAGTTTCCCTGGAAGAGCCATGTGTCAAAAGTCCATCAATTGTGCATATCAAAGATGAGGGGACATGAAGAGTAGCTAACACCTACCAAGACAGCTTTTGGAATTGCTCTTGACCTCCAACACCTATTATTAAGTGAAAAAGGCAAATTATAGAGCCCAGGTAACACATGTGGATGGGTTGAACATATATATTTGCCTCTCTTCCCCAAACTGCATTCAATAGAAGAGATAAAAGAATTTAAAAGTGCCACAAATCCACAAAGACAAGAGGACAGGAAACAGTATTGGAGAAGGAGTCAATAAAATTTTGGAAGCTAGAAGCAGATAGCCAAACTTACAGTTGACTTAGCATGCCAGAGAAAGCTGAAAACTGTAGAATAGCAGAGATTTCCCAGGTACCTCTGAGGCAGCAGTGTGTGTGTGTGTGTGTGTGTGTGTGTGTGTGTGTGTGTGTGTGTGTGTGTGTGTGTGTGTGTGTGTGTGGTGGGGCGGGGGGATGGAGTTGCTTGAAAGTTTATGAAGAGAGGCAGTTGGATCTTTAGATCTTTCCTATATCCTGACCATAGCCTGGAGGTCTTCTCACTGGAGAAGCAAACCAAGAAAGACTTTGGAATCAGTCCCAGTTGGTAGGGACAAAAGAGCTTATCTCACCAATGATCAAGTGAAAATACACACAGTAAATAGTGTCCTTCCCCCAACAGAGCTCCACAAAGGCAGGGGACTGGGTTAGCCCCAAGAGAAAAAAACCCCACATAATAGATCTCTTCCTGATCACCTTATATAAAGCACCTGTCAGTACCTGCCACACATGAAACTTCCAGTCAGCTCGTAGGTACCTCATCTTAAGTCAATAGCCTAGGATTACTGGACATTTGAAAAAAATCTATCATACCAAGGACAAAATAACACAGAACAAAAGAAACTCCAAGGAAGAGAGACCTTGAAAGAAACATCGAATTCCCCCCCCCGCCAAAAACTATACTCTCTTCAGAGAAACAAGAGACTACATCCGTGACATAGCTTCCTAGTACAGCTATACAAAAATATTCAGAGAACATAAGAAAAACTTAAAAATTTTTATAATAGCAAAAGTAAAAATGTAAGTATAAGGATTGGGAAAATAATGTGGAGAAATCTCTCAAGGAGAACAAAGACAAAAAGAAAATAGGATAAAAGATAAGAAACGTAGGGGATCAGACCAGGAGACATAACATCAGAATAAGATTCCAGAAAGGGAGAGTGGGGATGGAATAGAAATGAGGCAGGCAAAGAATTAATAGAAGAAAATTCTCCAGATTTGGAGAACATGAGGCTCCATGCCCATTAAATGTTATAAGAAAAAGGAAAGTCAGGAGAGCGGAGGACCTGTTTCTACACCAGCAGAAGCAGAAAACAAATCTGACTTTACATGGTTGTTACTGGGACTGAACTCAAGGATATCTCCTGAGCACTTAGAACTGTGTCTACCAGGAATTAGTAGTAAGTGCAAGAAAATTATTCAGTGAAGATGCTTGCATTAGTTCTAAAATATCTAATGTTCCTCCTCTTCATATTTCTCCATTCCATCCATGTTGTTTGAGTGGCAGCAACACCAGAGTTTTATAGCTGCCCACAGGGTGAACCTTTGCCGATCATCTGCTGAATCCTGAGAATCAACATTTCCAAACAGAACAGTTTAAGCTGAAGAGAACCCTTGCGCTTTGATTGGACAGGGCATCCAGGACTGAGTGAGACTAGCGTGGAGTTCAGCTAATCAGCCTTAGCCCCATCCCTATTTTGGGATGCTCAGTTCTACACAAAGATTCCTTATTGTTGCTGCTTCCAAAGAAGTGGAACTGAGCATTCAGAGAGGTGCACCTTCTCTCTAAAACCCCCAACTCACAGCATTACTACTATTAACAGAACCCAAATTAGCAACCATGCTTAATCCTCCAATTAAGTACCACTCAAATTCATGCATCTTCTTTATCACAAGTCGTTTTCATTGACTAATAAATGCATGGACAGTGACCTCTCTGCTTATTTTTGTGCTTGGCTTGGAATTAGTTCTTTCATCTTAATCTGCCCTGCCCAAGAGGGCCAGGAGGACTTCCACACCCAGGACCAGCCCAGCCTGGCTCCATCAGACCCTTAGGAGCAGAAAGCAGGAAGGGAAGTCATTTGTTCTTTATCTAACAACCTTATTTTACAGAGAAAGAAAGAAAGAGGTTGAGCGAATGATCCAGGACAATATGAAGTAAATGGAAAAGCCCATCTCTGGAATCCTGGTCCAGTACTCTTTGTCAAATTCTGGCTTGATTAATTTCCCTTGTTCTTCACGCTGTCCTCTGTTGCACACTTTTGTTTATTCAGGATCAGCTCAGTAGTTATTTCTTACTGGCTTCTGCCCTCTGGGAGGTTTTGATTATATAAGAAAGATAAGGCTAAAAGTAATAAAACACGAAATAGATGTTAATCATTAGAGTATGTGGGGTCCACAATAGCCAAAATGTGGAAGCAACAGTTTGGAAGTATCCAAACAGATGAATGGATAAACAAAGTGTGGTATAAACATACAATGGATAGTATTCCAGCTTAAAAGAAATTCTGGCGCATGCTATAATGCAGAGGAACCTTGGAGACATTATGCTAATTGAAATCAGCAAGGGCCAAAGGACAAATATTGTATGATCCCACTTATATGAGGTAACTACAATAGTCAAATTCATAGAGACAAAAAATAGAATGGTGGTTGCCAGGGGCTAGGGCTGGGGCTGGGAGATGGGGAGCTCTTATTTAACAGGGACAGTGTTTCAATTTGGAAATATGAGAAAGTTCTAGAGATGGATAGAGATGATGATTGTACAGCAGCGAGAATGCACTTAAGGCACTGGACGGTATACTTAAAAATGGTTAAAATACCGAATTTTTATGTTTTATAGGTATACACAATAAAAATACTTTTTTTTTTCCACAAGTATATGTGATAAATTCAGACACATGTTCTCACATCCCCAGGAATCCTAAGCTGCTTTCGCAGGCCAGAGAACCTCCCTTCTGCTGGTAGGCCGCCACTTCCTGACACTGGGGTTCCATGTACCTGTGTGGCTTGGGGCCACACATGGGCCAGCCGGGCCCATTCCACATTCTCTCTCCATTTCTCCATGGTTTTCTTCTCCCATTTCTCTTTCCTCACATCTGATTCCCAGCCGCAAATCAAAACGAGTTCAGAGAAACTGGATTCCTGAGGCACCGGGGCCTAGATACGAAATTTTATTCTATTTTTCTTGCTGTTCAACCTTCATCCACATTCTTCAGAGAACCCCATAGTAAATTAAGCCAAATTCAGTCCACAGTCAGTAATACAGACTCCTCCTAAATTCACATCTCCAGATGACTAGTGCTTTATTCTCTGACCCCTTCAAGATGATTCCTGATAGTGGAGACTTCTCCCTACTTGAGCACGGCGGCCTTAGAGGCTCCGCTAGAGCCCCCATGGTGCCGCTGGGGAAGACTTGTGACTCTCCGCGCACCCCTCTCTTTCAGTGCACTGCTTCCTGTGGGGGTGGCTTTCAGAAGAGGACCGTCCATTGCGTCTCCTCAGAGGACAGTACGACCGAAGACCGATGCGTGTGTGATCACGAACCCAGACCTGCAGAATTCCGGAAATGCAGCCAGCAGGCCTGCAAGAAGAGTGTTGGTGGGTGAACGACTTCGCCGGCTGGGGAGAGAGCTTTTCATAAATAAGGTGTCCCGTGTGAATCGATGTGGTTAGTTTTAGTCCCCTGTTTTGCGCCAGGAATCTTTATGCTGAAGAGGCCAGCCAGCTCCACTCAAAGCAAGCTGTCCATTTGGTGAGATTTGACTCTAATTCCTGAGGGGTTATTCATCCATTTTCCTACTCAGAGCGCATTCACACTGACGTCATCCTACACAGATGAGAATCACTTTTGCTTTTTCAGAGATTTCTGAGAGATGTGCCAGCCTTTCTCAGGAAACCAGTCAGGTGCTGAACGGCCTTCTCTGTTGATGCAGCACCACTGGCTTAGATCAGGCTCCACAGAAACAGCTCTGAGGTGCAGATCTGGGTGCAAGGGATCCATTTCAGAAGTGCTCCCGAGGAAAACCATGAAGGGAGTAGGGGAAGTAGAACAGTGGAGGGAGAAAGCACAGCCAGTCAGCTGCTTCAGCCTGGTCCCACAGGGGGGCTCCGGGGTGTAAGCCATGGGTTGGAGCCGTCTGCTCCTGAGGCCCAGGAGCTGGAGTTTCACACTCCCACATTTTTCAACCATGGGCCAAGGGCTACCCCAGCGGAAGGGAATTCACAGGTGTTAAAAGCTCTCTACATGGAGAGACAAACCAGCTCCAGTAGGCTCTGTGGGCAATCCTCCAAAAGAGCCAGGGTCTCTGGGTATTAGTGGCTAAAGAACAGGGATGCTGGGACTGGGGCGTCGGAGGTGACACATGAAAACGGAGCAACAAATCTAAGGAGGGAGACCTGAACAGGGAAGCATCAGTGTTGTCTGCTACATTCAACCTCCACTTTCAGAAAGCATCCCAATACTTAACATGACAAAGGTGATCAGAAGTCATTCAACTTGGGATGCTCACTGATATGTGAGGGTTTTTTTTTTTTTTTTAATTAAATTAAACACCTAGAGAGAAGGTTTTCAGGCAGGGAGAGAGGATTTTTTGATAGTTCCATCTGTTACGAAGTAAAGAATGCCTCTTATAGATGTAGTCCTGAGACTGGGATTTAGAGGGTCAGGTTGAATTTACTCTGCCCCTAATTAAAGAACTGACTACTAGACATCAGCAGCTAAGTGAAAAACTCTTGAAAACCAGCATGTTGGTTGTACACAGTGGTAGTTGTGTTCTGAAGATTCTTCAAGATGAGAGGTAGTGAAGGCTGTGGTCTGTTAATCTATTCCTCACTTCCTTCCAAGGACTGAGGGTGCTGGCGTCCAACAGAGACTGCCATTAGAGTTCATACCCTGAGAAGATTTTCCCTAGAGGTTGCTTGTTGACAAATCATGCACTTACTGAGCAGATATTTGCTGGGCCCTGACTGACTACATGTAAATATAATGTCAAACAAGAAACAAAGCTGCAACCCAGTGACACTGATAAGGGAGGTAAGGATGTTACAAGAGTTCTTGGAAAGGGCATTAACCGTAAACTGGGGAGAGCAGGGAAGGTCTGCAGAGGAAGTGAAGGATGAATAGACAGGTCAGACAGGAGGTTCCTGGAGAGGCCTTCAGTTTCTGCAGTAATCAGGGAAGAATACAAGGTCATGCACAGGAGTCTAACTCAAGTATGAAGGTCATGGGAAGCTAAGAATGGTAGGGCTGGAGGGAAAAGCTGGAGCTTTGGAAGCATGCCAGGGAGTTTGGACTTTATCCCCAGTGCAGAAGGAGCACTGGAATATTCCAGACAGGGGTGTGGGGATGAGAAAGTCATGCTGGCTGCCATGTGGAAGATAGACAAGGAAGACCACTTGGGAGACTGCAGCAGTCTAGTCCTGTTTGACCACGCCCAGTGTTAGGGCCTGTTAAAGTCTACGTAGATAGTCTTTAACTGTTTTATTGCTGGACGGTGCAATCTTCAATAATCGAAACCAGGTTAAATGTATACTTGGTATTTTTTTCTCTTGAAATCTCACACTGACAAGGTGATGACTAACAGCTGACTGGCAACAGATGTAAATAGCAATGAATTCCACTCATCAACAATTATCAGAGCAACAAAAGTTAATTACTAACTCTCCTGAAGGCAGAGCCATGCTTACTCATATAGAAACAACACGAAGAGCAGCTTCAAGAAATTCCTTGCTTTTAAAAACCCACCACCCCCCCTTACCCCTGTGCCCTCTGAAATGCTTTGAAAATAAATCATTCAGTGCCTGGAACCTTGTCAGCCAGCTAGCCGTCACAATAAACATATGCCCTCTGTACATCTTACAAGATCAGATATGAATTCCGCGTGAGGTTTGCTTTCCTCCAGGCCATTTTACTTCCTTTAGATGCCATCTAAGTTGTTGATGATTTAAATTCTAAATCAGAACTACCATTTCCAAAGTAGAGACTGTAAAACCCTAAGTAGGTTAAAAAAATTTTTTTTATTTTATCCAGAAATATTTACTGAGTATCGGGTATATTCTAGGCATTACACTCATAATGATTAAAAAACAAAAGCAAAACTCTTACGCACACCATTCCTGGGGTTTTTTGTTTTGTTTTGTTTTGTTTGTTTGTTTGTTTTAAGGAATGAGGGGTAGAGAAGGCAAGAGAAAGAATAAGGAAAGTAATAAAGACACTACCTAGGCCCAGAGTTGCTACAAATGAACATTTGAGTCAGCAAACTTTCTACTCAGGAATATTCTTCCAGATGAATAGGATTTCATGTTTTCATTTATTCAGCAAATATAAGGGATCACAAGATACATCTCAGACAAGTGCTAAAAAGTGAGAATACAGAAATGAGTATAATACAGCCCCTGGCCTCAAGGAACCCAAACTCTTACAGAAACTGTATTTGTCAGCAATAGTGAAATTGTTTTTCAACTTTCTTTTGTGGGCAAAATATTATCCTTTCAACCTAGACACAGCTGACAACAAAGGAACAGGCTTCTAACTGTCCCTTTAAATTTCCAAGCTTGGTTTCTGTTGAACTGGCAGAGGCAAATTGGGATCTCCTCTCCAAGTTGCCCCTAATTATAAGCATTGTGTGTGCTTCGGCTGGGATCCAGTTTGCTGATGAACACAACAAGCCTTCATTGTTTTATAATAATAAAGAGAACTGTGCAGTCAAGCCATGCCACGATGTTAGGCTCATGGTCATTGTCTAAATGAGCTTCTAAACATGGGCCTGGAACACAGGCTCCCAATTTAGGCCACCACTATCCGTTCTTCCTTCAAGTCCCCCACTCTCGAACAGGAGGACCGCAAGACCCAGCATGCTCCCAGGGCTCCGAGGACCATTGAAAAGCAGGGTTCAAAAAAAAAAAGAAAAGCAGGGTTCATAATCCCATGGTTCCCAAGATCAGGCAAGAACAGCAGGTGTGGCTGAGCCTCTGTTGTTCCTGTAGGTGTCACCTGACCTGCCAGTTGGGGGGCCTATGTTGAACAAGTGAAGATGCTGTGTTCAAGGAACATCTGCCCATGTGACCCCCTCCTCCCCCATCGCCAGTACAAGAGCTTCATTCCCTTGGTGGCAGAGTTTTAGAGGCACTGAAGCAACAACCGAATCCCAGCCACCAGCTACATGTCAGCTATGCAATATTGGGCCAGTTACTAAGCCTTTCTGGAACCCTCAGTTTTTAAAAGAATAGTTATACCTACGAATACATTTCTATATGGATCCAATGAGATGGTATACAGTAAGTACATTACCTGGTATGGGGTAAGTGCTCAATACGTTGTATTTCTGTTATGACTATTGTCATAGGGGAGGAGGTGCATTACTGTCCTAGGGCTACCATAACCAACTACCAGGAACTAAAGAGCTTAAAGCAACAGAAAGGTATTCTCACAGTTCTGGAGGCCAGAAGTTCAAAAAATCAAAGTCTCGATAGGGCCATGCTCTCTGTCTTAGCTTCTGGTGGTTGCTAACAATCCCTGGCTTTCCTTGGCTTGTAGCTGGGTCACTTCAATCTCTGCCTCTGTCCTCACATGGCCAGCTTCCCCTCAGATGTCAGTGTCTTCTGGTGGCTTTCTCTTCACTGTGTGTACCTGTGTCTCCTCCAGGACACTAGTCATATTGGATTAAGGGCCCACCCTATTCTGGTATGGCCTCATCTTAATTTATATCATTATTACACCTTCAAAGAAATATTTCCACATAAGGTCACATTCACATGTACCACTCCCACTTTGGGGGACACTTAAACTTTAGAGGATGTAGTTCAGCCCACAACAGGTTAGGGCTTTGGGAGCCTCTAGGAAGCCCTTTTTAGAATGGTAAACACCCTTGAGAGATCACACCAGAGCCTTATCAGAAAAGGCTCATACCACCACTTACAGAACAGTTCAAGATAGAATGTAGTGCCGTGTTTGAGCAAATATTACAATAATAATGCAAGTTTGGAGACTGATGTGGGCCAGCATGGCCAAGAGAAGCTTCATGAAGAGATGGGATGCAAGCTGAGCTTTCACACTTCCTCTGTCTTCTTCCTTTCCTGAAGTAGCCCCAGAGCACTCCCATACTCATGTCAGGGAAGACGTGGGGCAGAGAGCTACACCACATGCGCCTCTTCCAGCCACCCTCCACAAGGGCTTCGGGAGACACTGGCTAAGAAATTGGAGCAGGCCCGTGACACCCAGGCATCCGTGCTGGTCCTGTTCCAAAGCCAGCAGCCTAGAAAGGAATCCTTGCCTGGTTCTGAATACCAGCGCACGTGATGCCTGGCCCAGACCCCACGGAGAACACCAGCTGCCCTCTTGGAGCTGTGGGAGAGCTCCAAGAGCCCAAATTCTTCTTCCAGTAGGAATCCTTGGCTGAAACGTGTACTCCTTCTGAAACAGAGCACCGAAGAAACTTTCCTGTGGGATTTTAGGAGAGATTGGATTTTATAATAGGCTTAAAGAGGAGGCCTAAAGAATAAAAGAATCAGCAGTGAAGGTTTTTGGGTTCTAGGAACATTGTGCGTTACCGATTCCCAAGTGCCATTCGAACCTGCAAACAAAATAGGATTCTGACAGCTAACCGAAGACATTTATTTCTTTGCAGAAAAACAAGGTGCCATCGAGAGAATGATGAGCTATGAGGAGATTAAAAGCATTTTTTTTTTTTTTTTTTTTGCTTTCATGACTGGAAGGTGAAAAAAAGGCAGAAAGAGGAAAAAATACTCGCACAGTTTTTGGGTAGAGGATAGTACCTCAATCTCTACTTTTACTGCCAGTCCTATTGACAGAAGACAGGAGTCTATGAAAAAAGTTTTTCTTCAAAACTATTCAAATCTCTTCTGTAAGGAAGAAAGCAAGGCAACCAGAGCTCAGAGAGGCCCTCAGGCAAAGTTTGAAACAATTTCACTTTAGAGAAGAAAAATCTGCTCTTTGGGGCCTTACTGAATATCTTCCAGCCCAAGAGTACGTGGACCAGGCCAACCTGAGTACCGCTGCTAGAATGTATGTGCTGGGGACCCCTGAGAAATTCCCTGCATCTTGGATGAGGAAATGAGGCCAAGGGGTGGGGGTGGGGGGGGATGAGGGACTTACTTGCCTAGAGGTTTCAGAGTAGAACAAGGATTAGAATCCAGGTAACTCATCGGATGCTTACTGTGGGAATTATCTGTGTATGTTTTATGCTTTCATCTACGTGGTACATTTCTGGAGGGCAGTGATCACATTTTATATATCTGTAGCTTCTGCTCTGCTGAGCTCTGCTCTGAACCCGTTGGTTAGTCAGCTAGCTGGGTTATTGTCTGGTGCTTTGAATGATATGATTGATAAAACTGTCTCTGTTTAGCTCTGGCTATGCTGCTTACCAGCTGGGTAACATTGTGCAGGTTTTTAACTTCTGTAGGCTTCACAGTCCTCGTTTGTATAATGGAAAGACTCCTATTTGCCTGATAGCACTGCTGGGGATATTAAGTGAAGCAATGCTTGTGAAACATCGCGTTCAACTATCGCATGACAATACTGCAGACCCAAACACCTCTAAACCCAGGGCCTTAAAACTACAATCATGTGTAGTTAGCTCAGCGTCTGAAGGTCAGCTAAGGTTCAGCTAATCTAGCTTAGCCTTGGTTGGCCTTGACTGCCAGCCGTAGGTTCGGTCTAGGTTTGCTCCATGTGTCTCCCATCCTCCGTAGTCCACTAGCTGTGCAAACCAGGTCCTTCTCCTGGGGACAGCAGAAGTTCATCAGGCCGGGCTCATCCCCCTGCACCTCCCAAGGCCCCGTAGGGATCATCTCTACTGATATCACATTGTCCAAGGCAAGTATTGGGCTGAAGCCAAAGTCGAGCAGTGAAGTATTCACCACCCACCAGGCAGCCATGGCAAGGGTGGGAATGTGTATAACACTGTTACACAGTAGTGAAGAACTGTGACTGATAATTCAGTTTAACATAAACACTTTGCACAGTGTCTGTTACATAATCACTGTTCAGTGGGTGTCAGCTACTATGAATTATTGTGAAGCCTTTCTGGGTAGACATATAATAACATCTTCCATTAATAGAAGTTGTGCTCATTCACTTACAAAGGATAATCTTTGTGGTTTTTTTTTTTTTTTCTTATTTTTCTCTCCTTCCACAGATTTACTTTGCACCAAGGACAACTTATCAGCCAGTTTCTGCCAAACACTAAAAACCATGAAGAAATGTTCTGTGCCCACTGTGAGGGCTCAGTGCTGCTTCTCATGTTCCCAGACACACATCGTCCACACCCGAAGGCCAAGAAAGCCACAGTTGCTCAAAAACCCCAAAGCATTCTAAGTCCAGAAGGAAGCCACCCCCCACCACAGACTACAGCAGCCCGGGGACTGACTCGACTGCATTCCAGCCCCAGGAAACCATTTTGCTGAGGTTTTTCGGGTCCAACTTTGGCTCAAAACAAAATCCCCTGTGTCTTATTAGCCACAAAATGCCCTTGCAAAAGCCATGGGACTGTAATGCTTGCTGCTCCCTGATAGGCAGGTGAGATATCCAGGAGGTTCAGGCATCTCCTGGGATGTGCTCTTGGGAAAGGTGCCAAATTAGGTAAGTCAGTGACATGATGTCTTTCCCTCCCTTAAAACTAAAAACGAAGACACCAGATTTTTCCCAGACTACCTCAGGAGTATCAGGAACTAGAACCACATGCATCCAGGGAGCAGTCTTGTTAATTTAGCTTGGTGAAATCATCCTTTTTTTCCTCCTTACTTGGGGAAGCTGCTGTTTAATAGGCGTGGGAGAAATTTCAGGAACATTCCTTTAATTCACCCAGGCAGAGGGCCACTTTCTTCAGCTAGCACTCAGCTGGGGCAGGGAGAGAAAGTGTTGGCTATTATCACTCAGCCCCTGTAGACTCGGTATCTGGGCTCTTTAGACTCTCGTGCCTGCCTAGAGACACGAGAAATGAGAGGAAATGGTCAGAAACTGTAGGATTTAGTAAAGGTAAGGGATTTAGCTTAATTCTAAGGGAGACATCTCTGACTCAAGGATAATTTCTATGAAAACTCTTAAAAAGAAATGAACAGAAATCAATTTCTTGCCGGTATAAGAAAAGAAACATGGACCTTTATACTTCCCACTTTCCTGGCCAATACCTTTCCTTTGGGGAAGAGCTGATGAGTCTTCCCATCTGACTTCCTCTCCAGTGTGTTCCTTGCCTGAATCATCAACTCAGAGGATCAACTGTCTTTCCACTGCTGGGGGTTCCTGCACAACAGCTGCCATAGCCAGGTCCATGGGTGCGACATACCCCCACCTACCCCAAGGATGGAAGATGGAGCTCAAGATCAAAATATTTCAGAGGACCAGGTCAACTGTATTAAGTACAAGAACTTGATACAAACTTCTAGTCTTGAGGGAAAAAACCCACAACTCAAAGTGAGGTTAAACATGACCCCAGTACACCCAATAGTTACTTTTGAAGGTCTGTTCCTTGGTCTGTTCTCCAAGTCAGGAGAGTCCAAAACAGTGAAATGAACGTGAAAATGCTTATTCTGGATGTTCTCACCACCCATCAGGAGGCTGTGGTCTCAAATACAAGGCAACTTTCCTAGTTTGTAAGGGGAGGCATTTACATGAACTGAACCCAGAGAGCGAGGATGGGTGGGTGGGTGGGCCGCTTGACAGAGGAGAAGGCAGGGATGGGGCCTTCATGTCATGAGCAGCATAGTTCAGACGTATGCACAGGTAGAGGGCAGTTACTATTCACCATGGAGCACAGAGTCCCCTAGCTCCCTTGAATTGCCTATCCATTCAGCAGAATGGTGCTATTGAAAAATGGTGCTAGTATCTAGAAGGTGGCAGAACTAACATAAACACATAGATAGATGTGTTTGTACAAGTGGGCAAGTCTATCCACATCCGTTAAATATGTAATGGTGTTGCTGGCCAATGCCAGTTCTATTGCTTGGACACTAGAAGCTTAACATTGTTGTATGATGTGCTTTTTATTTTTTTTTTCAAGCCATTAATGTGTATTATTCTGATAAAGTCCTGTAGAAAATAAAACACTGGGGTTGGGATGGAACTTAAGAAAGAGAAACAGGATGAAAACAGACATGTTTACCTGAAGCCAGGGAGTTTATTTCTCAAAGATGACATTCTTGTATTCTCTGTCTTTAAAGGCAAACATTGCTGGCTGATGATAATCTCTGGTGAAACGACAGTTTTAGAGAGGGGAGCCTTAAATGGTTAGTGACATGAGTGGTGGAGGAGAATCTGGTTTTTTCTAACGAGGCAGTTCACAAAGACTGTTCCTGGAGTGGAGTGTGGGCTTCCGGGGGGCTGGATGTTGTCATTGGGGCTGAGTTATTTCACCTGGTATTGTACTAGCTATCAGAGGCTTATGCATGTCATCAGAGACCTGGATATGACCAGTCTTTCAAAACTCAGGAACAAACCCAGATCCCTGCTGACCTCAGCAAACTCAGCTGGGCCAGATTTCCCAATACACAAAGTGGGCCACGTTATTTATGACCCACGTGGTAAAGATGATAGACGTGGGGGGAGGGTCCGCCCAGATACTCCATTCTAGGCCTTTCTCCAGTTTCTCAAAGACAAGAAATTAGCCCCTAATCATGCATCTCACACATTCCCTTCCTGTTTGGAGGCTGCGTTGTGGGATAGTTGTGTGACATCCATCATTCTGGACTCCAGGATAAAAATAGCCCTTGCTGTTAGAGTTATCTGACACAGTCATTACCTTGACAGTCACTCAGCTTTGGATCATCGGGGTTTTGACAGGTCCCTGTGTTTGCGATCAGAGAGGGGAGACTGAAGACAAGAACCTAGACAATGTCTTCACCATTTCTTTGGAGCTCACGGGATAATACGAAAGCAGCATCATTGGTTTATTTCACACACGCCCTCTTTTCTTCCCACCTTGAATAAGCAAGTGAGAGGTGTAGCAAGACACACTGGATACCCATCTACCATGAACCAGAGAGGCCACCACAGGGTCTGGTGCTTAAATACAGCAAGGTTCTCGAACCCATGTTGGTTTACATTGCCTTTCACATGGTAGAGTTCACCGTTCTCTGAAAAGTTGTGGGTTAATTTAATTCGTGAATATTGAAACATAATTTAGTGCACCATGAGAAAACAGTATTTCAAGAGACTAGTGAATACTTTTCTAAAAAGGGAGATCATTTTGTGGATACTACAATTGCCTCTTTGTGGGAATGACTTGTTGGATGGTGGGCTTTCTTGGTGCATGATCCCAATGTGGTGCTTTCAGATATTTAGTGAATGTTTTTGATAACTTTCATCAAGTTTCTGAAGCAAATTTGAGCGATTTATATTGTTTCAGACCATAATTTCTCAATCAATTGGCTTAAATCCTTCAAACTCTAAGAGCTACATATTGCTACCCCAGAGATTGCAGGTCTTAGCTCTTCTCCCTCTGACTTTACGATGAAGTCAGGGGACAGTGTTTCTGGTGCTCAGTGCACAGCGATTCACTTTCAGGGGAGAAACCACATGACATGAATTGCCTGGTGCTATAACTTAGCCAACATATTTGATGCTACTCCTGTTTTGTTGTATTGCAAATTCAAATATTGTTATTATTAGTATTATTATTTTAAATTATGTCATTAAAAAAAAAACACATAGTTGGCAAAGCACAGTTCTACCTATGACTGTCTTCCAAAGTGGTTGTATGATGTATATGGCCCGACCCATTTGCTCTCCCTGCATCTCTGTGCTGTGCTGGCCAGGCCCAGCCTCCTTAAGGGGTCCCTTGGTGGGTACCTCAGTACTTAAAACCAGATTGTAATCACAGCCTGCCATTGGGTGGTATTAATAAATGGCTAAACTCATTGATGTTTCCATGTGATTCATTTACTCCTGCTGTGAGACTCCCACCACCCACCAGTGTTACCCCGGAATTCAGCAACTGGAGGAGGAGGATGCCAATTTCTTCCTCCCACACTCCATGCAGATTCCTTTCTCTTCCACCCCTAGCTCATTATGTCCCTGGATGAGTCACAACCCAGGTGAGGTAGAACGTAGGTCTCTTCTCGTGCATGATTATACAACTGACACAGTCTACCATATGATGATCTGAAGTGATGCCCAGAATTCTCCTCAGCACCAGGTTCAGTGTATTCAGACTTGCAGCTCACAGTAGAACTTACTTCCTCAATCTATCCAACATGTAGACATAATGTTTAAGAGAAAGTAATCCACCTCTAGAGGATCTGACTCTGGAAATCCAATCCTTTTTCCAAAATGGTACATAGCATAGCAAGTGTAGTCAGCAAAGTTAGAATTTGGACATGGAGACATGGAATTTACTCAGATGGAACAAGTAAAAATGAGACTGGCAAGAGCCAGGCATCTGCAGGCAATCCCTAGGATGTTCGAAGGCATACACAGGAGTGGTATCGTTTTTTTGGGCCCGAAGACCTCACAGAGGGCCGTGAACGCCTCCTTGTTTGTACCTTAAAAACTCTTCTTTCTGTGATGACTAGGTAACTCTTATCCTACAAAACTCAGATTAAATTCTGTCTCCCCCCTGAGAAGCTTACACTAACCCTGCCAGAAAGACTGAGACACTTCTCTGATCCTCCTTCACCTGGTCTGTTTCTCTCTAGAACAATAGTTCTTAATCAAGAATGATTTTTGTCCCTAGGAAACATTTGACAATGTTTGGAAACATTTTTGGTTTTCACAATTTGAGGCGTAGGAGAGTGGGGCGAGAGTGCTATAGGAATCGCCAAGATTTCTGCTAAACATACCACGTGACAGCCCCTCCCCCCAACGAAGAATTATCTGGTTCAAAATGTCAATAGTTTGAAGTTGAAAAACTGCACTCAAACAATTACCACCCTGGAGTGAGTAGCAGCATTTCTGGGTTGAGTAAAACTGAGCTCACCCTAAAATTCAGAACCCACAAAAGGACTGATGAGGTGGGTCAGGAAACCTCCAAAGAAGAAAATATGTTTATCAGGATTCAAAGCACACCCGCTTGAAAAAGCATCTTAATGTTGGAGGAAAGAGGAGTGAGCATAGCTCCAAAAGAGTTTTAATCAGCCCCTGGGGGCTCAAGTGTTCAATCCTAGAGCGAGGGGCAATAAACCAAAAACAAGTAAAATAGAAAAATGACGTATTGGGGATTTGGAATAATCCTCCTCTTCCAACTGAGTTTTCTACCCAAACAGAACAGACATAAGTCAGATCGGAATAATAGCTTCACTAAAGGTGAGGCTGGCCTAGAGAGCATACTTTGGATGCAGATAGAAAAGGGTTTTCCTGTTCTTCTCTACCTCTCCAGGTTTCAGGCTCGAGGAAGATAGGGGCCAGAGAGAGAGAGAGAGATGGATCACTCAACCCATTAACCCGTTAAAACTATCCATAGCCATTAAATGTTCACAAATAGCAGCATTCCCTCCTGCACTGGGAAGAGTTCTTGACAAGGGTATCACAAAGGTCCCAAAAGGATATCCCAATACTACCAACACTGAGTCCTATTGTTTCTATGGAGAGAGGTAAGAGTAGCGTGAAGGGAAGACATGTGGGACTGGGGAGAACAGAGAAGGCATTATCTAAAAAGATTCCTTTTCCATAAATCCTAAATGAGGATATGACTTATTTTTTAAAGATCACAAAGAAAATACGTGGTAGGCACAGTTAAAAAAAAAAAAAAAAGACAGAGATTAATGAGAGAGTGCTCCTGCTTTTGTGCACATTCCCCAGCCAAGCATTACCCACGCCTTCCCTGGACAAGCCCAGACTCTCTCCTTTTATTGGTACAGCCTGGCACACCTCCATCTCCAGCTTTGTGGGCTGTTGTGAAGACTAGGGGTCCTCAGTGACGGTGCCTGCAGCCTCTGTACTGATAGTCTATGGTCCCCGGGGTCAGAGTCCTATCAAGAGATTCCCAAAGAAGCAGCACAGTCTGGCTGGAGCTGGGCATCAGGCATCAGCCAGCTGGGGGTGGGGGTGGGGGTCCTGCCCAAATGCCAATAGGAAACCACTGAGGTGTGGGAGAAAGTCATTACGAGAATTAGTCCACAGGAGACATTCTCTTGTTGCTCCCAAACTATCAGGAATTTGTAAGGTAGGTAGCAACAGATCCAGGGAAAAACTAACTCTTAAACCATGACTAACTATAGTCTTAATTTCAGACTACCAAGAACCTGCTTACAATTCTTTTACCATGCCACTCCTCCAGACTCAGCCCTTGGAAGAGAAGGAGAATATTTTTTGTTATTTCTGTTCCTGGAACTTAGCTCACTGTCTAGCACATAGTATGTGTTCAATAAAAATGTGTTGATGCCAAGTGAAGGAGTTGGGAAGACACATGAAAGTCTTTTAGTAACTGAGAGGTGAAAGATTATTCTGGAAGCTGAACTTGGTAATCCATTCAAAACCACCAGAGAGAGCTAAACTCACCATCATAGCTAGTAATCAATAATTATAGGCACTTGAAATGTCCAAGCAATTTTCAGGAACAGTATTTGGGACCATACTTGGGTGCCCTGTGAACTACCCTCTCACACAGGACCCAGAGGCTGAAACTAAGGAGCCCAATATTTCCACTTTACTAATGTCTGATGCCCATCCTCTTTCTGGGGTCTTCCCAGTGTTTGAAGGAGAGGCAGTGTGGTGGGAAGCAAACAGACTACACTGGGAGCAGAACTGGATGTAAGTCTCTGTTCCAGCACCACCAGCTTGTAGACTTTGGGCAAGTCTTGTGGATTCATTCACTTACATTTCTGTCTCCCAATGTGTGATCAGCTCCCTGATGGCAAGAGTCACTTCTTACTCGTCATTATCCCCCCAGTTCTAAATGCCATGTCTGACATGGAAGGAATGGTTGCGTGGACAGCTCTACTTGTGGAATGAGGCTGTTGGACTAAGTCCAGGCATCTGAGGGCTGTTCAGACCACAGGAAAATCATGATGCTGCTTCTGAGCTATTGATGTGATGCAAGGTTAGGAGAAGGGAAGCATTTTATAAAATAAAATACATATTGTAGCATATGAAGTATAAATCCTTAAAATAAAATGGGAAACTCCAAGGGCACTTCCTCAGTTGTGTAGGCCTCTCCCCTGCCTTGGGACTCTTTGGTGGAAACGTTTAAGGCCGGATCCAGTGTGCTCTGAAGTCAGATCTGCTCCTACGGTCTGTAACATGATGATTTCTTGCCTTCTGGCCACTATGGAAATCCCGCTGGACATCCCCCCTCTGTCTCTCCCCTGCTGCACAGTTCCTCACTGCAGTCCCCCCCCCCGCCCCCCTGCACCAATGCTCTTTGCTTGCTAGTCCAATTTTGCTGGCAGTCAATAAAGCTTTGATGGCGGCTGACTGGCTTTTTCCACTCCACCCCTCACCCCATCACCCTCCACTATCCTGGAGGCAATCATGGGCAGGATGCCAAGTAAAACAATGGTTCTCTTCCAGCTTCAACCCATAGCAGCCCGTTGCTGAGTGTTCTTCAGACCACAACTCTGAGGATGGAATAAGCGATCCATCCAAGGCACTTTATCCAGCTGGTTTATTTACACTGGTCTGAGGCAGGAGGCTGGGGGCCACTCCTGGCAGAGGAGATGAATCGCAACGTTCCAGTTCCTGTTGCTGCCTCCCAAACTTCCCCCAAACTCCTTGGTGTAAGAAGAGACACCACTTTATTGTGCTTGCCAATGCTGTGGGGCAGAGGCTTAGCAAGCAGACACACAGAGGGATAATTTGTCTCTGCTCCATGATGTTGAGAACTGCAAAAACTTTGCACGAATGACTCCATCCAAAACCCCTGCACTAAGAGACTTGAGCAAATATTAGCAGGAATTCTAGCAGCTTAAGGCCTTGTCCCTGGGACAGCCCACCCTACCCCCACCTCCCACCACCCCCCACCCCAGATGAGTTTCTGTCTGGAAAAGCTTGAGTGCACGGAAAGAATTTAGCACTTGTTCCAGCTAACACTTGGGGATAGGCCCCTGACTTCCCTTTTCTTATTTACTAAATAAAAACTTATTATAAATCCTTTCTCCGTCCCTTTGAGATGTATATGTATCTCCTACAGCCCAGAAGTGTCTTTCTCAAGGACTGAAAGCCATTCCTTTGAAATATAATAATCGGGAAGGGTAGGGTGCCCGTTTCCCAGTCTCTGTGGGAGGATAGAAACCCCACTTTGACACAGATGACCTAATCACATTGACACTGACCAACTCTCTAACCCAATTTTAGTAATTTTTCACCCCTTTACTCTGCTCCAGCCCCCCCCCCCACTCCCCCTTCCTGCTCTCACCCTCTCCCTTTAAAACACCAGTCACTTCTGCACAAACTGGAGTTGAACTCGCAGCAGTGAGGTCACTTCCTACATTCAAGGCAAGAGGACATGGACCCACCTCTCCATGGAGGAGGTGCTAAATAATTGGGCCTTTGACTAGAAACCACCATGTGCACCAAGTTCCAAGTTCTGTGATCGATAGAACTTCACCAGTCACAGATTCCATGTTTGCAAATTCACCTATTTGTTAAAATGTGGTCATAACGCCCAAACCAATACTGGCAATGCTCTCCTGATACATGCAGAGCTGCAAAAAATTGGTGTCACCTGCACACATATTCCCAGCTGAGGTTGAACAAGGCAATGCTCTGCCTTCTTGTTTCAGCTTTCATATAGTAAACGAGTGTTCTCTTCACGGTCTATTTAGTGCCATGTTTTTCACAGTTTAGTGCTTTTTGTTGGTGACTTCACTGGTTAAAATGGCCTCTGAGTATAGCGCTGAAGTCTGTCTGGGGCTGTGAGGTGCGAGAAGACTGTGCCGGGCATGCTAAAGTCTGAGAGAACATTGGGTTAGAATGACCTCCACAGGTCATGGCATTTCATGACCGTGAGAGTTAGGTAAAGCATTCAGGTGGTATTAATTATTCATTCTTTATCATATCAATTATTAATTAATTATCATTACCCTGCAAGAACTACACTACCATCCAAAACGCTGATACAGCTTTATTCAAAATAGTCCAAACACTGGAAACTATTCTGGTGTCCATCAACAGCAAGAGCAATAAGCCAACTGTGATAGATGTATATCATGGAATACCACTTGGCAATAAAAAGGAATGAACTATAGAGACACACAACAAGATGCAAGAACCTCAAGACATACGCTGAATATAAGAAGCTTTACCCAAAAGAAGACTACATAATCTTTTTTAAAATAAAATTTGAAAACAGGCAAAACCAATATATAGTGGAAAAAATCAGAATAACAGTTGCCTCTAGGGGCTGGGCGGGAGGGAGTGTTGACTAGAAAGGGCCATGTGAAATACTGTTGGGCTCTGTGCCCAGAATTTCTGACTCAGTACCAAGAATTTGCATTTCTAATAAGTTTCCAGGAGCTAGTCTTGGAAATCACACTTTGAGAACCATTGCTCTAACCTAGCCTTGCTTGATTGATATAGCAGACACCTCTGGCCACATTCCCAAGGCCCCATTTCCGTTCTGTATGCACCCAGGTTCATCTCGCTCCAAGCACATGCCGTGCATCTGGTTGCTTTCTGCTCCAGAGCACCATGTGTACATGCAGCTCTGAAAGGCGGAGGAGTTAAGACTGCTGGAGGCAACTCTCAACCAATGAGGGTGGCCATTGTGGATAAATGTTTAGGACCCCCATCCTTTAGGTGCACGAATGTGGGGATCCTGCATGCTTCGCAGGAGGTGTTGGCATTGTTGCCCACAGAAGCAACCTCTGTAACACACCCTGAAGCTGGCTTTCTCCTTCCCTGCTCCCTTCTGTTTCCTGAGATCGCTCCCCCAAATAAGCTATTCTCATCCAAGTCCTTGCCTCAGGCCCTGGGGGAAGCCAAACTAAGATAACTGGGTGTATGTTGGGAGATGAAAGAATGCTGACTACGATCACAATGGTGGCACCTGACATTACCGTAGAAAAGAAAGATGGTGGACAATGGCTTTGACTGTGCTGCACCCTTGTCAAATCTATTGTTCCACAGTTCCCATTTGAACTTCCAGTGTCTACTCAATTCTGCAGACAAAGATCTACCTGCTCTCAGCCTGGCCTTGGTTGGGGCAGAATCCAGGGTCGTGGCTCGGTGTCACAGGGATGAAGATGGGTGGCTCAGTATCAAACACCTCTCCTCCTTCTGGTCAGTCATGCCCATTTCTCAGGACACTCTCTGGATTCTGACCTCTGGTTCCCCAGATGTTCTGCCTGATCTCTGAGCCCCTTGAGAGTCTCCTGATCACAAATTTAATGCATCACACTTCATCAGTGGATCCTGCTTCCTTAGAATTGTGTCACTTTGCCTTGTCCTTGTCTGTCAGGAGAAGTGTTAGAACAGCATGTATGGAACATAGAAAGATGATCATATATGCGTGGCCCCATTGCAGGAAGCTGTGAGGCCACCAGAAACCAGACATGACCAGGCCTGGATCCCATGGTGCTGAGGCATACTTGTAGACTCTAGACCCAAAATATTAAACACAGAAACAACCAATATACACAGGAACAAGAACAACAACTCTCTGGAATGCAGGGAGTGAAACATTATCAACCCATAATGAGGAGGCATTTGGGGACAGCAAGCCCAGCTTTGGGTGTCCTCCATGCTCCCATGTCCCAGCGGCCAGCCTAACGAGCTCTCATCTCTATTCCCACATAGCCTCTTCATGATGCATCTCTGGAGACTGATTCTAGGAATCTCCAGGGCGCGGGGAGTTCTCCCGGTCTCCTAATTGCCTCCCTCTCCCAAACCTCTTCCAGTGTTGGCCTCTTCTCAGACCTGCACTTCCATGGTCCCTCCCAGTTCATCCTCACTTCCTCTCGCACAAACCTGGGCTTGCTCAGGCATGGGCTGCCCCCTGGTGGCTGTCTTCAGGAAGAGAAAAGCTGCACCAACCTACCTGGCCAACACACAAAACTGGTATTTCCCATTTAAAATCAATGCTGAGCCTCAACAGGAAAGAAATCCTCTTGTGAGAAGAAATTAGAGTGGTAGACAGTGGTGGTGCCAATCAGCTAATAAACAGGAACACCTTTCTCCAACTCAGTGGAAATAATTGTTAATGGAGTCCAATGGGCGGAGCTGCAGGGGACCAGCTTAAATCTACGGCTGCACAAAATGGCAGTTGGTTTTTGGCTGATTGTCTTTGCATCTGTTTTCGATTTCAGACAACAAGTAAGCTAATAAAGCATGAGATTAAATTAGCTCTCCTTGACCCTTGTGGGTTGAGAAATGGATTTGTTATGTATTGCTGGGAAGCCAATTGCCTTTAATTGCCTTTATGACCTATCAAAGAACAAAACATTAAGAAAACTCTCCTTCATTTGTGTTTGGGCACATGGGCATCTGAATCCATCTGAACAGGCATCTGAACCTCAGAAGACGAGGAAAGAAGATGCAAGTTGACAAACATTTCTTCTCTCCTTCTTACTTAGGGAGTAACAACCCAGGGACAAGAGGGTTACTTTTAAGTTAAAATTGTTGTCAGATTAAAATTAAATTGCTGTCAGTTAAAATTAAATATCAGATTACTGGTAGCAGGGAGATCAGAAGTGAAGGTGGTACAGCTGTGGGCTCCATTGTAGGGATTTTTTTTTTTTTCAAGATACTCACCAAGCTGAAATTTTGTTGACTATTCATTTGTACCATAGTATTCCTAATACATTTTCACGTCACAATTCCAAAGGCCAGCTTCCCCCAAGATGCATTGGCTGGGCTATCGTACATGGCCTCTGAGGTCCAGTGTAGAAGAAAATATCCACTCTAGCCAAGTAAACAAAGAGGGATCTTCTGGGGCTCCTTAGTAGGTTACTTGGCAGATAAGCCTCTGGGCTCTGTCTAGGGTCTTTGACGAATGAGAGTGGTCCTCCTGCCATGAAAAGCTGTGTAGGTGAAAGAGTAGAAACCTAGTGTTAGCATCATCACAGCATTCGCTTGTTCACTAAGGATTTTATTGACTGTCCATTGGACAACGAACACTATGCTTTAAATTAGGGTCAATTCAAAGAAGTATTAAGACAAGTCTCCACCCTAAAGGAGTTTGCCATCCAGCAGAGAGCTAACCCAAACATCTAAAAAGAAAAATTCAGGGGTGCCTGGGTGGCTCAGTCGGTTAAGTGTCCCACTCTTGATTTCGGCTCAGGTCATGATCTCAGGGTCCTGGAATCAAGCCCCATGTGAGGCTCCATGCTCCACGCTCAGTGGGGAGTCTGCTTGAGAGTCTCTCCCTCAAATTCAGAAGCAAAATACAGTAAAAGGGAATACATCAAAAGTCACCACAAAGCAGAATAGTTTGTGCATAGGGAATCAGAATAACCAGCCATCAGAGTTTGAAAAGATCACCGACAGGGAGAAATTTCATCTGAGTAGCCCAATCTAAGTACAATGTCTCATTGAAACAAACAGAGTCCCACAACCAAAAGCAAGTGGAAAGTATTTCCAAACTTTGCTAGCCTCTCTCGAAGAACATGAAGGAATGCAATTCAAAATCTACAGTTGTATTTCTCTAAATTTTTTCTTCTCCCTTCTAGTTGTCCCATATTTAGAGAGGCTCATTTTCTCAAACGCTAATTCTTCCCAGAGTTGTCAGGAAGCCCGACACCTTCCCTGCTTGTCCCCATCGTCTCCAGGCCCGAGTCTACTTAACCACTCTGCTCAATTGGCAGCATATAACCCAGGAATGGGCTTGCCCATGACAGGACCCTCTTTAGAGGGTCAGCACAGGAGGGAAGCCGGGCCGGCAAGAACAAAACACGAGTTCTCTCTGGCAGGCCGGTAGTTTAGGATGGATGGAATAAGGAGCAGTTTGCACAGCAGCACTGATAAACTTTGTTCCCATCACTAAGAAGATCGCCAGACAGAATGGAAATGGTCACGTGTAGAAGTTGCCTCCAGCTTTGCAACATCGGATGTGAGCAGGGAGACAAGACAGGGGAAGTGATGCCTCTTAGAGCAATATCGTGAGATACTAATATTGCATTCCAACATTTGAACTGTGATTTAGCCAAACCGCCCCTCAATCTACTTATATTTATTTAATGGGCTTAGGAATGTTAATCAATTCAGTGCATACTCTGCCACACATGCTATAAAAAATCATGCACACATGTGTCTGAGGGAAGAAGAAGGATCATCTGTTGTTATGTGTTTGATCCATTTTCATTTGTTTCAGCTTCTGCTAACTTCTTGCAAAGAAGGAATAGAGGTCACCAAAGTCTCGAGGAAAAAGTGTTTGAAAGAAAATGTGTTAGACTTCCTATTTTCACTTATTCACTTCTAATTGGGGAAAGGCTCACCGGTATCTAACTTTTGGTGTGAGTTCATGGAACACTGACAAAGTGCGTGGTCATTCCCCTAGTCTAAGCAATAAGAGCTGCAATTGTAAATCTCATCTAGTTACGCCAGCCTGTGAAAGCCAGCTGAGGCCCAATGGACACAATTGATCTGTTAAGGAGAAAACTTAGGAAAACAGCCGGTTGCTCTTCAGCACCTACAGGAGGCAAACAAAGATAAAAGTTTGCAAGTGCTTTTCCACCACTTTCCAAACTAGAAAGTCATTCACCATGCTATACAACTATCACCATCAACTGATAAAGTACCCCTGGAAATATGATAAATTGACATTCTCGTTTATACATCAATTTCCTGTGAGCTTGGTTAATATAAGTCAACTCCTCAGATAAAATTCAGTTTCTAAAGCTGCCAAGCTGAAAGTCAGAACTTAGACTATGATTGAGCCAACCCCCCCAACCCAAAACCTGTTGAGGCTCAGCATGAGTAGCTAGCTGACCACCCACTGTGGCAACTAAGCCTCTGTTTTCCCAGATCTCACTCAGCAAGTGAGACAGGCAATATGTTCTGAGAATTTCAATGTCTAGCACAGTGCCTGCCATATAGTAAGAATTTAATAACTTTTGTGGAAATCATCTTTTCTTTTGTTCATGGATTCATCAGAGAGATGTGTAGTCAAGAAGTTGGAATTTGGAGGAGGCAGCTAACATAAGGGCTGGAGGAGAGTGGGGAGGCAGAGGTGAGAAGACACGGGTCATGCTCTGGGACATGAAAGCAGCCTATTTGTGAGGGAGAATGTAGTGCCATGAGCAGGTGCACATCCAGGAGCTGAGCCGAGGAGTGGGATGCCCAAGAGGCTGAAACTCAGAGACAGTGTCCTGCCCTACTCACTCACCGTGGCAGGAGACCAGAGGTACACTGGGCCATCTCAGAGGGGGCTGGATGGGTACTTCCTCCCTCCTCACACTGATCTGACCCCCCCTCCTGTCTGCACCAGACCCAGCCTGTTGCAGCCCGGGCAGCAGAGAGAGTATGTGCTGGGTTTCTCTAGAGCTGCTGAAGGTTTTTCCACCAGCCAAATGTTGGCCCCTGCCCTGCCTGTTCTGAGTCCCAAGCGGTGTTTGCTTTAGCCTTGTCCCTGGCATCTGTGGGGCCTGGAGTAAGAGTCCAGTTGGAGGTCCACATACCAAATGTCTTAATGCTTAAAGGTTATAGAAAAAGCTACATCCTCAGCCCAGCCTGGGTTTCCATCCAGCATCCCACGGCCCTCTCCCCTTGTTACTGAGAAGTTAAACAAACCATCCCTGAGCTGGTCCTGCCTCCTGAGAAGCTGGCCCAGCCCCAGGACTGATCCCAAGTCTGTGATGGACACGGACCTGGCCAAGCTCCCCAGGAGCTCAGGACCTGCAGGGTCACCTCCTTGGTGCCTCAGGTTTCCAGCTCAAAATCTGCAGGCACTTCTAAACACTTGCCCAAATCATGTCTCTGCGGCGGAGGGAAGGGGAGAGCCCGGTCATCTGGGGGATCTGCTCTGCCCACGAGCCCTGTGCACTTGCCCCTCAAGCCAGGGCAGCCACGCTCTGTCTGCTTTCCTCGGGTTGAGGCCACGATGCCACCTCCTCAGCCCGCACTCACATGTCCTCACACCCACAGAGCCTCTGGCCTGAGGAGCCCAGGGGGTCTATCTGGAGTGTAAAAAACAAAAATGAACAAAAACAAAACATAGGAATGTATTTCGCCTTTGTCCCGGGTGCCACAGTCTACAGGCGGCATTTCAAGCCAGGACGCCCACCCAGGGCGTGTCATTCCCAAGGGCAGTACGACATAGGAAGTACACCTAAGCGGGGAGAACTGCCCCCTGCCTACAGCGTCTGCCGTGTACGACAGAGCCGTTCTGGAAAGAATCGTTTTACGTTCATAATCTTGAGTCATTCTCAGCATAACTCCCCCAGCTAGTACTAGGAAGAACACGCCATAGGATGTCTCTCTCATGTAACCATGCACGAGGGAGCTGAAACTGAAGCCCGAGCTCCACGGGGAGAGAGAGAGAGAAAAGAGACTTTCCTGCTGGCTTTCCTGCTTGGGAAGCTGAGCTTGAGTCCTCCAACAAACTACCACCAACTGGACAGCTTAAAACATCACACGTTTCTTGTCTTACACTTCTGGAGGTCGGAAGTCCAATTCCGGCCTCATGGGGTTACAATCCAGGTGTTGGGGAGCCTACTTCCTTGCCTCTTCCAGCTCCTAGAGGCTGCCAGCATCCCTTGGCTCACAGTCCCCATCCTGTCTTCAAAGCCGGCACCAGCTGCTCAAGTTCTTCGCACATGGCTTCCCTCTGGTTCTCTTCTTTGGACTCCTTTGACTTTCAGGGACCTTTGTGATTACATTGGACCCACCTAGATAATCGAGGATGCTCTCCCTGTGTTAGTGTCAGCAGATTAGCAACCATAATGCCCTCTGCAATCTGAATTCCCCTCTGCCATGAATCTAACCTACCCACAGGTTCGGGGGAATAGAACACGGACAGCTTTGGCGGGGCCATTGTTCTGCCTACCACAAAGGTTACAAAGGACCTTGCCACCTTGTACAGGAGTTTCTACTTCAGTCTAAGGATGGAAGGAGGCCATCAAAGGGGGTTGTAAGTGAATAATATGATCACACTGTGTTTTGGGCTAAACTCTTGTATTCTCTTTTTCTCTGTAGAGGGGAATGGGGACTAAAAGCCACCAAACAAGGAACTCCAGGCCTGGGTACTGTACTAGGTCCTGGAGAAAGGCCCATCCAGGGACCAGAGGAGGAGAAATTATAGATGTAGTACTTCCGAAGGACACTTGTAGCCCAATTCTCAAACCTCACCCTCATCAAGTCTACATCTAATAAACTGAGAGGCCACTTTAACTGAGATAGTGTCGTTACTTACGGCTAGCCTGCAGTCACCTCTACCTCTCTCTGCCGCCAGGCTGGGTCAGAGAACGTATTTGTGAGGAAGTCGGAGATCTGCCCCCCAAAGTGGGGAAACATGCACGCGTGCATACACACACACACACACACACACACACACACACTCCCGTACCTTACCCTCATCTTGGTTTCTTTCCACCTCCCTGCATTTGGCAGGGACACCTCAAATAGCATCGCCTTTCTCTAAACCAGACTCCTTTAGGATAAGAATATTCAGGAAATATACCCTTTCACCTATTTATCTGCTTTATCATAGAGAAAATGTTTCCCAAATCCTTAAGGTCTTATGTAAGTCACAAGAATAAAATAAGATGTTGGGAACATTTTATTCCCTTTCCATGAAAACACTACTGTAAAAGGGGAACTTTCTAGAACGTTCTCGAAATACTTATTAGGAGCCAAGCCTCCCTTCTCAATGGTATAGGCAGCCGGACGGAGAACTGGGTCAAGCATCTCTTTCAACATGTGTTAATTAGCCCCACTGTTCTGCTAGCTACAATCAACTGTCCATATCAGCCACTTGGTTCACAGAACAAGTGGTGATCCTTTGCATGCTTTATTCTTTATCTTCTGGTTGAAGGATATTTAACCAATACTGAGCAACAGGGACCTCTCAACTCTCAGGCCTCCCCTCACTCCCAGGACGAGGGGCTGGGACCCCACCATAGGTTCTTTGGTTTTACCCATACCTGTTATTTATCTTTCATTAAAATCATTTGATTTTAACCATTTCATCCATTTTACCCATTCCTCGATGACACAGACCACTCCAACTCACTTTAATTTCATCCTATGCCCTTTCCACAGCCTACTGATCATTAGCTCACTCCACCCTGGGTCTCCAAGATGAGGAAAACCTAGGCACATCTCTCCTTCACTCCACAACATGCTATGGCCTTGGAGTCTCAAAACCTGGGTCCCAAAACTCTGACATGTATTAGTTGCTTTCCCTAGTTGTGTAATAATAATAATATTGTCCTCATAGAGTTATTGTGAGAATTAAATCAGTTCACGCATGTAGAAGCATGTACAAAATGCAACTCAAAGTGTATTTTATGAACCAATACAGTCCACAGATTGCTTAGTCCCAGTCCACAACCAGATCAATATGAAGTATAGTGGAAGTTGTTTTGAAACTTGTCAAGCAAATCTCATTGGATCAGTGGGTTTAAAAAGCAAAAAGAAATCTCATTTGTCATATTACAAACTTTAAATATCAATGTGTATGGTATTTATCCAAGGTATGCATAAAGAACCTTAATGTAAGGACTTGCTATTTCACTCATAATTGCTTGTGAAGTAGTAATTGTGAAATAACAAGTTACTAGTATAATAATAATTCTCCACATTAATCGTACATAGCCCTTCAATGAACAGTATGCACAAGTTTTATATTTTTTTCTTTCTTCCTATGTCATTTTCCACTAATTTGTTTTTATGTATTTTGCAAAAACACTAATCTGTGGCAAACTGGAAATTAAAGGAAGAGAGCAGTCATTGGTCACAGAGAGTCTGAGAAATACAGGAACTCTGAAGAAACTACCTGGCACATCACGATGTAAAGCACATTAACAAGTGCCAAATAGTGATTGTTAATTAACATTAGCTCTCATGAGTTTCATTTTATAGATGAAGAATCGCAGGCAGAGAGGTTCAGCAATTTACCCCGGTCCACTTGAGGCACGCTGCACAGGACCTGGAAGTACCTGCCTGTCTGCCTGGGGGAAATTGCCAGGTGTTGTCTTAACTGGGACAAGGGAGCCCTGCACAAACTCCCACAGGACAAGAAGCAGAGGCTGGAGACCACTGCGTATCTCAGCTGGTTAGTACTAGCAGTAGCTGAGATGAAATCGGATCGGCCAGAAAGCAACTCTGGGTGCATTGTCCAAAGAATAGTAACAACCCCGAGTTAATACCACCCAGATGTTGGCACAGGGGACCAACAAGGTACTTAGTAACTTGGTAGGAAAGAAACATCCAGAAACCATATCCACTGGGCAGCACAAAGTCTCTAGGGTTCCCCGGGCGACCCCAACTTCTCTCCAAAGCCACAAGGACAAGTAAGCTATATCCTCCAATATCAGACACATTCTTAGGGAGAGGGACAAAGGAAGAGATGTTATTTGAGGGACTGAGCATTCTTTTTTTTTAAGATTTTATTTATTTATTTATTTATTTATTTATTTATTTGAGAGAGAGGGAGGGAGATCTAGAGCACAAGTGGTGGGGAGGAGCAGAGGGAGAGGGAGAGGGAGAAGCAGTCTCCCTGCTGAGCAGGGAACCTGACTCAGGGCTCAATCCCAGGACCCCAGGATCATGACCTGAGCCAAAGGCAGATGCTTAACAGACTGGGCCACCCAGGTGCCCCTGGACTGAGAATCTTACCAGGAACGGAAGGTTTGCCTGGCTGGCTCAGTCAGAAGCACATGTGACTCTCGATCTCAGAGTCCTGAGTTTGAGCCCCACACTGGGTGTAGAGATTATTAAAAAATACAAACTTTAAAAAAAAGGAATTGAACCCCACTTAGAGGGAATAAGGTTTAGACTGGAGTGGAGATGTAGTTAATTTTCACCTAGTATCCCACAGGAGAGGGCTCAAGAGAAAACAATCTCCTTTTCCCCTCACCTCTGAGTTGTGACAAGAGTTGAATGTTTCTATCCTGCTACAAGGATGTCAGGGAAAAGCAGAGAATGAATTAAGAGACCTATGACTCCTGTGCTCAGTGATCCATTTCCGACTCCTTCCCTCCAGCCACCGGTGGGATCTGAGCCCCTGCATAGAGCGCTGAGCAAGTGTGAGACCGTGCTTCACAGCCCATTAGCCAAACGTGAGGACGAGGGAAGTTAAGTGCATGGCCCACCGCGGAGCACATAGGCCTTATTTCAAAGACTCGGGAGCATGACCCCTCGAGGAAGGTGTCTGTAACCGCTGGGCAGACAGTGGGACGGGTGGGCAGGGCTTCTTCTTGGGACTAATGAGGCTTTTCCTGGCAGAGGCACATCCCCCTGCTCTATACTGCACTCATTCTACCTTAATGGGGGAAAAAGAGGAAATGCAAATGTTGTCTTCAGTGAAAGATCTTATTTCATGTCTCTTTGTTTTATTGTCAGATTTTTAACCTTTAAAGAAAAATCAAACATCGTTTAGTATTACATGCTGTATATCTAAATATTGGAAAGAGCAGGTTTACTATTTATACCTATAAAATAGAAGCATTTCAAAAAAAAACCCAACTAATTCCTGAACAGTTTTAAAAGAAGCATCCACAGTTAAGGTTTGTTTTTTCTTCTTTCTTTCTTTCTTTCTCTCTCTGTCTTTTTTTTTTTTTTTTGAGACCGAGAGAGTGGGGGAGGGAAGGGTAGAGGAAAAGAGAGAGAGAGAGAGAGAGAGAGAACCCCAAGCAGACTTCCCACCGAGTGCAGAGCCTGACTCCAAGCCTGATGAGGAGCTCAATCCAAGGACCCTGAGTCATGACCTGAGCTGAAAGCAAGAGTCGGACACTTAACCAACTGAGCCACCCAGGTGCCCCAAGGTTAGTAACTCCCAAAAGCAATTTTAAGGAAATACATAAATCTTTTAATAGATTTTTTGGAATAGTACAAAGAACTTTTTTCCCTGAACCCATTTGAGAATCAGTTGCTGACCCATTGCCCCATCACCCCTGAATACTTCAGGGTATTTCCTATAAATAAGGACATTCTCCTACCACAAAACTACCATCAAAGTTAAGAAATCGACACGGATACCTATCCAGCCTCCAGTCCTCAGACGCCATTCACATTTCACCAATTGTTCCAATAATGTCCTTTACAGAAAAAGGATAAAACCCAGAATCACACATTGCATTTAGTTATCATATTCTCCTGTCTGGACCAGTGCTTCCATCTTTCCTTGACTTTTAGGGCCTTGGTGTGTTTGAAGATTACAAGCCAGTTGTCTTGTAGAATGTCTCTGAGTTCAAATTGGTCTGATATTTTCATGATGAGATTCAGGTTAGAGTTTTGGGCAGGAATATCACAGAAGTGAGGCTATGTTCTCACCGAATCCCATCAAGTGACACACAATTTCAAATTGTCCCATCACTAGTAATTTTAATTTTGATCACTTTTTTAAGGTGGTGTCTGAGTGTGTGTGTGTGTGTGTGTGTGTGTATACACAAACTTTTATATCTATATTTATTTTTATACCTATCTATATTTACTGAAAATCATGAATCCACGCTGATATCTCCAATTCCAAATGAGTATCATAGGACTTATGTGAATTTTCTCCCTTCTTGGACTGTGAGAAACCTGGCTCCCACCATGGATTTATTTATTGCATTTTCTCCAGTCAAACCCTTCCCCCCCTTCCACGGACCCTTCTTCACCTCACTTGTGTTCACACCTTCTGTACTGGGCCACCACCACCTCCCCTACTGGACTGGATGCCCTCTTCACCCTGTTCAGACTCCCAGGGTTGCAGGGTTTTGCCTCTGCCCTGCTGCTCACCCCACAGGTTTTGTTCAATCCCATCTACTGATCTTTGGGCTGAGTTTTCCAGGAAAGGAAGGGAGAGAGAGAG
The DNA here is from genome assembly GCF_009762305.2 of Zalophus californianus. Lineage (NCBI taxonomy): Eukaryota > Metazoa > Chordata > Mammalia > Carnivora > Otariidae > Zalophus > Zalophus californianus. Next base: position 127,773,838 of record NC_045599.1, read on the forward strand.
AGAAGACTTACTAAGATGTTGTTCTGTGGATTTCTGTGGTCTGATTCAGCCCTAGCATACCTACAATCAGTTCTCTCCTATCTTGAGGTTAAGATACTAGAGAGATCCCAGCTACAGCTCCTTGTCTAAGACTTATTCACGAGTTTTGCTGTTTCATGGCCACCTGCACCTCCAGCCCTAACACAATGTTGAGACAAGCTCATGGCTGGGGCATCTCGGTGTGTGTCCACCTCGTACGGGCCAGGCGCCTTCCTGGGTCTCCGTGTGTGCCGAGGGAAATGGTACTGGAAGGGTCTTGAGATGGCATTCCTTGCAGATAATAATTAGAGGCTGCAAAGGCTCTATGTAAGCCCATAGGAAAAAATACTTCTTGGAGGGGTTTCAAGTCCTGCAACTTGCCATTCAGAAAGGCATGTTATTCCCTGAGGCCCCTCCAGTGCTAAAGGACGGGTCTACTGCTCCCATTCCCAAGGTCGCCTCTCACACCTGAGAGTATCTGGCTATGAGGGGTCAGGTGTCAGTCCTATGCCCCATCTCCATCCTAGGTAAGGACAGGCTCCACTGGCCTGATGGGCGGCTCAGTCGCTCTCCCCTGAGCTTCGCTGCCCACTGCCGGCACGGAGAGCTGTGTTCCAAGGCTCCCTAGGAAACAGGTATGAGCTCCATCCATCCTCATGTGCCCTACCACTGCAGCAGGTGACTGCTGCCGACCTCCTGTGACCATCCCCAGTGACCTCAAGGAGAAAACAAAACCAAGAAGAACCAGAAAACCACTGAGGCAGAGGCATGCAGGCAATATTTCTGAACAAGCAGATATGATAGAAATATAATGTATTAAGATGACTTAAGGGTCTTTCATATGTCCCTGTGCAAATCAGTAAGCCTTTATTTTTTCCAACCAACCAAATTAAACCTCATGACTCACAATTATACTTCAGAGAACTGCTTGCAAGCATGTGAACCTCGTCCACTTTTCACACATGATCTCCTGCAAACTGACACGCTCTGAGCCGCTCTTCAGGGCAGTCTGAAAGACTGCCTCCCGGGCTTTTGTCCTCAGTAAGACAAGAATAGAGCATTTACTAAACTACTTTGAGGTTGGCCTTATTTTTCCAACGACACACTGGTACCTGGTCATGGCTTTCAGGCCGTGTTCTTGGCCAAGCCAACCTCTTTGACCTTCAGTTTCTTTAAACAGGGCTGATGATAATAATAATGCCTTCCTCACAAAGTTGTGGTAAGGAATAAGCAGAAGAGTTAAACTCTGAAAGCCCCATGTCAAAGTGGCTTGTTGCGCTGCCGTGGGCAAGCACAGCCTGCCAGCGGGAAGCAAAGGCGAAGAACTAGGTGGTGGGAGAGGACTTCCTGCCCTCCTCTGTGAGTCTCTGCAGCGTCTCTGCAGGTGCAGCCAACACAGGGACCCGGCTCCAGAATGTCCAGACAGCTGGATGCAACACCCTGACCCACCCCCCCATTTGTCTGTGTTCTTCATGAGCCTGAGACGCACTCGTTAGAATCTGTCTTAGAGGGTGGCGGCGGCCTTGCGGATTCGCTCCAGCAGACGCAGAGATGCAGATCTTTGTGAAGACCCTGACGGGCAAGACCATCACCCTCGAGGTCGAGCCCAGTGACACTATTGAGAATATCAAAGCCAAAATCCAAGACAAGGAGGGCATCCCGCCTGACCAGCAGCATCTGATTTTTGCGGGCAAACAGCTGGAAGATGGCCGTACTCTGTCAGACTATAATATCCAGAAAGAGTCCACCCTGCACTTGGTGCTTCGCCTCCGGGGTGGCATCATTGAGCCTTCCCTCCGCCAGCTGGCCCAGAAATACAACTGCGACAAGATGATCTGCCGCAAGTGTTAGGCTCGCCTGCACCCCCGTGCTGTCAACTGCCGCAAGAAGAAGTGCGGCCACACCAACAACCTGCGCCCCAAAAAGAAGGTCAAATAAGGCCCCTCCACCGGCTCTTCCTTTGCCCACAGGGCAGCTTCCTGCCCGAGCCCCAAGGGCCTGGGGCCTCAATAAAGTTTCCCTTTCACTGAAAAAAACAAAAACAAAAACAAACAAAAAAAAAAGAATCTGTCTTAGACAATTCAGCGATCCTCCTGGTGATTATGGCAGAAGGATAACGACGACTTGGGGAGCTAGGGCCCTCCAAGCTGTTGGAAGGGCGGCTCCTGCATCAGCGTCCCCTGGGGTGAGTGCCCAGTGCGCAGACCCCACACACATCCCGGGCACCGACTCAGAGGTCTTGCCGACTCCACAAACCCTCTAGATTTTTCTGATGTGCATTCAGTTTGGGGAACACTGGCTTCAAAAGCTTAACTAGTGGGAAAGTTGAAGGAATTGTTTTCCTTGAAGGAAGATGACATTTACATTTTTCAAAATAAATGCCAATTAGAGGTCAAAGCCCAGTGTGGGGCAGGGGTGGTGGTGGGCTGGAAACTAGCCCTATTACCCGCTCTGCTATCAAAGACAAAAACTCAACGGCCTCACTAAGCAGTGGTGCCCTGATTGTGACCACTGACTTAGAAAAATGTGAGCTAACGACTGCCGGGAAACCTTGGACATTTAAAGTTCAAATGTACCGGCAAAAAAAAGACATTTTCACTCCAGAATTTGTGGACTACAAGTAGCAGACTTCAAGTCAACGAAGACTAGAAGAAATCACAATATAAACAATGCCCTGCTGTATCTATGAATTAATTAACTTTAAATGTATTAATTAACATTCCTCACAGTCTCTATATTTGCTGCATAAAGCAGAAGTTCTCAAGCTTTGGCATGTGGGAGAAATCACCGAAGGAGCTTGTTAAACTATATATTCCAGACTTTCCCCCCAGATATTGACTTGTTAGGTCAGGGATCAGCCTAGGATTTTAACAAGGACCCTGGGTGATTTTGAAATGTGTTAGAAGGGGCTAACCTTTGAAAAACAAACACTTAAGAATTGGCTAACCACTCCCTCCCCCGCCAAAAAAAAACCCCGCCTTAAGACAGCTTCCTCAACCTTTCCGACTAGCTGCATACTGAATTAATGGTCAATAGCGAATTTAATGTAAATTAAATGAACACAGTAATGATTTCCACTTGCTGGAACTGAATGTTTTTTAAAGAAAGTATTTATTTCAAGAACTATGATGGCAAGTTAATATAGGATGGTTCTCCGGTTCCATGATGTGTGGGCACACACATGCAAATCAAAGGCATCGTGATGCATTACATTTCAGTCCCCAGGATTTCTGCCGATGGCAACAGTGGGCATGAACATTTGCCATGTTTTTTGTCACTCAATACTTTTTGAATTCTGTTCCTGCGACCATGGCACAATTTCCCCCCTCCTGCCCTCCACCAACCTCCCTTGAAACGAGAATACAAGGAGCAAGATTTTCTCGGGGAAGAAGGTGGCACCGTGAGAATCTGCTGGCAAAGAGAGGCAGGAGGATTATGGAGAGAGATGCCCAGCTTTACAAGGCAGCCTTCATGGAGATGTGAGGGCGGAATCCCTCCTTAGAGCCGGCTCTGTGAACTGCTGGGTATCCTTTAACAGTTGAACAAGCTGGAGGGGATTCCGTTGTTTTTTGCTAAGAATCCTGGTAGAGAACAGTAATCGTCCATCCTGTCATCTACAAATATTTATTCGTTATCTGAAATGTCATCACATCCAGTTTGCCGAATTTTTTTTCAAACATAGATGCATCATTAGTAACGAGTATTCCTTTCGTATATTTAAAATGAACCCGTGTTATGGGGGAAGGGCTGCCACCATACTCAAACCCCTCATTCTGTGCAGGAAATGGAACTGAAGTCCACAGGGAGGAGGGATGCAATTGCTTCTAGTGGCTCAGAGCTGGAGTTTGGAACCCAGATCCACAGCCTCTGACTCCAGTGGCCACACCTGCCCACATCCAGCTTCCACATCTCCCAGGATAGCCCCAGATGGAGATTTTAGCACATAAGCACTAAACATAAGCGCTGTTTCTTCCATTAATGTATGAGCAGCTGCTGAGAATTGCTGGTGTATGGAAGCTATTCATTCCAGATCGCGTAAACAAAGCCCTTGGGTCTCTGTCTATGCAGTCAGTTGTGAGTAGGTAGGGTTCCAAACAGCAGATGCTTTTGAAAGTAGTGGCTACAGAAAAAAATTCAGAGTCCCATTTGCATTTCAGAGAAGAGACCTGGTCTGAGGCTTTGACCTTTGCAGCCTAAACATCCACATGGGCATTTTGTAACCTACCTGGGCATTCTCAGTGGCTGGAGCATCCCTGAAGAAGAGTCTAAGCAACAACTGTTGATAGAATGTTAATTCCCTCCTCCTATGTAGACTCAGTCCCCTGGTTCCTCTCTGCACCTCTCTTTATTCCCCACTCCCCAACTAAGGGGGGCACATTAGCTGGTAGGGGGTAAGAGGAAGAGCCTCCTCCTGTTAGTCCTGTCTTCTTCCTCTTGCTGTGAACCAACTAGTCCAGAAAGTGCTCTGCCTCGTGTTTTATCAGAAGAGGGTTTTGCAACTCTCCCTGGACTGGATGGAGGAATTTACATCTACCTCTATAAAGAATGACAGATATGGGACTGTGTACTCTGAACAATTTGTCAGTGATAAAGGAAATGACGGGCTGTCCAGCTGCTAGAATTTCTCTCTCTTTCTCAACTGGTTTCACATCCAGGAGAGGGAGAAAGGGGAATTATTTCCCAAACCCTAAAACCCTTATATTCCCCCTCACCGGTTCCTTACCTATGGATCTAATCCCCAGCTACTGATCCCATGACACCCTTGATTTAATGAAAATGAACACATTAAACAGCAGCGATGTCCACAATAGCCAAACTATGGACAGAGCCAAGATGTCCATCAACAGATGAATGGATAAAGAAGATGTGGTATATATATACAATGGAATATTATGCAGCCATCAAAAGGAATGAAATCTTGCCATTTGCAACGATGTGGATGGAACTAGAGGGTATTATGCTAAGCGAAATAAATCAATCAGAGAAAGACATGTATCGTATGATCTCACAGATACGAGGAATTCTTAATCTCAGGAAACTGAGGGTTGCTGGAGTGGTGGGGGGTGGGAGGGATGGGGTGGCTGGGTGATAGACATTGGGGAGGGTGTGTGCTATGGTGAGTGCTGTGAATTGTGTAAGACTGATGAATCACAGACCTGTATCTCTGAAACAAATAATACATTATAAGTTAAAAAAAAGAAAGAAGATAGCAGGAAGGGAAAAATGAGGGGGGGAGGAAATTGGAGGAGGAGATAAACCATGAGAGACTATGGACTCTGAGAAACAAACTGAGGGTTCTAGAGGGGAGCGGGTTGGGGGATGTGTTAGCCTGGTGATGGGTATTAAAGAGGGCACGTATTGAATGAAGCACTGGGTGTTACACACAAACAATGAATCATGGAACACTATTCAAAAACTAATGCTGTAATGATGTATGGTGACTAACATAATAAAATAAAAAAATTAAAAATAAAAATAAAGGCCGTCTGGGTGGCTCAGTTGATTAAGCGACTGCCTTCGGCTCAGGTCATGATCCTGGAGTCCCAGGATCGAGTCCCGCATCGGGCTCCCTGCTCGGCGGGGAGTCTGCTTCTCCCTCTGACCCTCCCCCTTCTCATGTGCTCTCTCTCTCTCTCTCATTCTCTCTCTCAAGTAAATAAATAAAATCTTTAAAAAAATTAAAAATAAAAATAAAAATTGTCCTTAAAAAAAGAACATGTTCCTGCAAGATGTCTTAGCAAAAGGGCTTTACTGATCCTCTTTGGGGAATAATGCCATAGAAAAATGTGTTTCCTTCCAATCACCTATCATAATAGTAACTCTATGTATCATAAAGTTTTGTGTCATTTTGTATTTTCTGGCCACAGTTGAGAATCAGCTGGGCCTCTTTGCCTGCCCTGCTCCCTTTCCATTCAAGTTTGGCCCCGGGGAAGGAGCCGCCTGAGGTAGAGCTGGCAGGACGGAGGTAAGACTTTGGGGGTCACAGCCAGGTGGGACGGACACAGTGCGCCTCACTATCACTGCTACCCTGCCTGAGGGCAAGTGCATTTTACAGTTCATCAAACTCCCAGCACAGCCATGGCTCTGCCATCTCTTGTCTCCAAACTGGAAGTAATGCCTATATCTCTCATTCAACAGTTTATTTTATATCCTAGTACTAGAAGAAAGAAAATCATTGAGCAGTGAGTTAGCATTTTTTACTCTTCAGGTCGGCAAAGTTGTCTTTCTCTGTTAGGTAAGTGATTATGTCTTACAATGGGATTGTCTACAGCTTCTTAAAAGGATAAATTGGATCTATACCCATAGACCTGAAGGTTTTGCCACTGTTTACTGTTAGGCAAGAAAAGCAAGATGTATATCCTATAATGCTATTTTTTTGTTTATTAAAAATAAAATTATGTAAGTGCATAGATGGTTGAACATTCCTGTATGAACTTGGAGAGAGGTATGGAGAGAAACATGACGATGGTTAATGCAGAATATGAATAGGGAAATAATGAAAACAGAGAAAGTTTTTTTTTAACATCAAGAAAAATACATTAGAAGGTTGCATTACAAGTTGGTTCAAAATTCCTATATATAATTTTAGAAGGCCGGAAGGCTAACTGCTCAAGTGTAGGAATTTTATTAAATTCATGTGTTATAGTCATTTATTGATCCATTCTGTAGATATTAAAATGATGTTTGGGGTATAAAGCGAAAATGAAAATCAGATAATTAAACTGATAACATATAATCCTATTTATAAGTCTAATGTGGATGGATATACAGGAAAGTATAATGGTAATTATCTATGCTATGAAATTATGAGTCTTTTATTCCTTATTTATATTTTTAGTTTTTCTAAATGAGCTTACGTTTAATTTATGATAAATACATACACATATGAAACATAATCTTGTATGGTTATAATGAGGAGCAGCTGAGAACGACCAGTGCAAGGTCCCATTTTAAGATGTAAACATAATCAAATAATGCTGTTTGATTCCATTACGCTTCTCCAGTAAGGGGGCAACTCAGAAAGATGTTTCCACCTGAGTTAGTTTTGACACCTCAGTAGGCAGCTTATTCCAACAATTCTCATAGCTGATTTTCTGCAATAATGGAGATAAACTTGGGGGTAACCATGGAGGAAACAGAAGAATCTCGAACTAGCACTAAGGTGATTTTAGCTGATTTTCTGCAATAATGGAGATAAACTTGGGGGTAACCATGGAGGAAACAGAAGAATCTCGAACTAGCACTAAGGTGATTTTAACTGATTTTACTTTAACCTCACCTGAAGCCTGTATCAATCCGGATAAGGAGGGCAAGGTTGCCCCCTGCTGCCTGGAATTAAAACAGCCTCATTTTTTCCCACGACTACAGAATCCTAGATGAGGCTTTCCCAGAGTGAATTCCTTACACTAGTAACCAGAGAGTCCCCTCAGATAAACGGACTTCCGGCATCACTGGAGATCTTTAATGCACTTCAGGAAGTCATGCCATGAAGAAATTGGCTTACCTAAGTCTCCCCGATTGAATATCTTAAGAGCCCAGACTATGAAGTTATAGTTTCGAAGTCAACACATAAACGTCACTGCAAGCAGGCCATTGCAAATCTAAATCAATTCCACAGAATCCCTGCCTCCTATTCCCGCTACTTCTTTCTCCCCATCCTCCTCCCAAGCCTGGTCACTTCTGTCCTGATAGCTTTTCCGTCAGTCCCTTGCTCTCATTCTCCACAGCTCCTGATTTCACAGTCTGCCCTTCATTCTTGATCTGCCTTCCATGACTCTGCAGACAATGCGTGTTTCCATTGTCCCGATGCTTCCTCCTTCACAATATACATCAGGACTGTAAGTATTTGATTTCTTCCTCTCCTGCTAGACTGTAAACTCCATGAGGACAAGATCCTCATTGATCACTGCCTAATGAAGCCCCAGTTCCATAGTTGGATCCCAATGGGTTATTTTTCCCCCTGAACACATGAGTTCCTTCAGAGAGAGTGGTCAAATGCAGCACAGAGTATCTCTGGTCTTTGGAAAGCACCCCTTCAATGGTGTGGAGGGGGTTGAAGTCAGAATATGCAAAAACACAATACAGCAGAACAGAAAAGATGGTGCTTTGGGGTTGAGAGGTAGAAGACAATTAGGCGAGAAGTCGGTGATACAGCAGAAATAACTATTGTAGCAAAGTGCTGGAGAAAAATGAGAACAACATTATTTTCTTACACTACATAAAAAACTTAGTGACTCTATAACAATTTCAATGAAAGAGGCATTATCCACACTTTATAGATAAGAAAAGAGGCTCAGAGAAATTAAATGAACTTGCCTAACTGGTAAGTGCAAGTTAGGATGTTAACCCAAATGTCTGGCTACAAGGCCCATACCTTTGCCTCTAGACCACATTCTCTCCCACAGGACTAAGAGCTCCAGTAGAATGGTTGGCCTTAGAAGGAGAAGGAAGAAGACCTCATTCACACTGGAGAGAAGGAGGGAAGCACTGATAGAGATTTCTAGGTTTAAGGAAGTAAGAGGAGAGCCAGTAGTCTACTGAGAGTGAGGGGGGTAGATGAAGTGTGAAGTGATATTTGAAAACATAAAGTCACATGATTTCCATAGGCTTTTAGATAGATTTAAGCTGAGAGAGATGTAGCAGATTTGAAGAAAGTAGTGATACTTACTGAGGGACTGGATAAAGAAACTACTCACGAGGATAAATTATCGTGCATCTGAGTTGGAGATCATGAACTGGATGTGGCACTAATTCTTATGGTTCTGTACTTTTTCCTAACAGTGCCCAGTCATTTGGCTGTAGGAATGGAGGAAAGTTAAGTATTTGTTCAATGGGTCAAATGAGCAACAATGTTTGAAAGTTGAGGGTGTTCGTGAAAAAGGAATTCAAGTGATCAGCCATGGAAGTCAAGGCTTGGTGAGGAAGAAAAGCAAAAGGTGTCCTGGGGCAGGGGTAAAATAAAAGGAATCGGAAGACTAGACTCTTGTGAGATCCTAAAGCAGATAAAGGACTTTCAGTACTGTTAGTTCAAATAATGACCTTGAAACAAAGAGCAAAACACTTGTTCATCTTTGATGAAAGGAGGTGTATGAGTTGGGGACTGCTTTGGCTATAATGAACCAGAAACGTGACCATAGGAATTCAATCAAACGTGTGTTTATTTCTCTCACAGAAGAAATCCAGACTTTGGCAGTTTGGGCAGGTTCAGCAGATCCACAACATCACCAGTGAGTTGAGGTCCTTCTATCATTGTGTTTTTCACTGTGAACATGTGGCTTTCATTCTCATGGTCACCTTGTGGGTGCATGGTGGCTGCTGAATTGCCTTCCAAGAGGAAAGAGGAAGAAGGAATTGACAAGAAGGGCAGGGAAAGGGCAAAAAAAAAAAAAACAAAACAAAACAAAAAAGAAAAAAAGAAAAAGAAAAAGAAAAATTGTCCTCTTTAGCAAGCTTTCCCAGAACTCCCCGCCAGGACTCCCATTCTTCTCTCATTGGTCAGATCTATCTCATGAGTACTCCCAGGGGGGAAAACAAACTTCTGGGAAGCTGAGCATCTTAAGGAGGGCACAGTGACTTCCTCAACAAAATCTGAGTTCAGGAAGTAAGAAGTTGGACAGGCAATTAGCAGGCTGGCCTAGGAGGAGACATCTGTAACCGAAACCACGACGTCTGAAGATGGAAAGTAAATGGGGCATTGGATGCAGCAGGGAAAAGGAAGGTCAAGTTTAAGTACTCGAAAAGGGTAGGAGTAGCAAGGCTATTTGCCCTGAAGAACTGAGAAGGATTCAGGAATTAGAGGATCGGGTACAAGGGAAAAAGGGGAACTAAATATAAAAGCATTGTTTGAAAGTACATAGAGAGCAGTTAGACACCTGTCTGCATCTTAACTTGTGCAGTCAGGTGATTGTTCCATCCTGCCCATCCCCCCTCCCCAAGATTGCTGGGTTTATTCTGTAGAGAACCAGAGAGACTGCAGGGACAGCTGAGTCAGGGGAGGGCTCTGACGAGGTACTATTCCGCCCATAGGAGTGTAGGTGGAAGTCTGCATACTGGCTGTTAGACTTCCTCTCCTTAGCCCGCTTCCCAAATGCAACACCAAAAAGCCACAGGCTACCTCTCAGGAAGATTGGAAGAAAGTTCTCTCAAGAAACTTAATGCCCCCTACAGGATGCTATAATATAAGGAAACAGGATAAGAACGAGGAAGAACTTTAACAACTTAAAAAAAGTAAACAATTGAAATATTTTTTTAAAAATCAGTAGAATGAACGGAAAAACAAAGTTAAGAAGAACCCTAGGAAATTAGATCATCTAAATAATAGAAGTTCCACTAAGAACAGAAGAGAATGAGAAAACAATTTGCCCACCAGGTATTAATTCCCTGAGTCCTCCAAACTATAAACCACCTTCTGTAACGCGTGCCCACGTGCGCACACACTTCCGATGTATATTTTAGCACTTCACACTTCAATAAGGATTTCTGGCAGTTAGGCATACTTACAATATGACAGAGCCCAGAAAATAAACATATAAACTTAGAAGAAAGTGGAGATAATGCAGTATGCTAAACAAAACTTGAATGTAATTTAAACAAATACCCTAAGAAATTGAATTCAAGGAACAAGAATAGGATGCTTTAAGATAACATAAGAACAAGAATGAACTCTTGGAAACTAAAATCAAACCCCTAAATAATAGAAAGTCCATTAAGAACAGAAAACAGAAGAGAAAACCATCAAAGGCAACACAAAAAGCATTTCTCAGAACGGAAGGATACAAATGTCCAGAATGAAAAGGCTGCTCACTATATTGGAAGTCAAAAGACCTACACCATCACCATGAAATTTCAGAACAGTAAGGCTAAATAAAAGAGATCTAAACCTTTCAGAGAAAATGATAGGGGACATACAAAAGAACGGGAATCGGAATGGATTCCTCATAGAAGCACTAGAAGGCGGAAGAAAACAGAATCAAGGTCTTCCCAATTCTAAGAAAAAAATTTGTTTGCAATCAAGAATCGTATGCATCCTTCTTTGAAAAGCAACTGGAAAATCCTGTCCAACAGGAAGTAGCCCGGAAAAAGGAAAACATGGAATCCAGGAAAGAGAACCAAACATGCTAGAGAGGTAGGGACTGTCACAGGGAGGGCTGCCATGAGCCTGGATTGGAGCGGGAGACAGGACTCTAAAGGGGATTTGTCTCACGGGATAAATGGAACCAGTGAAATGTCTGTCCAGTTTGACTTTTAGATCGTAATTGTGAAGGGATGAAGGTGTTAACTAACCGTATTGTGATAATCATTTTGCAATATATATGCGTATCAAATCATTGCATTGTATTCCTTAAACTCATATATGTCAATAATATCTCAATAAAGCTGGAAAAAATTTTGACTTTTGGGAAACTGGAGTGAAAGGAATAAAACAGAGATGGTCAAGTCAGATATTCCAAGAAAATATTCTGAAAGATAATTATTAACTCCAGTAAAACAAAAAATTGTACTAGAAAAATAATGTAATCATAGAAGACTATTTGGCTTATCAGAGCAATAGCATTTATGAACATAGTAAAAATAGCACCTAATATGGATTTAACAAGGTGAGATGTTGGAAGGATGGAGGGAGAAGATGAAGGAGTACAAAAGAAAATCCCCATCTTTTGAAACAGAAGTCAGTAGAGGGGTTCCAAAAGTGATGAACCAAGAGAGAGCAGCCGTCTTTAGAAACAGGAACAGGGCATACACCAGCGCGCCTAAAAGTGGTTGTCTGGGGCAGTGTGGGAATGGGTGAGGGTCAAAGGACAAGAGACTGATTTCCTCCTAAGCCTTTTGTTACTGTTCGACTTTTTTTTTGAGGCCGAATTGAGCAAGACCCGTCCGAAGGAGAGACTTCTCAAAGTGTGCTTCTCAGCACCAGCTGGGAGCTTGTTAGATGCAGCATCTCGAACCCAGCCCAGAACCTAGAGAGTGAGTCTGTATTTCATGCCACCTTCTGGTGACTCACATGCCCAGCAATCTGAGGAGCACTGTAGCAGTCATGGTGCAGGGGTCTGAAGTGAGATGCAGGTGTCCCTTGCTGTAACAAAGGCGAAGTGAGCTGAGGCGACTCATGGGGCACACGAGGCAGCAGAGGGTTTGTGTGAACTCAGCCCACCACTCGAGGTCCTTTATCCTTGCCTCTACCTCCCTAACCTGCCCCAGTACTCCTGGCTTAATCTGTCTCTGCAGATTTTGGTTTAGGCGCACCTCTTTTACACATTTTCCTACATATTTTGGTGTTGGTACCTTTTTTACTTCACAAAATTGGTCTTTACAGATTTAGTCGCATGCTGGTTGCAACTGTGCTGTCACTGTTCTAAAACTGCTCTTGCATATTTGATTACCGAGATCATAGAACTCTAGACTAGCTCCTTGATAAAAGCTTAGTAATTCGGCTCTTTCAATTCTTCAAGTCAAATACCAGAATAGAATGGATGGATAAAACAGTGAATAGACCAGTCTCCGCACTCCAGGAGAGAGCAAAAACAAAACAAAAAAACAAAACAAAAGCAAAAACATAATGAACTACAGACTTAAGAGCTTTATGGGATAAGCCCCCGGTTCCAAGAGGTCTTAGAGGGTTGCGCCCTAATGTTTCCCCTAGAACTGAGGACTGAGGACTAAAGCTAAGGTGTCAGTTACAAAGAGGATTCTTTGACTCCTGGTCCTACCAACCTGTGCCTTTATTACACCTTTATATCTTAAGTTCTGAGAGGTTTATAAAGCTTCTCTAAACATTTCAAGGAAATCACTTATAACCCATTTGTTGCTTTGTGTAAAATAAGTACCCCAAAAAATCTAGCTAAACCAAGGTTGGTTTTTGGACTATTACGGAAACCATCTGAAATAATTCTATATGAATTTTTTCAAACCAAAGAAAAATTCAAATTAAGATAGTATGAATTGTAAAGAAATAAAAATCAAATACATGGTTTTTTAAATGAATCAGAAATTTTATTATGACTTAGGATTGTAAGGTTTTGTTTCAAATATATAATTAGTCTCAAGTTACATATAAAAGTTCATTACAAACCTGTCAAAAGCTAAGTCTTAAGACGTTTATAAGCAAGGATTAATTATAAAGTTCTAAAAAAAAAAGCCCTATGATTAGAGGTCTTCTCTCTTTTAAGGATTAATCTATGCAAAATGACTTCATTTTGAAGTGACCCTGCCAAACAAGCTACTGCGGTTATTAGAGAACTGACAGGCTGTTGCCTTTTCCAGATGACTGTATTAAAGAGGAATTAATATATGTCCACACAAGCAACTCCTTATTTGGTGGCGCTTTCCCAATCATTTACCAGTAGAAAATTGAAAAATTATTCCTTATGAGAAAATAGGGAATTTGTATAACCAGGATGCTATATAGGCCCAGAGCAGTCTGCCAGCCACATGTATTTCTTTGAAAACTCATCTTCATCTTAAAAATTTGTGCACATCTACTTTATATTAGATTCATAGTTGGTTCTAATTGTTCATATCAAAAAGTGACACTCCTAAAAAATGCCTCCTATGGGGCGCCTGGGTGGCTGTCGTTGAGTGTCTGCCTTCGGCTCAGGTCATGATCCCAGGGTCCTGGGATCGAGCCCCGCATCTGGATCCCTGCTCAGCGGGAGGCCTGCTTCTCCTTCTCCCACTCCCCCTGCTTGTGTTCCCCCTCTTGCTGTCTCTCTGTCAAATAAATAAATAAAATCTTAAAAAAAAAAATGCCTGCTATGCCTGAGAAGCAGCCACCCAGCCCATCCCCCACTCTGAGAACAGCATTCCCTCCCAAATGACAACATATTAAAAAACATTAAAGATAAACACTGAATCACACAATTTGTTCCAGGCAGGTGTATACGTATGTGAAGGACAGAGCATTGAGACTTACATGAATTCAAGTTTTTATTTTTCCAACATAATCCAATTCTGGTCTTTTACTTTAATCAAATCTGAAAATTTTTGTTTTTCAACTTCATTAAATTTATAAAAAAACATTCTCCCACATTACATTAAAGCATTCTTCATGTTTTATTTCCAGTGCTCCAATGTTTATTTAACAAATAAAATCACTTTAATGTCTTTTAATTACCTCCTTCAAATACATGTTGTCTAAAACCTGTGTAGGTCACAAAATAGGTTGATCCTGCAGTCACCTATGCAGACTCTGCTAAACTATTCCAAATTTGGTATAAATTGATGTTTTCTAGAGTATAAAGTTAATGCTACAGAATCCTTTCCCACTGAGCCAATCTGGGTCAAGTTCTTCGTTAAAATTCTTCTTCTGCTTGTTTGCTGCGGGACTGCTTGAGCTGCTGTAGCCGCTCGATGGTTTCAGGAATCGTACGCTCTCCATGTACCTTATTATCTCTTGTACGGATATTAACGGTGCCACTGGCTTTCTCTTTTTCACCAATAACTAAAACAAAAGACAAAAAGCTTTGTTAGGTGGAAGGATTTTTATTGAACATTTGAACAGAAATGATCCTAGGACCCAGAAGCCACCATGTAGCTTTTGATTCTTTAAAATGTTCAAATGAGCTATCAAGCCATGAAAAGACATGTAGGAATCTTACTTAAATGCATTATTACTCACTGAAAGAAGCCAATCTAGAAAGGCTACATACTGATTCCAACTATATGACATTCCGGAAAAGGCAAAACTATGGAAACAGTAAAAAAAAAAAAAAAAAAAAAAAATCAGTGGTTTCCTGTGGTTAGGAAGAGAGTTTTGTATGTGGAGCACAGAGAATTTGGGGGGGGGGCAGTGAAACCATAACAGTGGACAAATGTCATCATATATTTGTCCAAATCCATAGAACGTACAAAACCAACAGTGAACACTGATGTAAACTGCAGACTTTGTAAGAAGTATACCAGTTTGGTGCAGGATATTGGTAGTGAGGGGGGCTGTGTTGGTTTTGGGCAAGAGGTATACAGGATACTTTGTCCTTTCCGCTCAATTTTGCTACAAACTTAAAAGTGCTCTAAAGAAATAAAATCTATTTAAAAATAAAATAAAATAAAATTTTCAGGTGACCATGTATAGTTGGGCAACCAATTTAAAAATCTTTTCATTTAAAAAATCTATCATTTCATAATGCTTCAAACCACTGTACTTACTGAGTCACTTAATCCAGCCAACCTAATAAAAACTTACCATATGAAGGAATAGGAGATAAAGGAAAGAAGATTTTTAAACAAACCTTTACCATTATTCTTTTTCACACCAAAATTTCCCTTTGTTACAACAAATGAACAAACTTCATAGTGTAAGAATCTGGATTAGAGGGAGCTAAACTAACGACCACAATTCTCATAAGTCTCAAGACTTCAGTGTTTTCCTAAGGTTTGGCAGGTTTTCTTTGGTAAGTTTCCTTTCTTACCTAGGATGAAGTTATATTGTGCTAACTGTGCGTTTCTGATCTTCTTATTTAATGTACAGCCTGGATCCAGATCAACGTCCACCATGAATTTAGCATCATGGAATTGTTGCCGTACCTATTTAAACAGATACAGAATTCTTCAGATCTAAAGTAAGAATTATATTTTGATCTTAAATCAATTTTATTTAACATATGACTTGGATAGTCATGCAATTATTAAAAAAGGAATGCTAATAGGTATATTGAAGCATATATTATTAATCTGTGACTTGGGACTACATTTTCAAAAATTAAAAAGATATATTTTGCTTTTGAGAGGTAAATGTTTTAGAAAATCCTTAAAAATCAGAATTCAGGCAAGCAGCTAAATTTAATCAGCTCTTTAAAAAAGAAAAAAACCCTTTTGCAAACATATCTTATAGTCACTAAATAGTTGCCAAGAAACAAATTGCTTATCAGTCTCCACATTAATACATAATGATGGATGTCCAATCTAACACAGAATGTAGTATTTCTGATCCCTCAAATAGGCAGCAAGCTGGTAACAGGAATTCAGTTGTTGCTGTCATTTGTGTGTGCAACATTTTAATATGAAATGTTGACAGCACAAACAATAGGCCGAAACCATCTTAATAGCTTTTTATGTTTCTAGAGAATGGAATACAGTCATATAAAATTGTCTTTTAATACTATTTCTTTAATAATAACTTTGTGTACATGACCTAAGCTAAACAGAACTCTGTAAGAAAAAAAAATAGAACTCTACAAGAATAATTTATGTAAAATAAAAGAAAACATCAAGTTTGAGAAATACTAAAAAGTAGTTTTTTTTCTCTCTGAACAGGTATTTTCTTTTTGATTAAAAAAAAAAAAAAAGCTTTTTTTTAAGAGAGAGTGCAAGCGGGGGTGGGGGTTGGAGGCGCAGAGGGAGAGGGAGAGAGAGAATCTTAAAAAGACACAGGGCTTGATCTCATGAACCTGAGCCAAAATCAAGAGTCAGACGCTTAACCAACTGAGCGACACAGGTGCCCCAAAAAGAAACCTTCTTAAATGAAGGAGCCAAAGGCAAAGACCAAATTGGAATTTCTTGAAATAAACTTCCAGGAATCTAAAGTTGGCAATCTACATTAGAGATTATTATTCCATGCCTTTTTTTCTCCCCTCAAAAATACCAGCTCCACTTTACCATCTTAAGTTTTTGTATATTAAACAGTAAACAATGTTTTCATTATTTTTCCTTTCCAAAAAAAAAGGCAACACTACGTTAAATTTTATTAATTGTAAGTTAAATTAAACTAGATTAAAATTTCCATCTACCTGACAACCAACTACCACTAACAGGACAAAAAGGTCTGAATAAACCATTTTTATCTCACTAATAGGCTGTTATGTCTACATGATCATTAACCAATAGGGATTTTTGTTAAGTACGCAAATTTTAGAAGGGTTCTTGCACGGTTTATTATGGGTGCCACGATAAGATTATACTTTCAACTGTAAGCTATTTTAAAGAATAAAGCATAGTGTTTTAGTTTCTTCACATGGGCCCCTGTGTGCCTGTGAGTTGCACTCCTCGGGAACTGGTGAAGTGGATAATCATAGGCTGTTCAGCACATCTGGTCTCCAGTCATTAAGTATCAGCAGTAGTGCTCCCCCACTCCGTCCACTCAATAGAACCAAAAACCCCATGCCCGCGTAACTCCAAATGCCACCCCCACCACTGACGCAACTGGGGTAAGTCAGTATTGTTACAGTTGAGAAATGAGTTATTTAATTACAGACCGTTCTCCTACCATGTGAGCTTTCATAGTGCAAATAAGAGAAAGTACAATCAATTAAGCACGGAACATAACTGATTTTCATCATTTATAACTAAAACTATTGTGCGAAGTAACAGAAATATAGTACGTCTGAATGGTTTGCTTTTCAGGTGGTCTAATGTTCATGAATTTTTTTTTAAGACAGTTAAGACCTGAGTGCAATTTATTCTGATGATCTAGAAACATGATGGTTTTGACGTTATATTGTTCCCTGATATTTAGATCTATTTTAACCAGCCAATTTATTACTTTTAGCTTGCAATTATGAAACAATGCTTATATATAACACAACTTTTAACGATTTGAAATTCCTTAGTATGGAATTGTCCCTCTAACAGAACAGACTGTTCTAGTCTTTAAGGTGTGAAGGATGAATGGATATTTACAAATCTGTTAGTAAGGTAGTTTCTCTTTCTTTTTTTTTTTTTTTTTTAAGATTTTATTTGTTTATTTGACAGAGAGAGACACAGCGAGAGAGGGAACACAAGCAGGGGGAGTGGGAGAGGGAGAAGCAGGCTTCCCACGGAGCAGGGAGCCGGATGCGGGGCTCGATCCCACGACCCTGGGATCACGACCTGAGCTGAAGGCAGACGCTTAACGACTGAGCCACCCAGGCGCCCAGTAAGGTAGTTTTTCAATGGGTAGGGCAAAACATGGGTCTGGCACACCATTAAGGTAAAAGAAAATTTATAAATAATTGAAGAAATTTACATTACAAACATGAAGCAAAATTATTCTTTGACCAAAGAGCAGCTTAAATTGCATCGTGCATCGGAAATTACGTATCATACTGGGGCATTATTTCCTCATACTAAACACTAAAATATACAAGCGTATTTAAAAACACTATCCAAATTATGTCTTCTGATCATGAAACATGTAGGAAAGTATCAAAGAGGTAATGTAATCTGTTCAGAAATAGGAACATTTCTCTATACCACAAGTGGCTTGAGCTACCAACGATATGTATATCTTATGAGATCTAGAAAGCCAAGTGGCAGACAGTAACTTGAAAGAAAAGTTGTATTTAAGGATTACCTTTTGGGCATATTCATCACATGTTGGTCCCACTGGAACTACCATTACCTGGCGAGGAGACAGCCAGAAGGGCCTTTAGAAGAAATTAAAAATATTTAATGTGGATTGGGGCCCTTTCCTAAAAAAGGATGGCACATTTCTTAAGTCTGCTTTTCAGTATCTTCCTAAAATATGCAAGGGCCATTTTATCTATTTTTTTAAATTTTTTTTTTAAGATTTTTATTTATTTATTTAACAGAGATTGAGAGCACAAGTAGGCAAAGCAGCAGGCAGAGTGAGGGGGAGAAGCAGGCTCTCCGCTGAGCAGGGAGCCCAATGCGGGGCTCAATCCCAGGACCCTGGGATCATGATCTGAGCTGAAGGCAGACACTTAACTGACTGAGCCACCCAGGCGCTCCAAGGGCCACTTTAAAAAACTCTCCCCCTGCCCCTTATATCCAATAAAGACTAAAGGGAGGAGATTCAGGAGCAGAGAGGGAAACTTAAATCAGGAAAATCCATAACTAAGGTTTGATTTACTAGGGCAGATGGCAAAGCACATTGAGGGCAGGGACTCTGCCTTGCACCTCAACATATCAGGAAACAGAACATCACACCCCAGCTGCCAGAGGGCCTAAGAAAGAACTGCATTTAGTGATTCACTGTTCAACATTCTCTTATTAATTATTCTTCATGGGGGACATGGACCAGACCATGCCTTCAGTTATTCAAGATCCATTTTGCGGTATTCAGCAATTGTAAATGATAATAACTGGTGACAGTATTTGATAAAAATTGAGTGTTTTCCCTTTTTTTTTTGAAAGGCAGATGCCACCTGTAGCGCCTCGTCTAGTAATGTCTGGACTCTTGCAAGCCTGACCACCCTAAGTTCTCCTATGTTTTCACTTCTTATTAAAAACTGACCATTTGTAACTCTACCTGTGGAGGATTTCAGGTGTCAAATCTTCCCTATGCTGCAGACATTAGGACTAGTGTTTCTCTTAATCAGTCCTCTAGTTTCAGTTGTTTTATTACAGCAGGGAAAAGGCACTAAATTCTACCTGAACTGGCTGTTTCCCACCTATCACAGGTTTGACAGAACAATCAGCTGAGGATTGCCATAGTCTCTAGAAACCAAGTAGAGTGTTTTCCATATTTGATTGGATTTTGTGAAACAGAACTGAAAAGAGATCATTTCACTGACAAGTAAGACAAACTCCCTTTAATGACTGAACTAACCAAATTAGAAATAAAATTGAAATGACTACAACTTTTAAGGTAAAACCGATTAACATTTTACAAAAGTTTTGTATCAATATAATTAATATGGCAGACTCTACAAAATGAGTGTTTTATAACCTTGTGTGGCTTTCAACTGCCTTTACAAATTGTGGGCCCAGACAAAACTGCTTAAAAATAAAAAAGGAAGTCATGTGCTCATATTCTGCCAGCAAAAGCATAATCTTGTAGAAACAAGACAAAAAATGTTGATCAGTTTGGAGTCTGTACTTTCAATTAAAAAGTAACTGGCGAAAGATTTATACGATCTGAAGAGAAACCAGAGTACAAATCATGGAACACTACATCAAAAACTAATGATGTAATGTACGGTGATTAATATAACATAATAAAAAAAAAAAGAACCCCTGAAGATGAATTAAAAAAAAAAAGTAATTGGCTTCTAAGGGACGTCAAAATACTTGCTTATTACGATCAGCAATAGTCAACAAGGTAAGCCTACTCTTGTTTACTCAGACAGAAACATCAAAACCATATTAATCCCAAAACAACAAATGTGCTTCTTAGTGTATAATAACTTCCAATTAGAAAGTATTATATAACATTCAAACAAATCAAGTTCTGAAATAAAAATAGTACTACTAATTATTCTTGAAGCAAAAATTTTGGTTTAGATTATGATTCTTTAGTGAACACCTGTCATTAATTAGAAGTGACCAATCAGATCATTCTCCTTTTCTACTGCATAACTAAACTGGACAGCAGACATTTCTTTTAGTCAATTTACATTGTCTAGACAAATCAATGACAAAAATTACCATTTGCCGCCAAAGTTTTCAGTGAGGATAGCAATCATTCTTTCCACTGACCCCAAGATGGCTCTATGGACAATCACTGGCCTTTTCTTATCATCACCATCATGGCTACACAGGAAAAAAAAATTGTTTTACTTTACATATTCCTTTATATCCCCCTGAAGACGAGTACACTCAGAGCAGACTCCAGAAACTCACCTTACAAAAGTGAGATTAAATCTGATGGGCAACTGAAAATCCAACTGGATTGTTGCACATTGGTGGTACCGACCAATTGCATCCTTAATCTGTATATCAATCTAAGAAGTAAAGACTGGGTTATTTTAAGATGCTGTCTATATTAAAGCTCAACTCAGTAGTTTAACAAGACTGGCTTTCTTTCTTTCTAACTTAAAGTATGTCTTCTTCACCCCAAAATAAAAATCACACTACTCAAATATACTTTCATACTGACCTTTGGACCATAAAAAGCTCCATCTCCAGGATTTAACTCCCACTTCTCACCAAATTCATTCAGACTGTTTTCAAGTTGCTAAGGATAAAGCAAGATGGTTTTTATTTTTGTTCATCTGCAACTTCCCTTCTTCCAGCCTGATCTAAGACTAAAACCATGGTAATTAGTCTCTTAGGTCCCTATTTTCTGTGTTAGAATTCCGTCCACCTAAACATACTCACATACAAATCCCCTTTTCTGAGAAATAACTGAAACTCATCACTGCATAGGTTTAAGAAGCACAGCATGATGCTTTGATTTACATATACTGTAAAACGATTACGTTAGATTCAGCGAACATCCATTTCTCACACAGACACAATAAAAAGAAAAGAGGGAAGAAAAAAAGAACATGTTCTCCCTGTGAAGAGAACTCCCAGGATTCACTCTCTGACCAATCTTCCTGTGTATCACACAGCAGTGTCCGCTACTGTCATCACGATGCCTATCAGTGTCCCTGGGAGCTGCTGTTCTCATGACTGAAAGGCCCTGGTAGCTGTGTTCTCATGACTGAAAGGCCCTGGTAGCTGCTGTTCTCATGACTGAAAGGCCCTGGTAGCTGTGTTTTCATGACTGAAAGGCCCTGGTAGCTGCTGTTCTCATGATTGAAAGGCCCTGGTAGCTGCTGTTCTCATGACTGAAAGTTTTTATCTTTGGACCACCTTCCTCCGATTTCCCCCTTTTATAAGTTACAGCTTGATGACTGAAAAAATACCCAACCATTTGTAATATGAAATCATACATAAAAAAACTAGCTTGCTCAAACCTAGGAACCATTTCAATTTTCTCTTGAAAGAAAGAGCCTTGTTTCTTGGAACAAGTTCATTTCAGTCAAACAGTATTCAAGCATGCTGAAAAACAAAACTTACTTTCTCAGCTTGATTCCATACTTCAATATCTCCAAGGAATTTTTCTGGGCGAGTAGACAGGTTCAGTTTAAAAGAAAATCCAAATATGCTATATACTGTATGCAGAAAATCCAAACAACCTTTTATTTCATCCTCAATCTTTAAATTAAAAAAAAAAACAAAAAAAAACGGTGGTAACTCCCCTTGACTTTCTCCACAATTCTTTCAAATTATTTTATCCCACAGAATCTCGTAATACCTGCTCTATGGCACAGAATATGTGAGCATCATCCTGTTGGAATCTTCGTACCCGTGTAAGTCCTGTGAGTGCTCCCGACAACTCATTCCTATGAAGTACCCCAAAATCAGCTATCCGCAGAGGCAACTCTCGCCAGGATCTTGGCCGATGATCAAACATAAGGCTGAAGAAAAAAGAAAATTAAAACCCACTCATATTTAATTTCACAAGCATAAAACTGCTTTTCTAATATATGAAAGGCTATCCATACAAGCAACACTTCTCAAATTCTGGACTTCATACCACAAGGTAAGCACTTCCATGAATAAAACAGCAAATAAATTATAATACAAACATCCACAACTAAGAGAAAATAAAAACTGATTCCCATGGGTCTGAAGTCAAATACTTGTGCTCAATATTTCCTTTAATTTGAGGACTGCCTTTAATGCTCATATTAAAAAAAAAAAAAAATCCTAGCTCCATACTAATCATTTAATACACTGGAAACTAAAGACTGTGCCTTCCTGTCACTCCCAAAACTGCTTCAGTTCTGTCTGAAGGTGCTTCAGCAACTTTAGAGAATCTGGGAAAACTAAGAACAAAGCCAGCTGGCCCCAACTTACAACCCAGTTCCCTTATGGAGATTCCCCTCCCCCATCACCCTCTAGGCCTTGCTGCTAGGAGCTGGAGATACTGAGCCACCGGCAGCCACCGGCAGCCACAGCTCTCCCTAGTCTTCCCCTGAAGTCACTCTTCGTCTAACTTTCAAGGATAGAAAGTGAAATAACTGCAAAGCAAGGAAGATCTCCCAAGTATGTCAATTCATTAGCAGGTTTTAAAAGAACATGTTTAACAAAAAGAAAAAAAAAATCTAGAGAACTGGCTATGCCCACATTCAGTCTCCCTGTTTTATATTCTACCTGTTCGCTGCTATTATCCCACTGCCATTCTTGAATATCTACATATCTGAGGCTCTAACTAGGCAGGAAAGATGTTATAATATCACAACAAAGTTGCATTTAAATATTCTTCTGATTCCATAATTTGTTTTAAACAAAAAGTCTTTCAAAGGAGGGAGAGCAAACCAGGACCAATTGCAGCATGGGAAAATCTTTGACAGAAACTCAAAGCTGCAGAGCGCCTGAGTGGCTCAGTCGTTAAGCGTCTGCCTTTGGCTCAGGTCATGATCCCAGAGTCCTGGGATCGAGCCCCGCATCGGGTTCCCTGCTCGGCGGGAAGCCTGCTTCTCCTTCTCCCACTCCCTCTGCTTGTGTTCCCTCTTTCGCTGTGTCTCTGTCAAATAACTAAATAAAATCTTAAAAAAAAAAAAAGAAATGCAAAGCTGCTAAATACCAGTGTCCAGGGCAGTTCATGGGTTTCAGAGCAAAGAGCTCCTTCTCCACCTCAAAGGAGAACATGTTCTCACTATAGTGCTGCCAGTGGCCTGACGTCATCCAGAGTCGGCTGTTGTAGATGTTTGGGGTGACCACCTCCTGGAATCC
This sequence comes from Zalophus californianus, assembly GCF_009762305.2. Lineage (NCBI taxonomy): Eukaryota > Metazoa > Chordata > Mammalia > Carnivora > Otariidae > Zalophus > Zalophus californianus. Next base: position 127,797,235 of record NC_045599.1, read on the forward strand.
TCGTTTCCTATATTCACTCTGTTAGAAAACAAACACGATACACATATAGGAAATAGAAAAGTTCATATTTCTGGTGGGAGTAAAATTTAAAGAGCAGTTTTATACTATCTAGTGAAATTCAAGATGCACATACGTTATAATCTAGAAATTCCACTTGGAGGTATATACGAAAGAAGAAACTCCTGCACACACATAAGGAGGCCTATCAAAACAATGCTAGCACTGTATAATCAGTAATATGAGAAAATTAGAAATCACACCAGTGTCCACCAATAAAGGAATGTGCCTAGTGTGGTAAAGAACAGAGTAAGTAACAAGTGAAAATAAACAGGATTTTTAAAATATTATGATTTTTTGCATTATGAAGACTGATACACAATGAGACTTCAGGTAGTAAATTTGAACTACACAAAAACATAAATAATTTAGGGTACATATGTATGGGTAGATATAAAATAACATGAATCTATGCTAACTTCAAATATTAGTTTCTTCTAGGAAAGGAGGGAAATGAATCAAAAGGGGTCCGAAAAGGGAGTTTTTCTCCCTTTTTGCTCCAGCAAATATAGCCCAATGCACATGTATGGTAAATCAGGGGGTGAATATGCAGATGGTGGTGGTGTTATTCCCTACAAACCTGAGGCTGAAAGACTTCATATTTTATAAAGAATAAAAAAGCAATGTAAAGACTAACTTGTTTTTTCGAGGAAAATATAAATGGTCAAAGCATACAGAGCTCCCACTTTAAGTTCACCAGCTTTTCTGTTGTGTATGTACCCATATATAAGGACAAAGTCATGTATTAAGAGGAAGAAATTTTTTTTTTAAGTAGGCTTCATGCCCAGCATGGAGCCTGATGTGGGGCTTGAACTCATGACCCTGAGGATCAAGACCTGAACTGAGATCAAGAGTCTGGATGCTTAACGGACAGCTACCCAGGTGCTCCAGGAGGAAGGAATTTTTTTAAACATTTTATGATAATTCACACTTGCATTTTTATTCCTTTAAATGTTTCTTCTCAAATGTAATCTCAAATACAAGATTGTTTTTCTCCTTTTAGTAGACCTTATTTAATATAATCAACTTTTTTCCTAAATTTACAGAAGAAAATAGTGAATATGGTTTACCCTGATAAATTCAATAAGTGTATTATAAATGTATGCTCCCTTCGGCAGGAAAAAGCAACTTCCAGGGCTGAGTTCATGAAAGAAATATAGTTCTTGGTCCTGAATAAAAGAAAAGCAAAAGAATGTTTATATATGCACGTAACATCAACATAAACTTCAGTGTTCCTGAGTTCAGAATACGACCACAGTATCTCGTATTTTAATGTAGGCCATTCCTGAATCAAAGAAAACGTTGTTAAGTTTTCTGGTGTACAATTCAATAGTACAGAATCGCAGTTGATTTACAACTTAGCATTAAGTACATTCTCTCCCTGTTACATTCCGGAATCCAGTCAAGTTTACCCAAGAACGACCTGGAGCAGGGGTTAGTTCTTTTCAACTATCCATAGTGGGAGCTCTCATAGTTTTAATTCCTCAAAGCTCTGAGATGCGAATATTGTTCCTTTTTTCTTCTTTTTAAAGTAGGAGCAGGAGGAAGGAGACCAGGAAAAGGAGAGTGATAATGAAAAAGACACAGATGAAGCTGCCTGACCTTGGGTCTTGGTGAAGGCAGCACACCCTCCTACCTTCTTGCCTACCACTCCCCCACCAAATGCCCAGAATTCTCAGCGAGGGGCCCCACCAACTGTTGGTGCTTCCTTACCACTGGAATTTATTTCAGGCCACCAAGAGAGCAGGGTAGGAGATGGCACAGAGTGAACACAATTTTAGAAACGTCATGTTTTTATCAAACCTAATTTCCAGTTTAGAAAACACTGAGGGGTGCAGGGATAAAGAAAATGACACCACAGTATCCATTGGTGACTTGCTATGTCACCTTGGACAAGAAGATTAATTCTAGGGGAAATCGGTTTCCACATCTTTAAAAGAAGTCCGTGAGACCAGGAAATTTCCAAAGTATCTCCCAGCTCTGTGAAACCCTGCTATGCTGCTTTTACAGGAAACTAGGTCATCAGTATCTGTTCTTAATAAAGATAGTAGTTAAAATGAGTTATTTCGGTGGTACTGAGCACATTCTAGAAAGATAATATGGACAGTAAACAATAAGTAAGATAACAATAAGATAATAATAAGTAATTTATGGATTATACAGGATACAGCACAATAACTACGGGAAAGCTATAGCTTCTTTTTAAAAGGAAATTCCTAGTACTTAATACAACTAAGTTGCAAATAAAAATAAAGAAAATTCAGTCTAGAAACATTATTATTCTTTTTTAACATACCCTCCCAATTTTCCTATGATCTCGGTTTTTAGCTTCCTCTTGGAACTTCTCCCATTCTTTCAACATTTTAGGATCTGGGAATGAAATGCCATAAATTCTCTGGAGAGTCTCCATATCTGCTTTGCCTTCCCAGTATGTGGAGGAATTCTGAAAACAAAGATTAACCATGAAACAATATTCAAATTTGTTACTATCTCACTTATTTCGAACTAGATGTTATTTCCTATAGTGGTCTATGAGTCAAATTCATAGTAGTCCTTATGACAAGAAAAATGGTATAAAAAGTGCACACTTACTAAGCATCTCACAGTTGCTCTGAAGCCGAGCTAAGGTACAAAGCTGGTTGTTTGATTCCCTCAAAATACCTCCCTTTCAACCATCCACTCAAACCACAACTCCACAAACATGAGATGTAAGGGCATCTCCCACAAGAAGATTAAGTAAAAATGGAAAGTAAACCAACAAAAATTATCTTGAAATGACCCAATTTATTCTTATAATTTAAAGTGCATTTGAATAATCACCCATAAAATATTTATGAACTGGCAAAAACTGGCAGGACTAGTTTGGTTAAAAAGCACAAATAAAGTAATTATTTACTTAAGACAAACAAAGAACAAAAGCACATACTAATTAAGTTTCAAAGCTCTTCAAACCATGGCTGTGTGAGCTTTGGGAATCCCCTAAAGTTCCATCCCCATGTGCTCTGGTGATGAATGGTGAGTCAGTCACAGCTTCAGACTTTCAGTTAAAAAAGACTAGTCACTTAAAAAAGACAGTGACTAGTAGGAGAAAAAAATCCATCTTTATAGTTGCAAGAGAAAAATAGGCAGAAAGATAAACCAACAGAAGTTTAAACATATACAGATAGATAAATACATTCATGTAGTCTTTAAAGTTTAAAGCAAATACATTGCTTACTTTGTGTATTTTCAAAGTCTTAATTTTGCCAGTGTGTCTGACATGAGGACCCCGACAGAGATCTATCAAGGGGCCACACCTAGAGATAAAAAGAAAGGAAGTTTAACAAAGACTTAAAATGACATATATATCAGTTAGTTACACTTAATGACAACTGACATTCTTACCTATAGACTGTGGTAGTTGGAGTATTCACTTTTTCATTCAGTATCCGGCATTTGAACTTATTGTACTAAAAACAGGAAAAATTGCTTTGTAAAAAAGCCTCCTTTAATTTTTATCTCTAAATACTACAGCTAAAATACATCTTATCGAAGCACTGCAGGATAATAAATATGTCAATACTTCATGTTCTAAAAACACTTTTACATTTTTCTAAAGAAAAGAACAGGCTTCAATTTAATACACTAAACCCCAGTGTGACAACTGCCAAGTAACGTTACAGAGTGATACAGAAGCGGAGGCTGTATGTTACAGCTCAATTTACCTTAAACATTTCTAGTAAAGTTTCTTTCTTTACTTCCAATCTTTCAAAAGCTTGTTTTTCTTTAATGATTTTCTTACATAAAGCCTCCAAAGAAGAGAAATCATTGCTGGACACACCCCTGAAGGAGAAGGAAGTATAATTAATCTCTTTCCACTCTATTCTACTCACACAGTAGCTTGGAAGAATATTTCTTTAAAAGAAAACGTGAAGTTTTAATATAAAAAAATAGACCCTTGCATCATATAGACGCATAGAATTTTAAACTAGATATTATTATTTTTATATTTTATATTTTCAGTGGCTTCTACCTTGGTCATCATGGAGACTGTTCTCACTAGTGAACCCTCCCTCCACCACCTCTATGACCAGCTTCATTTTATTTCCCAACATACCTTAGGGTTCTACCTCCATCAATCTACAACAGAGCTCTTATAAGTTACTAGCACTTCCTAAGTTACTACAACACTTCAAGTTTGATAGTGGAAATACTCAGTGACTATTAAGCAGTAAGCCTATTATCATTCCTTCCTTATTGAGAACTCTTTAAAAATTATATATGGAGTAATTCAGAATTTATTTATTTTTTATTCAGTTACATAACTTACCCTTCTTCAAGGTACATGTCATAATAGAATCCATTTTCTATTGGTGGACCATAACATAAACATCCACCATAGACTCTTTCCATGGCTTCACCCATGATGTGAGCGCTTGAGTGCCAATATACCTGAAAAATGCAAAGAAAAATGGGATGCTCTGAGTTTGGGCATATATGCTGTAAATTAATACAGCTGCCTTGAAAAAGATATATAAAATTTACTCTAAATAAACCCAAGACATGAAAAATCTAAACTTATAAATGTATAAACTTTGGTGTGATTCTATGCAAAGCCAAAATGATTTAAGAGGGTTTTAATTACTAAGTTGCATTTGTACCTTAGAGATCGTCTGGTTTAGTTGTTTCCAAACTAACTGAATTCAAATTAGCATCATTAATTACGAGGGATAGATTCTGTTCCCTGAAAACAACTGCCACTCACAAAGTGACTGTCTTCTTGACTGTAATGACCCAGGGTCTTTGGAGACGATGTGCCTATGTCCCACATCCCATGTGCTATGCTGTGGCCCTTACTGAGATGTGGGACATCACTTAAGAATTACATTCTCTTTTTCCTTATTGGCCGCAAACAATTAAGGTGTTGTAACTTGTCCCCACAACTCATTTATAAAACACAAGGACAAACATGGACCCTGAAATCTGATGGCAATATAGCTGACCCTTGGACAATGCAGGGGCTAGGGATGCTGACCTTCCATGCAGTCAAAAACTCAGTGTAACTCATGACTCTCCAAAAACCTAACTACTAGTAGCCTACTGTTGACAGAAGCCTTACTGATAACATAGTCAATTGACATATACTTTGTATGATATATGTATTATACACTGTATTCTTATAATAAAGCTAGAGAAAAAAGTTATTAAGAAAATCATGTGGAAAAGACATCTACTTTATCAAAAAATACTTACAGATATTTATTTATAGAAAAACAATCTGTATATTAGTAGACCTCAAACTCATACTGTTCAGGGGTCATCTATACTTGGCAGATGAGTCAGAATATATCCACAACTATATTTTTAAGATTTGTTAAGGTACCAAAATGATTTTTTAAAATTTTCATTAAAAACTTAAGGAATGCAGAATACATCTGAAAACCACTGATACACATACATAAGTAAACTATCATAATAAAACAAAATATTTTATTTCCCTTTATATGCTATACTATCATGGAGAAATAAGAAAACCTTGCCATCAAATGCAGGCTGATTTTTATAGTGCTTTCAAGCAGATTTGCATTTTAAGATGAGGAAAATATGGAAATTAATTGTCCAATAGGGAGAATAGTTTAAAGAAATGTTCAATTTTATTTGTAAAATCTATACATCTTGCTTAAGTGTTGACTGACAGGGCAGATGCAATTTTTACTTGCTTTACCAATTTTTAATAAAAATTTAATAAAAATCCCAGAACATTTTTCTCACTGAAGTATCCAGTAATGAGAATAAATTTATTCATGTTCACTTCTTAAATACACAAGGCAAGCTCTTTTATGCTGCTCCCTAAATGAAAGATAAAATGAAGATTTCAAATATGAAAACGAGACACCAATAAACTCTAAACCCACTGACAGTGGGAGCAGGAAGACACTGGAAATGTGAACCTTTATTTTGAAATTCAGTGACTACTAAATAAAAACTTACCGCTTGAGCTTCCTCATCCTCAAATTTGAGAAGCTCCAAGGTACAATCTTCCTCCAGAGGACGGTCTAGGTCCCAAACAACTTGATTCACTTTAGCAATAACGGTGCTGTCAGCCAGGCCTTGACTTAAAAAATATACACACAAGAATATATATATACACAAAAGAATGTAAAAAAGAATGTTCTGTAGTACAACACTTAATCTGAGAACAAGAATAGGAAAATAAACACTATATATATTCTATATTAACACTGCATATATTACTTATAACATGTATTATAGCTTTCTGAAATAGAAAAAGCAACAAACCCCCAAAATGTACCCAAGTATAACTAGAGGATGCCAAAAATCCAGAACACTATTATTTTACATTTAATGCCTCTTATTTAAGCAGACAAAACTGTGATAAACAATTTTCAGTGGTTTGATTAATCTTTTCATTTCTCCAAATAAAGTTTTCCACAAAGCCAAGCTATTTAGGCTCCAAAGAAGAAAAAGAGGGGCTACTAAGTAACTCTTCTGCTCTTCCTCCTACTTGAAATCTGTAACAGATTTTTTTCTGTGAGGTAATGTTAGCCACAGAATAAATTCTGTAAATGACTAAGATGGTATCATTTATAACAGGTACATAGGTAAAATAAAGGACTAGTCAATAAAACTTGTTTATAATATGGATTAAAAAGCCATTTACACACACAGCACAGAGTACACAATATAAATAATCACCAAGCGATTAAGACCACACTGTCAGACCACACCAAGTGTAACAGCCACAGGAATTCTGAGGACTGGAAAGCAGCAAAAGTCAGATTAGTCTGGACAGGCTTTGAGGATAAAGTAATGAGGGGCTGAAAGATCAGGGCCTGGACAGGAAGAAAAGGAGAGAAGGTGGCATTCCGGATGAGGGAGATGTGAGTTAAGAAAGGTTCAGGAAGGGGCGCCTGGGTGGCTCAGTCATTAAGCATCTGCCTTCGGCTCAGATCATGATCCCGGGGTCCTGGGACTGAGTCCCACATCAGGTTCCCTGCTCAGCGGGGAGCCTGCTTCTCCCTCTCCCACTCCCCCTGCTTGTGTTCCCGCTCTCACTATGTCTCTCTCTGTCAAATAAATAAATAAAAAATCGTAAAAAAAAACCCAAAAACCAGAAAGGTTCAGGAAGCTGCATGGCTAGAGAACTAAGATTAATCAGATTATAGGTCTGAATGTGTAGCTAGAGAACTAACAGTCTCTAATAGCCTAGACAACTCAACAAAAGCAGACAACACTCCATACTTTGAAGGAAAAGTTTACAGTCTTTGTAATGTTATATCCACCACCTGAAGGCTTCAGCTGGCTAGACATGCAGTGTTGGATGGTTCTCTTCTTACTCTGTAAAAGTACAACTAAGTACAGACAACCTCCCCCACTTGAGGTTTAGGACAGAACTAACAGAAGGTAAACCATAAATTCCTATCCCACTGTCAAATTCACTGAATTTCCAACAGATTACATCCAATGTTTTCTTTCCTTCTGAGATCATATAAAGCCAACAAAATGAAAAAAATATACGCATTTCATAAGACATACATGGATTTGGCAGAGAGAAATCTATTTTATCATATTGGTGTAAAAGTTTTCAGAAGATTAAGAATTGGCCTAAAGGTGACTAATATTCTCCATATTCTTTGGGAAGAAAATGGCTATTATCTCAGGGTCCAAAATGGTGCGTTGAGCTGCTAACAGCAGAGTTACTTTGAAAATGTAGATATGCACAGACCATATCAGATTTCAATTTTCCAAAGAAGGGATAAAGTACTTAAACTTTCGGATTTAAAACAAAACAAAACTTCAAGAAAAACCTTTTGAAGCACATGGAGCACGCCTTCTTTTTTCTTCCCTTTTGTATTCACAACTACCATCCAAACCTTTCAACAGTCTGTTACTCATGCTATAATTTTTCACACAACAGCAAGAATTTATTCTGTACTTTTGTAAAAATGTCATAAAGCACCCTCATTTGCAGATCAATGCCTTATGTAAAATTTTGCAGTTCTCAAAAAAAATATTTTCTAATTGGTTATTTGATAAAATTACAATGTAATCTGGAGGACAACACTGTAGAATGTAGAGAAAAAGTTCCTGGACTAATAGGAGCCTGAATTTTAATACCAACACGGCTACAATCTCAATGTGCAACAATGGAGGATTACCTTTATCAAAATGCCCATGAAAGTTACCTCTAAAATGAAAGGTTGAACTTATTCATTTAGAGGTCTATTCAGTTATTTATGATCTCAAATGGAAACCTTGATATTACAATTTTCTTCTTATTTCCTCTGGAGTAAGATAGAAGTACTTTAGGTAGAAGCAATGGTCAAATTAACTGAAACACTCCATTTTCTTTGTAAAAAGTACTAACTAGTGTCCATGACACAATAAAGATTCATGGCTCATAGGCCAACTGCTTCTACGCTCACCAGCTGCATATGGGCTTACTGCTAATCAGTTAGGTTGGTTCCCAAACCCCTTTATGTACTTGTTGTTTTAGGCCTTAGGTTCAACAATATGAAATTGATGATAATCAACCATTTTTGACAGTCACATGGTGATTGCAGGTGGTTCAAATCAACATATAATGAAATAGTAAAAACAAATTAGAAATAATTACATATATATAGGGTGAAAGATATAGTGAATATATATTTACATGTTTTAAATTAAAATGTTTTAAGACAGAAGTTGGCAAACTCTTTCTGTAAAGGGCTAGATAAATATTTCAGCCTGGACCATACATGGTCTCTGTCATATCTTAGTTTTCTTTTTTTTTTTTCAAACCATTTAAGAGCCATGCTTAGCTCTTGGGCTGTACAAAAGTAGGCTATGACCACAGTTTGCCAACAGCTGGTGTTAGATATGTACATCAATTTATGCTTTCCCATCTTTATCATTTCCTATAAACAACTATTAATCCCAATCATATCAGAGTAAGAAAGCTTGACTCTACTACAAAGTATACATCTAATTCTCAGTTATTTCTTTTCAACCCAATACAAGTTTTAAGATCAGACATGGTCCTTTGGATTTATAAAAAATAGTACATTATTTTTATGTGTCCTATATTAGCTTCTTAACTTCCCCATGTGAGATGTTCTACCTTCATTTTTAACTTCAAAACAGACATTTAAGTCAAAATAGGTGAAACACCGTCTACTTGGTTTTGTGATATTTACAATCAAAGTAGAAGAACTAATAATATAAAATCCTTTGTAAGATAAGACTAAAGTGGACTCTCAAAAATTAACTTTGAATCTTTTTTTAAAAAGGAACTTGTTTTAAAGATTTTATTTATCTGACAGAGAGAGAGAGAGAGAGAGAGAGAGCGCGCGCACAGGTGCGCACAAGCAGAGGGAGCGGCAGGCAGAGGGAGAAGAAGCAGGCTCCCTGCTCAAGCCCGATGCAGGGCTCAATCCCAGGACCCTGGGATCATGACCTAAGCCAAAGGCAGACACTTAACTAACTGACCAACCCAGGCACCCCTTAACTTTGAATCTTGAGTATAGAGCTCCACATCATTTTGATTTTTTAAAAATCCCAAATATAAATTGAACATTAAAAACACAAACAGAACATAAAAATATGAAGATAAAACTTGACAATAAAAAAAATTTAGTTACAAACAACAGAAGGTCAAGATAGGTGTAGCTTATACCTAATTCCACAAGCAATTTGATATGGTGTAGTTTTCCAGGATTCTGCATTGACCTGTTTACCATCAGGCAGAGTGACTTTAATCAGCTTGCTATCTTTTTCTGCCTTCTCTGCCAGAATGGAATCATGTTCTGCTTTTAGTTTATTATACATCTCAAGACGTGTGTTAATATATTCAGGCCAAGGATTCAACTGCAAGACAACAAATGAGGAAATAAATGATCAGTAAATACTTGCTTTCCTATTTAGAAAAAGGAAAGAAATAATAAAAACAGACAATACAAAAATTATGATGTACTAATGCAACACGGTAAATGGACTGCCCAAATCACTAGATTTAAGTGATTAAGCACTGGCTTAATCTTGTCCTAAATTAAGGTAAGAAAAAGAATTAAATGCTGTCTTCTTATAATTTTTACTCTAAGAATTTTTTTTAAAAATAGAAAAATACAAATAACAATAGACATGTGGGCTGTTAAATATCTTAAATGGACAATTATTACCATTTGCTATTTGCATAAGGTGATTTTTTTCCCTTTTAAGATGTTCTCTGAAGGTCTTTTCTAATCAAGTGACACATACAGCTATAAACAATACTAGAAATAAAATGGCTTTTCCATTTTGTTTCAATCTCGTTCAAGGGATGGTCTGTACAGGTGGTCAGACTATACGTTCACTTACAATTCTTAACTAACCAACTATAAATGCATTTGACTTAAGGGCTCCCATTCACAGAAAACTCCCTCTGAATTCAAAGTGAAGAATAACACCCGCACATTGCCCTGAGAGGGGAGGTAAGACAAGTACGTAAGTGCTGGGAGCAGAGGAGGAGGAAAGGTCTTGGACAGCTCACTGTGAACTTTTTGCCAGACAGATCATTTAAGACATATATGGTCACATTTTGTACTTAAAATACTCTAATCAGAAGGGTCCTTTAATTGCACCTTTTGTTTCCTCTTTGCAGGCTAATTCTCAAGCTGTGACGGAATAACACGTACCACTGTACTGAAAGCATGAAAAACAGACAAGGAACATACACATTTTTCTATTTACTTGCAAATTTTAAAATTCACAATCAACAATTTCCCCCACAATTACAGTGGACTAAATGGACAAAACCTAAGAGAAATGGTTAGGAAGGGCTCTAAGCGACACTTAGTTCCTGTAGTTCACCTACAAACTGACCCTTCAGTAAATGAAAGCACTAGAAATTTACCAACGCAGCATGAGTAAGAGCAGCTCCGTAAAGCCAGTTTATGTGCTACAGGGCACTTCTACAAAGCCTGCTCCTTTGTGCTTCTGCATCCTGGTAGTTTTCTAAGGAGTCTCTAATAAAATGCAATGACTAAAGCAAAAACTGAAACATGGTTCACAGCAGTTCAACTTCAAAAATAAAGTGGGAAGACGAGCTTAACTGCCTCCTAAAGCAGAACACCCAGAAATCAGGTTGATTCTAGGCTGACTTTTGAAATGCTACCTCCTCTCAGTGTGAGTTGGGGGAACTGTAAGCATTTTCTTTACAACAGAGAGGCCTCAAGGAGATCTATCTGGCTCAAAACCAAACCCTAGTGGCAAGTCCTCGTGGAAACAGTGTGATGGGTCAAGGGTTGGGGCCCTCTCTGGTTTCTGTTGCATTCAGTGTAAACTTAAACATCAAGTCTCTACCTCTTAATATCTCATTGAATGAAAGGATCAGACAGCTGGCATCTAATCTGACAACAGAGTAATTATTGATCCCCTTCTTTCCAACTTTTTTCCTCTCTTTTTTTTCCAAATCTAATCCCACAGATTATCTTGCAATTGTACTTCAATGTTTTCCTTTTTCAATAATAAAGAGCTGCAAATCTTTTTCCACCCTCAGACTTTCCTAATTCTTCTCTGAGTGTTTCACCTAGTGCCATGTAAACAATTACAATCTCATACAGAGTAAGTCTGAGACAGCTCCTGCCACCTGTCAATCTTTGATAAGAGGGCTCTAAAACATTCACCTCTGCTCGGCCTCCGTCTCCAGATCCTTCTTTGTTCTTCTTCTTGCCTCCTTCCTTTCGCTTCTCCTCTCCAGCACCTACCTATATAAGCAAAGAAGAAATAAGATTTTATATTTTACTCTAATTTGATACCCCTTCATGCTGCACCCAGAAAACTTCTGAGGATTTTTATCATGTATTTAAAAAAAAGGGGGGGAGTAAATCTGATTTTGAAAGACTAAAAGATTTCACCACTGTCAAAGACAAATTAACAACTTGCAATAAGGACAAGTCTTAAAAAAGTAGAGAGGAGTTGCTTGACAACATTTAAGTCCTCGGATTTCGTTTATTTTGCTTGTCCTATGATTCTCGCTTCAGGTTTGCCTGGACATATACTCAGTATATGGCCACAAAAAAGCATGCAATTTATTCAGTAATAGTATTTGCAGGAAAAAAAATCTAATGTTTTAGATGTGCAAACTTAATCTCTCCAGGGAAACTGAGGCACACGCGTGAGAAACTCCCAGAGGAGAGAACCCAGCTGCATCACTATGGTTAGATGTTAGATAAGTTAGGACAACTGACTTTAAAGGGTGAAGATTTCAACAAGCTGGATTTTGAGAATGGAGGAAATAAATGGTTGGAAATGTTGAGACAGAGAATGAGAAAAAAATGGGACAGAATGACAAAACCAGGCTGACTAAAACACATTGTTTTAGGAAATCATGTCAGTTAAGACAGACTAGGGCTTAGACAGAAGCAAACACTAAAGGTTATGGGGTTACCATAAGGATTGTGGACTTTAATTAGATGTACATGAAGGCATAGAAAGTTTTAAAGAAGTAAGTCCTGTGCAAAAAGGCAACCAGTGTAGAGTTGGTCTATACTGGTGGTTGTCAACCAGAAGAAATTTTGCCCCCTAGCGGATACCTGGCAATGTCTGCTGATACTGGTTGTCACAACTGGGGGGAGTGCAACTGGCATACAGTGGCTAGAGACCAGGGATGTTATTAAACATCCCACAATGCACAGGTCAGCCTCCCCAAACAGAGAATTATCCAGTTCACAAGGTCAAGAAACCCTGAAATTCATTATGGGATACTGTGAAGAGTATCTTTACAGAAATGAATTCTTTACTTCACTGCTCAGACAGAAACATTCTAAAGCACATTGCACTACAAAAAGTTTTACAGTGTACAAAGTTCCCCACAAATAATCGCATCTATTTCTTGGCAACCCTGTGAGATTGACATTATTATCATTCCCATTTTACACACATAATTAAATGGGAAAAAACTAGATGATTTTTCTAGGTTCACACATTAAGTCACAGGAAAGATACCTAATCAAGTGCTGACAGTGGTCCACCCTAAGGAGGGAAGTGATGATCAGCAGTGGAGTTTTGAGGGTAGAACTGGGAATAAGAAAGGGGGACTTTATTATAGTTTTCTCTATGTTTGTGGTCTTTTTTTTCCTAGCAGTTTTATTAAGATATTTTCCTACACCATACAATTCACCCATATAAAGTACACAGTTCAGTGGTTTTTAATGTATTCATTCACCCATCACCAAGATCAATTTTAAAACATTTTCATCACCTCAAAAGGAAACACTGTACCCATTAGCAGTCACTCCATTTTCTCTTCTCCCCAGCCCCTGGCAACCACTAATCTACTGTTTCTATATATTTGCCTATTCCAGGCACTTCATATAAATGGAAGCATACAATATGTGGTCTTTTGTGACTGGTTTCTTTCACTTAACGTGATTTCAAGATCATTCATGTTACATATATCAGTACTTCATTCTTTTTTTTATTGCCAAATAATATTCCATTATTTTTCCATTTAACAGTCGGACATTTTGAAATGTATTACTTGTATAATTTAAAAATTAAACTAAATTAAAAAATATATGACTTCCAATTTCAAGCTGAGCTAAAACCTTTCCCACTCTGGGATTCTGGATTTCACAAACTTTTCAGGTTCATTTATAGTCAATAGATAAATAATTAACATAACTTAAGCCTATTCTAATCAATAAAGCACTAACCAACAAGGTTCAAGATTCTCTATATGCCTTTGCTCTACTGTAGAAATGATGCAACAAGTCAAGTATCTCTGGTAAGAGGGATGAAATTTAATTGCAGGTGTGTGCAGGTTTAAAATGGAAAAAAATGAGACACTTCCACTTTTCGGAGTGTATGTTTTTGGCTTTGGTCATATGGATATCTGCCAAATGAATAGGAGTAGTGGAAAAGAAGGTGAAAATTAACAGAAAGGTTTTCTGTGTTCTAAATACCTTTTTTTATAAATGAGAATACGGGCGCAAGGAGGGTAAAGTATTTTGCCTATCTCTATACAGCTAGTAAATAGTAGAGCCAGGACATTTAAATTAGGTTTCTCTAGAACCGAGCTCCATCCCGTCTTTACTACAACAATTAGGAAGATGTTGGGCAACTGTTCTCTATTTCCTACAAAAATAGAATAAAAATATGTGAATTTATGCATCGTGTATTTATGTATAAACAATCTAAAATTTCAATCCAAAAGTTGGAACACAGTTGGGACTGTGAAGGGAAGCTAAAGAATTACCTTCCTCAGGGATATTTAGGAGTTGAAGGAAACGTACCTACAGAGTGTAGTGTAAAATTCAACCCCAGAGACTGGCACAGCTGGGATAGTCCTGAAGTCCAACAGTTTGATGTAGTATCTGTCCCTGATTCATTTCTAGGCAGGGAACAGGAGGCAGGACAGCACCAGAGCCATGAGTACTAGTTACAGAATATTGGGTTTGAGCAAGGTACTTACTTATTCTTTGCCTATTTCCTCATCTGTATAATGAGGATAATAACAGAACCTTGTTCATAGTTATATAAGGATTGAAAACATTGAGTTAATGCATGTAATGCATAATATAGTAAGAGATCCACAGTTAGCATTCAATAAATATTAGGTATTGCATAATTATTATCACAGAAGAGAGAAACCATGTATTTGTTAGCTCTACATCACCTTCAATTAACAATGGCGTAACATAATATTTGTGGACATGGAAAGTTGTTGACTACAGACTATTAAGCAAAAAAAGTAAACAAGTTACAAAACAATAGAGATACCATTTTTAAGTGAAAAAATATAAACAGAGAAAACTCTAGGGATAGGCACCATTTATCACCTTAAATTTTATTTATACGGTTTAGAATGTGCACATATGAATTTTCCCCATTCTATTCCTGAGTTAGAGAACATCTTCATTTTACTGAGAAAATTGTGGCTTCTACGTGATTGATCTTTTCACAGAGTTAGGGTTGAAGCTGCTTTTGCTTAAGACATCACCACTTCTCACTTGGACTACTGCAACAGTGTCCTACTTATGGCCTCACCTCTTTCCAACATACCTTCCATCCCAATGCCAGAATGATCTTTAAAAACTACAATCCACATCTATCATTTTCCTGCTTAAGAACTTTCTCCTGTAGATCACAATTTCAAATATCTCCTGAGATCCTTCTAAGAGCTCTAGCTCCCCCCGCTTCAGGCTGATCCCTTGCAATCAACCTCACAGACACTTTGGGTGTGCCTTTTCACTGCCCTTGCTACCTTTACCTGTAGAAGCACTAACCTGCCTGGTTTTACCTGGTGAACTTAGACTCATACTTCCTAACTGAACTCAAAGGAGCCCTGCCCAAGCAGGGTTAGGCACTCCCTCTTTCTGAAATCCCATAGGGTTGATCATACTGCACAATGACTATTCTCCTGCCTCACACACCAGGCTGTAAAGTCCTAGATGTCAGGCACTAGGTCCTTTTCACCTGACTAGCTTCATCTTCCAGCAGTGCCTGGCAAAATGAATACCTGACATTTGATCATAAAAAAAAAAAAAAAAAAACCAAAAAACAAAAAACAAACAAAAAAACGCAAACCTCATTCTGGTGGTCTGAAAGTGACCTGGGAGTTGTTCCTAAGGAATGGATGACACCAAAGGGAACGTTCAAAGATCAAATGATCAGCAGGTGTGAATGTGATAAGGCATGTCTACAACACCAGGCAAGGTAAGTGTGTAATCTCTCTAAGGTTTGTCAATTGGGGTCACCCGGCCTCTATCACCTACTTATTATAAACCACCCAAACTTGGGTTAAGTTGGGTCAAATCTCGGGGATTCGGTTTTCCCTCCCTTAAACTGAAGCTCTTTACCCCTACAAGGTTTTAGGATTAAATGAGGTTCTGCACTGTTCTTCCAGCCTAAGGCGAGTAAAAACATTACTCTGGGAGTCCCGAGTCCTAGATTCTAATTCTGTCTCGGCTTCTAATTAATTAGATGTCTGGCTCTAAGCTAGTCCCCTTCTCAGGGTCTCAGTTTCTTCATCTGCTAAAAGAGGATGGATCTAGAGATGACCTGCAAGGCCCTGCCCTACTTTATAAATGGACAGTCTCTGCCCAAAAGAGGCTCTGGCTCGTCCGGGAGCTCCATCGTCCCCCTCGGGTCCCACCCGGCCCGGGCCGCTTCCTTCTTCCTGCCTGGTTGGGCACCGTGGACACCAAGCAGAGCCCCAGCCTGCCTCCTGGACCCACTCAGTTCGCTCACCGACTTCTCCTCGCCTCCCATCTTCCCTGAAGGGCTCCCGTCCTTCTCTTCCGACATCAATAAACCACGAAGGAAAGACGCAACCCAAAAGCAACGCTCTGGAAGAGAGGAAAGCGGAAGCCAGCCAGAAGCGCGCGGCGGCCCCGGGAACACTGCGCTTGCGCCACGTGGCCCGGAAGGGACCAGCTGATGCAATCGGAAAGCGCCCAAGCCCCGCCTCCCAATCCGTTGGGAGAACGGGCAGCCAATCGACAACTGGGGAAGGCGGGTCCTTCTGTCTCTAAACCAATGGAAAAACTTGTTGGGTGACAGCCTTTTAGGAAAACAGGCCTGGGAAAGGGATCCGCGGGCGCTAAACCTGTACTCCCTGCGGGTGCAGGATTTAACCCCTTCGAGAGCCTAGAAGTCCTCAATGCACGTGCGCCTTTTTTTCACGCATACTCTGCCTGTTAGTCAAGGACCTTTCCAGCCACCATAGCGAGTGGGAGGGGCTGGGTTCAAGCTTCTGGGAAGTCTCCAGGGACCCGAATACTGTTCCTGTCCCTGGGACGAATCCCAGTTAGAGCCCAGGGTTTCCTACGGCTTCTGCTCTGCCTGACGTAACGTGACTGCCGAGTTCTGGGGCCTTCCGAGGGTTCTCTGTCTGTAGCGGTTAATGGAGCTCTCCTAATGGCAGTTCAGGCTTCCCGAGACCCAAGCCTTGATGATCCAGGGACGAGCGCCCTTCCTCGGACCTTCCTTAATATGTGCCTCCGCCAATCTGTAATGCGTCAGAGAGCATTTCCAAAGGGCCAATGAAAATACCAGACTTTTACTTAAGGAAATAAACACGCTGACTCCAGGGATCTCACGCATAAGCCTCAGTGTTTGGAATCGAATGGGCCTATTTTTATTTATTTTACCAGCCAATTAAAAACAATTACTAACTTGAAATCGGAAGTGCAATGAGCTCATTCACAGTTTATGTACTCCATCACTAAGTCGTATGAATTTTACTCTCTGAGCATCAGGCCTCGACAACCCGCCACCTTCAGAGCCATCCTTACACAAAGAACAACAGCTTTCTAACCTGGCATTTCGTTTTTCACAGGGCACCAGGAGAGTTTTTTCAAATACAAATATGATCACGGCAACATTCTGCTCAAAACTCTTTAAGTGGCATTCATTTACTCTTAGAATAAATGTAGTTATGGCTTTGAAGCCCGCCGATTGCCCAATTTTCTCGCCCCTTCACTACACACTGAGCTGGAACTATAGTAACCTTTTATTCCTTAGGTGTTTTCCCACATTTTTTTTTTTTTGTAGGTGCCGAGATAGTTCTCCCCATCCTCTCTGTCTGCCTCCACACACTTTTTGCCTTTTGAGCCCCTACTTGTTTGTCAGATCTCAAGAATCATTTTCTTAGGGGAACCATTTCTTGACCACTTTTACTGGAGGGACCAAGTTTCCCTGTTATATCTGCAGGTAGTTTCGTGTAGCTCTCAGTAGCACCCATCGGATCAATTTCACAATTTAAAAAATTACTGTCTTCTACTTTGAAAACTTAACGAAAGCACAACTTGTGTATCTTTTGCCAGCATATAGCAGATGTAAACCTGGCACAAAGTTGTTCAATAAATGTTGGGGCATTAATAAGTATTGAGATAAATTTTATTTGAAAAATTACTTCTTCATTTGTATTGTCAAAGAAAGGAGTCAAACTCCCTAAACTACTATATCTAGAAGGTTTATAATAAGAGTAGATTATTGGTACTACTTGGTGGGTGTTCTCCTTAAGAAGTTCCGGGGGTTTTATACAATTTTAATAGGCTTAAGTAGACCAATCTGACTTATATTTAAATTATAATGAGAATAAACAAGATCTAGTCTTACTTTTCAATATAAAATAATTTAATTATGCTCATTGTATATACGTGTCTGAATTGTATGCTAATTTTAAAAAAGATAACAGGGACCAGAAAGATTGAGACTACTGAATTTGCTAGTCGAAGAACAGTATAGGCTAACAATTGCAGACTCCTTTTACTGCTATGCAACTTGGCCTGTAGCAACTTCTCTTAACCCCTTGTTCTCTTTCAACCTCAGAACCAGGCCTGGTCTGAGGATGGCAAAAAAAAAAAAGCAGAAATCTTTTCTGGAAGATTCAATGTGCTATGGGAATGTAGGGGAAGCTATAAATATCCCCTGCTAGTGTGGAAACCTCTCAGGGAGATATTCCAATGGCACAGTGCCCTCTGGTGTTAGGAAGAGATTTCCCCCCCCCCATCCTATGTGCATTTAGGGTTAAGCAAAGATAATGGGAGTTTCCAACAGATCCCAGATCCAAAGACAACATGCTGTTTTTCAACTTTTGTCTATTTACTCACAGGATTGACATCCAGTGTTATAAATGATGCCCTCTAACCTACATACTTTTTAGGACAGTGACTTAACTGCTCTGCCTTTTGAGAAGTGAAACAAAATTATTTATGAACTATACAACAAATAATGTTACAAATAATAGAAGATTGCACACAACTTTTTAAAAATATGAATTAGAGAAGAGTCTATCTATAATAATCTTTTATTCACTCATGTAAAAACATTTTTAAAAAAGGGAAGTAGAGTATGCAGCAATGGAAGATACGCATTGGAAGTTCTGCTTTGGTGTTAGTATGTCTCAGAAAAACCCACAGCTGGGACATGCCCAGGTGAGTAAGAATCTGATTACAGGGTGAATGGGGAAGGATGCTCTTTCTGTTGCAAGAAATAGAGAGTCGTTTGGTGATTTTTAACAAATGAGAAATTTATTCTAAAACTACATGAAGTAGGGGCAGCCTGGGTGACTCAGTTGGTTGAGTGTCCCACTCTTGGTTTCGGCTCAGGTCATGATCTCATGTGTTATGAGATGAAGCCCTGCTTCTGGCTCCAAGCTCTGTGGGGAGTCTGCTTGAAGATTCTCTCCCTCTACTCCTCCCCCCAACTCATGGTCTCTCTTGTGCTCTCTCTCTCTCTAAAATGAATACATCTTTAAAAAAAAAAAAAAAACTACATGAAGTATAAAGGGAAATAGGAATCTCATCTGTGTAGCCAGGCCACATGGACCACAGGGGAAACTGAACAACTGGGCCTCATGGGAGACTGCACGGACTGTAGCTTGATGGTTAATCAAAATCCAAGGTCCTCTAGAGTAACAAGAAGGTGTGACTTAGGGCGCCTGGGTGGCTCACTCGTTAAGCGTCTGCCTTTGGCTCAGGTCATGATCCCAGGGTCCTGGGATGGAGTCCCACTTGGGCTCCTTGCTCTGCGGAAAGCCTGCTTCTCCCTCTCCCACTCCTCCTGCTTGTGTTCCCTCTCTCGCTGTGTCTTTCTCTGTCAGATAAATAAATAAAATCTTAAAAAAAAAAAGGTGTGACTTAAGCTCTGGTACTCCACTCTTAACATGATTCAGTTACTCTAGTCTCTTGCTCCTCCTCCTATTACCAGCTGACCAATTTACTTTGTATGTCATGGTTTAAATTTCCGAAGAGGAGAACGAGAATGGCTGTCTAATTACCAAGCCACGTAATCATAGGTCACAGGCTAGCTTATGGATTGAGGGGTTGTTCCTTCAGGTCAGGTGCCTCCCCTAGTCTGCTCAGCAGTGGGTAAGGGGCTGGTCATATTGTGTAGCCATCATGCTGCAAAGATCAGATGCTTTCCTCATTGTTGAGTGTGGGCACCTTTAGAAGAGGATGCTGAGCACGGCAGGTGCTATGAGTTATATCTCTAAGGCAAAATGTGTTTGTGATTCATCTGGCAATATTTTCACTATAAACAATTTGAGTGCTAGTTCACTTAAAAAGAAGGTTTTGTGGGAGCTTTTTGTTGGAAGGGGAGGCAGAGATGCTGAACTTCTGACAGTAACAGAAATAGTTATTTCATGAATGCACTTCGAAAAATGTGACACTACACTTATAAGGTGTTCATTATGATATAATTACCCACCAATCACACTTAGAGTGACATAATGCTTTCCAAATAAATCTTGGTTTATGTTTTAGTGTAAAATATTTAGACTATTAGACATGTGGTCCTTGCTGATGTGGATTTTTTTCTTCTGATTTCTTTACAGTTAATCTAAAAATATGATTAAAATTCTAAATGTCATTAGAAATGATACCAATCATCATGCACATTCATACCACACAAAATACATTTGTATAGATAATAGCACAGAAGATAATGCTGATGCAATTTTAGAAGATGGTGTTTACTCAGGGCACAGGTATAATAACTGTCAACTTGAAACTCACCCACTAATTCTTTGAGTACTTTACACCAATGTTTCTGGTTTCAATTTCAAATCTATCCAAATGTCCTTAGGGCACTTTGAATGACAGTGTCAACCTTTGGTAGATAAATCCAAAATAGAAAGTCTATCTATACCTTGAAGAGGGCATTCTCTATGGTATTTGAATCCTGGTTTCTTATAAGTGAGTTATTCTAGTTTGTTTAGAGACATTGCTTTCCATCCTCTGTTAGGTTTGATTTCAGTGGGTCTCTTAGTTATTCTGATCTAATAACGTTGAACATACCCTAGCTTTCTACTACCTTTTTGAAGAATACCTTACTCCTCTACTACATTTTGAAGTTACTCCATTTTATATGTGCTTATCTTTTTCTTAAAGATATATTTCTCCTTCCTTTACTCTAAATAATTTTTTTAAGGGAACCTCTGTCTTCCTCCAGCATAATCAGCCTGCCTTCTTTTATCTTTTTAAAATTTTAATTACTTTCTTCACCATTGGGTTTACAATAATTTAATTGAATTTTTTCTCCACTTCAGTACCCCAGAAGAGCATATTCTCTTTATAATAAAGGCCCATGGTCTTTTGTTGTTGTTGCTGTCAATAACACCTACCAATTTTTCGTTTTAATTTTCTTAACTCTAAAGAAACTGCTTAAGAACATGGCTTGTGAAACCTCTGGACAAACCACAAAAGTAAAAAAAAAAGTCTTTTCAGCATTTCCCCTTTACCTTTAAATATGGTTCCAGAATCATGCAAACAGTCATGGATTTAGGGCAGTTGATCTAGTTCTGGATACCTAGATCTTGTACTAAAACGAGTACTAGTACTAGTATTATTATACAAGACTACTCCATATCCCATGCATATATTAGTCGCCTTTGCATTTTATTGTTCAACACATTGGCTGAAAAATACTGTGAAAGAACAAATATTGTTTGTTTGTTTGTTTTAACAATACCTAACAGAATACCCAAGCCCAGTGTTCAGTGCAAGGAAAAACTGACACAGCCATTCTTGGAGGCTCATACAATCTGCTTATAAGGACAAATGCCTGGCTTGCTGAAGTTAAATGCCAACTAAAACTACTGTAAAAAATCAGCTCCTGGTCACAGTATAAACAGCTGAAAACCCGTTCAGAAATCTTGCAGGTCAGTTGTTAAGCATAATCATGGTTAAAAATTAAATTATATTAAATGAAGTGTGGTATCCTGAATTGGATTATTGGATTTTGGTACAGAAAAAAGACATCAGTGGAGAAACTGATGAAATTCAAATGAAGTCTGCAATTTAGTTTGTATATTGCACTAGTGTTAATTTCTTAGCTTTCGTAAATGTACCGCAGTCATGTAAGATGATAGTATTAGAAGAAGCTGAGTGAAGGGCATATGGGAACTCTGTACTGTCTTTGCAATTCTCCTGTAAATATAAGGTTATTTCAAAATAAAAAATATAGAAACTTTTATTCAGAAATAACTTTACATTTTTGCCACATATACGCATATATAAATTGTATATGTTACATATATACTTAATTTATAGTTATTATATAAACTTATAATCAAATATATCGTATTTTTTTAAGATTTTATTTATTTATTTGACAGAGAGAGGGAACACAAGCAGGGGGAGTGGGAGAGGGAGAAGCAGGCTTCCCGCAGAGCAGGGAGCCCGATGAGGGGCTCGATCCCAGGACCCCGGGATCATGATCTGAGCCGAAGGCAGACGCTTAACGACTGAACCACCCAGGTGCCCCAAATATATTGTATTTTTATTTATTTATTTATTTATTTATTTTTTATTTTTTTTATTTATTAAATAAATTTATATTTAAATAATTAAAAATTAAATATATTTAAATATAAATAAAATTATATTTAAATAATAAATAAATAAATAAATTATTTATTTATTTTTATTTGTTTATTATTTATTTATTTATTTGACAGAGAGAGACACAGCGAGAGAGGGAACACAAGCAGGGGGAGTGGGAGAGGGGGAGAAGAGAGGGAGAAGCAGGCTTCCCCGCGGAGCAGGTAGCCCGATGCGGGGCTCGATCCCAGGACCCTGGGATCATGACCTGAGCCGAAGGCAGATGCTCAACGACTGAGCCACCCAGGCGCCCCAATATATTGTATTTTAATAGGTAATAAATATTCAAAACTTACCACTTCCTAATTATTTCACTATATTAAGTATTATCTGTGTTCTTGAGCTCATTTTTGTCTATTTTATCAGTATGGTAAAATACTATATACTGCAA
This sequence comes from Zalophus californianus, assembly GCF_009762305.2. Lineage (NCBI taxonomy): Eukaryota > Metazoa > Chordata > Mammalia > Carnivora > Otariidae > Zalophus > Zalophus californianus. The sequence goes on from NC_045599.1 coordinate 127,820,035, forward strand.
CTAACCATGAGAGACTATGGACCCTGAAAAACAAACTGAGGGTTCTAGAGGGGAGGGGGGTGGGGGGATGAGTTAGCCTGGTGATGGGTGTTAAAGAGGGCACGTTCTGGATGGAGCACTGGGTGTTATACACAAACAATGAATCATGGAACACTACATCAAAAACTGATGACATACTGTATTGTGATTAACATAATAAAAAAAAAGAAAAAGAATACTATATACTGAACATCTGTTCCTAACTCAGAGTTCAGACATTAGTAGCTTGAAGTTAGCCATGGTGGGAATATTTATACCTCAGAAACTGGCAAATCCTACAAATCAGGGCTTATTGTTTTCCCAGAGAGCTGGTTGTTAAACATTTACCAGTATTATGGGGCTTTTAATTTGAAGTCCAGAATTCAAGGAGAGATCTTTCTCATTATTAACCCTTAATAACTCATATGAAGATTTTCTGCTTCTGGTTCTTACAACTTTGGGCTAGATAATTTTGAAGGTCTTAGTTCCTAAGGGGGTACAGTCATGATTCAGATGAATTGGGTGGGACTGCCCCCCCGGCCTTTTGGGGCTCTAAGGCTGCTATACCCACAGGCAGAATTAGAGGTTTGCTGTTCTGGCCAGAAGGATTGGTCCTGATTAGTGGAGGGCAAATGGGTATCTGCTACATAAAGGAGGATTTTGTCAGGAGCCCAGAATATCAATGAACCAATTTTTTTTTTTTAATACTGCCTTACCTAATGTTCTGCTTATTGGAAAACCCCATAAAGACAAGGAAGGAAGTTTTGGGTCATCCACTAGGTAAAGAACCCTGTCTAGCCAAATTCTGACAGAGGCTAAGGTAACTTGAATAGATGCTAGAAAAAGGAAACTATGCAGGATTGGCTACATAGTTTGCAGAACCCAGAGCAAAATAAATATGTGTGACCCCTTGTTCAAATATTATCAAGAACTTCAATATATCATTAGGAGAGTATTGACTAAGTACAGGATGCTTCTAAGTTTAGGGCTCCATGTGGCCACACGTGATATACACCCACGAAGCTGGTCCTGGTGCTATGATTCCCAACTTTGCCCTCATGATCAGGAAGAAGTATGGATTGTAGCAATTATGTTTTACGTCACTTTTTTCTTTTCTCCCCCCCCCCCAACTTTTCCTTCTATCACATATGAAGAACACCAGAGGGAGCTAACACTTTAGGTATCATGAGGGATTATTATTGATGATTACACACAATCTTAAGGGACTTCATGTGTCTTTTGTGTTAGGGACATGAACTTTTCATGTGGAAGAAAGACTTGAGAAGATGTTGAGGGGGGAAAGGTATGGCCTGCATCAGTAGCCTCCTGAGTCATTACCTTCTAGTTGCCTCCAGCCAATGGGACCCTTAATAGGAGATGGGAGGGCAGAGAACAAAATCATGGTCTTTGTTCTCCTGGTACTCCCCTGAGAGGAGGTTGCTTTGGCTTGCTGATGTCTCACTGCCAAAGGTTGCCGCTTATCTCATGGCAATCCGTTCTACACAACTCTTTCCTTGTAGGTTCCAGTATGGCTGGCTTCCCTTGCTCCTCCTGGCTTAGGAGTGGTTACAGATTTCCCACTATTACTGGCCCCGGGTTCTCTACACGTCCACTATCCTTTTATAACCCGTTGTAAATAAACACTTCAAATTACTCTAATTCAAGTGTGCCATCTGTTTCCTGTTTGGACCTTGGGTGATATATTTGTGTTCTTCAGCTGTAAAATGAGATTAACACATGATTCTGGAACTTGTTGGGAGAGTAAAATGAAAGTAGATGTATGAAAAGTACTTTGCAAATTCTAAAGGGCTATAAAAGTTAATTATGTTTGGGGAAATGGATGCTCTGGCTAATTACCCTCTCAGGATTATTCTAGGTCCATTAGAAGTTATACTGAAAAATCCCCCTGAACTGATCTTCACTTTTGTCCTAATTCTTCTCTGCTGAGAACCTTATAATGATGGTCTTTCATTGCCTAGAACAATGGTTGTTTTTATCCTATCACTAAAAGATCTTCACAGCTTGGATCCTAATCACTTTCTAGTTTATCTTTCTTCTCTGCCCTCATAGCTCCCAGTGAAATAGATGTACCCCAGGAAAACTGACATATTGTTTTTCTGTGTCCTGGTCTTTGCTCACTTGGTCATGTACTTACCCTTCAGATCCATCTAAATCTTGCCATCTCTCAATGCCCAGCATAAGACCTTAACAAACCTGGGGCACCTGGGTGGCTCAGTCAGTTAAGCATCTGCCTTCGGCTCAGGTCATGATCTTGGGGTCCTGGAATCGAGCCCCGCATTGGGCTCCCCGCTCAACGGGAAGTCTGCTTCCCCCTCTCCCTCTGCCCCTCCTGTCTACCCCCTTGTCCCTGCTCATGCACATGCTCTCTCTCTCAAATAAATAAAATCTTAAATAACAAACCCATAGTTACCATTTTTGTCTAGAGCACATGTTGGGTATACAGTTCTCTTGGAAATCAATCAAATTTTGGAGACCTGAATGTGCCTCGTGGCAGTTAAGAGGCACATTTTCAGTTTCTCACCTCATCTTTTTTCTGTGCAGACCCATAGGACTCAACGTACCTCCCATTCCTCTTAAGATGTTAGAATCCACTTTTCTTTCCAGAGATTTTTCTCCCTCCAAGATGGATAGAGATGGGATTCTTCTCTTCAGTTCCTCACTGCTCAGGGCCCCTCTGTCTTCAGGATGATTATTTACATCTAAGGGGTGTTAAAGAACAAAAATCCAACTGAGTAAATTTGAAGATTTAATAGGCTTTATTAAGCTATTCATGAATCTGGCATCATCCCACCTAGCAAGTAGAGGGGAGCTTGGAGAGGAGTAGCGCAAAATGGAAAAGGTTTTTATAGGAGGGAGGGTGGGACAAGAAGTCATTAGCAAAAAGAAAGTATTGTTTCAGCCAAGGTTACTTTCCCCGAAGGGGAGTGGGTAGGGGGTCGAATCATGTAGATGACCTCATCCTCTTTTGGGGGATGGAGAGGGCCTGCCTGACAGATGACCTCATTGGTGCTGACCAGAAAAATCCTGTTCTGTTACAACTACATTTCTGAAGGAGGTTGAAACTGCAATTAGATTAGGTATTAAGCCCTGGTTTCGTTATTTGGCATAGCATAAGTGACTCCATCTTGGGCCTGTGGTTTTCTCTCATTTAAATATCTTTGTTCCGGATGGAAATCTTATCTTAATAGTAGCAACTACTTTTGAGCAACTCATTTAATCCTCATAATCATTCTGCATGGTACCTCATCATTGAGAAAACAGATTTAGGAAGGTTAAGTGGTTTGGTCGTTATACGGTTAGTAGAAGCAGGGCTAAGAGTGGACCACAGATTTATTTGTCTCCAAAATTTGTGTTTCTTCTGCTCACAAACTGCATTACCCCAACATTAGGTTATTTCCTGGCAATCATAGATGATCATATGAAAGCAAATGAAGCATTTCTGTTGTTATTTTGATCTTAGTGTATCTTTTATCATTTTTAATTTTTATTTTAATGTTTAAGAATAGCGTCTTCATATTTTTTATAAAGCTAACTAAAGACAGAAATATTGTTTTATGTCACTGTATTAGCTGTTGCACCTTTTCCAAGGGTTTAATACATAGCGTGTGTTTACCATATATTTATTGGTTAATTGTTCCAGAGAGGTTTTCAACCATCAAGCATTTCAAATAGGCTATGTTACCTGTTTTCTTTTTATGTATAGTGTAAAGGGGATCATAATTCTAATTTTTCTTTGCTGAATGACAATCTTACAAATGAAGAATAATCTCAGCACATGGAAAACCATAAAACAAAACTGAAAGATGCTTAAAATTGTGTGTCTATAAGGGGCCACATAGAAATAGAGTGGTGGTAAAAGGAAAGTCCTGGACAGAGATGCAGAATTTGGAGATGATGGCCAGTATAGAAAGAGTATAGACTTTTTTCCAGGAGCAATGAAGAATTGTAAGAAGTATGTGATCTATCAGATTTGTTTTAGGAATCCCATTCTGTACCATAGAGAATGGATTGTAGTGATATGAAGTAGAGGCAGAGGGATGTGGTCTTCCTTATTTGGAATCTAGCTTTACTTCCTTACTGCCTCTCCACCTCCATATTACTGTACTAGCCAGGATGCTTAACTCTGTTAATCAGTGGGAAACTGGGTTTCTACTCTACAGTGGATGCAAGGAAGATTTTGTTTAGAACTCAGAGAATCATTAAAACTCTGGGGGGCGGAGCAAGATGGCGGAGGAGTAGGAGACCTGGATTTCGTCTGGTCTCAGGAATTCAGCTGAATAGGGATCAAACCATTCTGAACACCTACGAACTCAACAGGAGATTGAAGATAAGAAGAGTAACAACACTCTGAACAGAAAAGCGACCACTTTCTGGAAGGTAGGACGTGCGGAGAAGTGAATCTGAGGCGATATTCGGGAGGATAGATGGCGGGGGAGGGGGCCTCCGTCGGCCGCTTCTGGCAAGTGATAGAGCCGCGGAGCACAAAATCGGAAATTTTAGAAGTCGGCTCCGCTGAGGGACGTCGCTCCAGTGGCTAAGCGGGGGGTGGAACCCTCGCGGAACAGTGTGGTCTCAGGACCCTCGGGGTCACAGAAAGCCCAGGGGTGCCTGAGTGTGGCAGAGCTCCCAGGTACCAGAGCGGGGAAGCCGGCTGCAGAGACGGAGCCGAGGCGCGGGCTCTCAGGCTCTCAGCTCGGGGTTGCCATAAACTGTGATCCGCAGCCCAGTCGGGCCAGTGCTCCTCCAGCAGGGACCCAACAAGAGGCAGATCCGGGGAGACTCCCCTTCCTCCCCCGGGAGGAGCGGTGCGGAAGTGCACCGCAGGGATCTGCTGGGTTTGGAGACTCCACACGGGGTCGGGTGCCAGAGATAGAAACGTTCGGTCACAGGCCGGGTGAGCACGCAGTGCGGCTGGAGACGGGGAGACGGGAGTAACTGCTTTTCTCTGGGGGCGCACTGAGGAGCGGGGCCCCAAGTTCTCAGCTCCTCTGAGTGGAGATTGGGAGGCCACCATTTTCACCCTGGTCCTCCAAAGCTGTACAGAGAGCTTGCAGGGAACAAAAGCTCCTGAGAGCAAACCCGAGCAGCTTCCTTAGCCCGGACTCACAAGGGCAGGGCAATTCCGCCTGGGCAAAGACATTTGGGAACCACGGCAACAGGCCCCTCCCCCAGAAGATCAGCACGAACAGCCAGCAAGCCAAGACCAAGTTTACCGATCAAGGAGAATGGGAGAACTCCAGCGCTAGGGGAATACTGCACATAGATTTCATGGCTTTTTTACCATAATTCATTAGTTTTTCAAAGTTAATTTTTTAACTTTTTTTTTTGAATTTTTCTTTTTCCCTTTTTCAAACAACATCTTATCAATCCCTTCTTTAAAAAAAAATTTTTTTATTTTTCATTTTTAGAGTCATATTTTTATCCCTTCATAGTAGTTACCCTTATTTTTGGCATATATATATAAGTTGTTCTCTCTTTAAAATTTTGAGATACAATTCCTTCTAACAAATCAAAATATACCCTAAACCACTAGTGTATGGCTTTGTTCTATTCTCCTGCTTGATCACATTCTCTTCCTTTTTTTTTTTCTTTTTCTTTTTAAATCTTCTTTCTTTTTAAAAACAACTTCTTATCTTATCAATTTCTTTTATAAAATCTTTTATAATTTTCATCTTTACAGTCATCTGCCATCCCTTCATTGTATCAACCCTTATTTTGTACATATATAAGTCTTTCTTCCTTTAAAATTTTAGCAGGCACTTTCTTCTAACAGACCAAAATATGCCCAAAAGCTAGTGTGGCACTGATCTATGCACTAGCCTGATCATATTTGATCATATTCTGTTCTTTTTGTTTTGTTCTGTTTTTGTTTGTTTTTGTCTTTTTCTTTTTCCTTTTTTTTTTTCTCTTCTTTCTTTCCCTTTCTTGTCCCCTGGTTTCAGGTCTTTTCTGATTTGTATAGAGTATATTTGCTGGGGACGTTGTTAACCTGTTAGCATTCTGTTCTCTCATTCATCTGTTCTCCTCTGGACAAAATGGCAAGATGAAAAAAATCACCTCAGCAAAAAGAACAAGAGGTAGTACCGTCTGCCAGGGACCTACTCAATACGGACATTAGTACGATGTTAGACCTAGAGTTCAGAATCATGACTTTAAAGATACTAGCTGGGCTTGAAAAAAGTGTGGAAGTTATTAGAGAAACCCTTTCTGGAGAAATAAAAGAACTAAAATCTAACCAAGTCAAAATCAGAAAGACTATTAATGAGGTGCAATAAAAAATGGGGGCACTAACTGCTAGGATAAATTAGGCAGAAGACAGGATCAGCAATATAGAAGACCAAAGGATGGAAAATAAAGAGGCTGAGAAAAAGAGAGAGAAACAACTACAGGATCACGAGGGCAGAAATCGAGAGATAAGCGATACGATAAGACAAGACAACATTAGAATAATGGGATCCTAGAAGAAGAAGAAAGAGAGAGAGGGGCAGAAGGTATATTGGAGCAAATTATAGCAGAGAACTTCCCTAATGTGGGGAAGGAAACAGGCACCAAAATCCAGGAGGCACAGAGAACCCCTCTCAAAATCAATAAAAATAGGCCAACACCCCGACATCTAATAGTAAAACTTATGAGTCTCAGAGACAAAGAGAAAATCCTGATAGCAGCTCGGGAGAAGAGATATGTAACCTACAATGGTAGAAACATTAGATTGGCAACAGACCTATCCACAGAGACCTGGTAGGCCAGAAAGGACTGGCATGATATCTTCAGAGCACTAAACGAGAAAAATATGCAGCCAAGAATACTATATCCAGCTAGGCTGTCATTGAAAATAGAAGGAGACATAAAAAGCTTCCAGGACAAACAAAAACTAAAGGAATTTGCAAACACAAAACTAGCCCTACAAGAAATATTGAAAGGGGTCCTCTAAGCAAAAAGAGAGCCTAAAAGCAGCATAGATCAGAAAGGAACACAGACAATATACAGTCACAGTCACCTTACAGGCAATACAATGGCACTAAATTCATACCTTTCAATAGTTACCCTGAATGTAAATGGGCTCAATGCCCCAATCAAAAGACACAGGCTATCAGATTGGATTAAAAAACAAGACCCATCAATATGCTGTCTGCAAGAGACCCATTTTAGACCCAAAGACACCCCCAGATTGAAAGTGAGGGGGTGGAAAACCATTTACCATGCTAATGGACACCAAAAGAAAGCTGGGGTGGCAATCCTTATATCAGACAAATTAGATTTTAAAACAAAGACCGTAATAAGAGATGAAGAAGGACACTATAGCCTACTTAAAGGGTCTATCCAACAAGAAGATCTAACAATTGTAAATATCTATGCCCCTAACGTGGGAGCAGCCAATTATATAAGGCAATTAATAACAAAAGCAAAGAAACACATTGACAACAATACAATAATAGTGGGGGACTTTAACACCCCCCTCACTGAAATGGACAGATCATCTAAGCAAAAGATCAACAAGGAAATAAAGACTTTAAATGAAACACTGGACCAAATGGACTTTACAGACATATTCAGAACATTCCATCCCAAAGCAACAGAATACACATTCTTCTCTAGTGCCCATGGAACATTCTCCAGAATTGATCACATCCTAGGTCACAAATCAGGTCTCAACTGGTACCAAAAGATTGGGATTATTCCCTGCATATTTTCAGCCCACAATGCTTTGAAACTAGAACTCAATCACAAGAGGAAAGTCGGAAAGAACTCAAATACATGCAGGCTAAAGAGCATCCTACTAAAGAATGAATGGGTCAACCAGGAAATTAAAGAAGAATTAAAAATATTCGTGGAAACCAATGAAAATGAAAACACAACTGTTCAAAATCTTTGGGATACAGCAAAGGCAGTCCTGAGAGGAAAGTATATAGCAATGCAAGCCTTTCTCAAGAAACAAGAAAGGTCTCAAATACACAACCTAACCCTACACCTAAAGGAGCTGGAGAAAGAACAGCAAATAAAGCCTAAACCCAGCAGGAGAAGAGAAATAATAAAGATCAGAGCAGAAATCAATGAAATAGAAACCAAAAGAACAGTAGAACAGATCAACGAAACTAGGAGCAGGTTCTTTGAAAGAATTAACAAGATTGATAAACCCCTGGCCAGACTTATCAAACAGAAAAGAGAAATGACCCAAATCAACAAAATCATGAATGAAAGAGGAGAGATCACAACCAACACCCAAGAAATACAAACAATTATAAGAACATATTATGAGCAACTCTATGCCAGCAAATTAGATAACCTGGAAGAAATGGGTGCATTCCTAGAGATGTATCAGCTACCAAAATTGAACCAGGAAGAAATAGAAAACCTGAACAGACCTATATCCACTAAGGAAATTGAAGCAGTCATCAAAAGTCTCCCAACAAACAAAAGCCCAGGGCCAGATGGCTTCCCAGGGGAATTCTATCAGACATTTCAAGAAGAATTAATACCTATTCTCCTGAAACTGTTCCAAAAAATAGAAATGGAAGGAAAACTTCCAAACTCATTTTATGAGGTCAGCATTACCTTGATCCCAAAACCAGACAAAGACCCCATCAAAAAGGAGAATTACAGACCAATGTCCTTGATGAACATGGATGCAAAAATTCTCACCAAAATACTAGCCAATAGGATCCAACAGTACATTAAAAGGATTATTCACCATGACCAAGTGGGATTTATCCCTGGGCTGCAAATTTGGTTCAACATCCACAAATCAATCAACGTGATATAATACATTAACAAAAGAAAGAACAAGAATCATATGATATTCTCCATAGATGCAGAAAAAGCATTTGACAAAGTACAGCATCCTTTCTTGATCAAAACTCTTCAGAGTATAGGGATAGAGGGTACATATCTCAATATCATAAAAGCCATCTATGAAAAACCTACAGCGAATACCATTCTCAATGGGGAAAAACTGAGAGCTTTTCCCCTAAGGTCAGGAACGCAGCAGGGATGTCCACTCTCACCACTGCTATTCAACATAGTATTAAAAGTCCTAGCCACAGCAATCAGACAACAAAAAGAAATCGAAGGCATCCAAATCGGCAAGAGGAAGTCAAACTCTCACTCTTTGCAGATGATATGATACTGTATGTGGAAAACCCAAAAGACTCCACCCCAAAACTGCTAGAACTCATGCAGGAATTCAGTCAAGTAGCAGGATATAAAATCAATGCACAGAAATCAGTGGCATTCCTATACACCAATAACAAGACAGAAGAGAGACAAATCAAGGAGTCGATCCCATTTACAATTGCACCCAAACCATAAGATACCTAGGAATAAATTTAACCAAAGAGGCAAAGGATCTGTACTCAGAAAACTATAAAATACTCATGAAAGAAATTGAAGAAGACACAAAGAAATGGAAAAACGTTCCATGCTCATGGATTGGAAGAACAAACATTGTGAAGATGTCAGTGCTACCTAGAGCAATCTACACATTCAACGCAATCCCCATCAAAATACCGTCCACCTTTTTCAAAGAAATGGAACAAATAATCCTAAAATTTGTATGGAACCAGAAGAGACCCCGAATAGCCAGAGGAATCTTGAAAAAGAAAAGCAAAGCGGGCGGCATCACAATTCTGGACTTCCAGCTCTATTACAAAGCTGTCATCATCAAGACAGTATGGTACTGGCACAAAAACAGACACATCGATCAATGGAACAGAATAGAGAGCCCAGAAATGGACCCTCAACTCTATGGTCAACTCATCTTTGACAAAGCAGGAAAGAATGTCCAGTGGAAAAAAGACAGTCTCTTCAACAAATGGTGTTGGGAAAATTGGACAGCCACATGCAGAAGAATGAAACTGGACCACTTCCTTAAACCACACACAAAAATAGACTCCAAATGGTTGAAAGACCTAAACGTGAGACAGGAGTCCATCAAAATCCTAAAGGAGAACACAGGCAGCAACCTCTTCCACCTCAGCCACAGCAACTTCTTCCTAGAAACATCGGCAAAGGCAAGGGAAGCAAGGGCAAAAATGAACTATTGGGATTTCATCAAGATAAAAAGCTTTTGCACAGCAAAAGAAACAGTCCACAAAACCAAAAGACAACCGACAGAATGGGAGAAAATATTTGCAAATGACATATCAGATAAAGGGCTAGTATCCAAAATCTATAAAGAACTTATCAAACTCAACACCCAAAGAACAAATAATCCAATCAAGAAATGGGCAGAAGACATGAACAGACATTTTTCCAAAGAAGACATCCAAATGGCCAACAGACACATGAAAAAGTGCTCAACATCGCTTGGCATCAGGGAAATCCAAATCAAAACCTCAATGAGATACCACCTCACACCCGTCAGAATGGCTAAAATTAACAAGTCAAGGGAACGACAGATGTTGGCGGGGATGTGGAGAAAGAGGAACCCTCCTTCACTGTTGGTGGGAATGCAAGCTGGTGCAGCCACTCTGGAAAACAGTATGGAGGTTCCTCAAACAGTTGAAAATAGAGCTACCATACTATCCAGCAATTGCACTACTGGGTATTTACCACAAAGATACAAATGTAGGGATCCGAAGCGGTACGTGCACCCCAATGTTCATAGCAGCAATGTCCACAATAGGCAAACTGTGGAAAGAGCCAAGATGTCCATCGACAGATGAATGGATAAAGAAGATGTGGTATATATACACAATGGAATATTATGCAGCCATCAAAAGGAATGAGATCTTGCCATTTGCAACAACGTGGATGGAACTGGAGGGGTTATGCTGAGTGAAATAAGTCAATCAGAGAAAGACATGTATCATATGACCTCACTGATATGAGGAATTTTTAATCTCAGGAAACAAACTGAGGGTTGCTGGAGTGGTGGAGGGTGGGAGGGATTGGGTGGATGGGTGATAGACATTGAGGAGGGTATGTGCTATGGTGAGCACTGTGAATTGTACAAGACTGATGAATCCTGGATCTGTACTTCTGAAACAAATAATGCAATATATGTTAAGAAAAAAAAGAAGAAGATAGCAGGAGGGGAAGAATGAAGGGGAGTAAGTCGGAGAGGGAGACAAACCATGAGAGATGATGGACTCTGAAAAACAAACTGAGGGTTCTAGAGGGGAGGGGGTGTGGGGGGATGGGTTAGCCTGATGATGGGTATTAAAGAGGGCACATTCTGCGTGGAGCACTGGGTGTTATGCACAAACAATGAATCATGGAACACTACATCAAAAACTAATGATGTAATGTATGGTGATTAACATAACAATAAAAATTATTTAAAAAAAAGAACTCAGAGAATCACCAGAGTACCGTATAATACTCCCATGACAAATACTCCTGTTCAATGTAAAACTGTGGCAATCCAATACAGACAAGATCAGTAAAGACTAATATACCATGGGAATAAAATATTCAGATCTCTCTACCAACTAAAAAATCCAGCTGAGGTGCTATCAGAAGGTAAAAGGACTTTGACATGAGTGGGGGGAAAAAAACAGCCATGATTACCAGCTTTAGGCTAGTGAAGAACTATAGAAGTGCTGTGCTATATATTAATTAACTGTTTCTTTTTCTCATTATTTCCACCCCTCTTCATTATATGAAGAATAATTTTGCTAGCTAACATTTAGTTTTCAAGTGGGAAATGAATGAATGGGTATCAATCGGAATAAAATGGTTGATATGTGATGGTGATACGAAGTTTTCATTCGAATTAAGGATATGAATGCATGCTGAGGATCACAATTGATGGACTCTGTTGTGGAGTTTCTGATTTTTTTCCTCCAGATCTACTTCCTACTCTACTCCTGGGTCTGACTTGGAGACTATTATAGACTGAATGTTTGTGTCTCCCCAACAATTCATATGTTGAAATCCTAACCACCAATATGATGGTATTAGGAAGTGAAACCTTTGGGAGGTGTTATATCTTAAGAGTGGAGGCCTAATGAATGGGATCAGTGTCCTTATAAAGGGGACTGCAGAGAGCTCTCTCACTCCTTTCACCATGTGAGGATGCAGCATGAAGACAGCCATCTATGAGCCAGGAAATAGCTCTAACCAGACACCAAATCTGCTGGTGCCTTGATCTTGGACTTCCCAGCCTCCAGCATGGTGAAAAGTCAATTTCTGTTGTTTGTATGCCACACAGTCCATGGCATTTTGTAATAGCAACATGAACAAACTAGGACAGTGCCCTTATAAAGGAGACTGTAGAGAGCTCCTTCACCCCTTCCACCACTTGAGGTTGCAACATGAAGATAGCCATCTATGAACCATGAAGAGGTCTCACCAAACACCAAACCTACTGCTGCCTTGATCTTGGACTTCTCAGCCTCCAGACTATGAGAAATACTTTTGTTGTTTATAAGCTGCCTAGTCTATGGTCTTCTGTTAGAGCAGCCTGAATGGACTCAGACAGTGACCTTCATCAAATGATCCTCTTGCTTTCTCAATGCCCATTGGATTCAGTCAAGGAGTAGTACCAGCATGCATTCAGAAGTGAGGGGAGGTTAGATGGATATATTTGTTCCTCAGCTACTTCCTTTTAGGGTCTTCATGGCTTGGCTGAATCCCTTGATTAAATGTCAAAGCCCTTATTAGACTGTGTTTCCTAAGCAGCTCTCTGAATCTAGTGGTTAGAGGAAGCCTCTTTCTCAATAACCCTTCAGGAGTAAGGGTGGTATTATGTGTTTTCCCTGTATCGTGACCATATTTTTGGAAATAGTCCTTTTATTAAAGTTTCTTTGAATTACTCAGTTTGTGAATGCCAGCTATTCTTGCCAGGATCCTGGTAATACATGAAGCTTAGAGTTAAGATGACTGCCTGGTTTTAAAAAAAGTAGTTCCCACAGAGCCCTCTTGGGGCTGGATGGAGGGGTGTTAAACGTCTGGTGTGTGGCCACCCAGGACTCGGAGATAGTGGTCTTAGAGACACAGGTTGGGCATTGATTCTTTACTTCTTTTAGCTCTTTTAGTTTTCTGCTTAATTTTGTCACAGAGGAACCGATGAATTCTTTTAGAAACAAGAACTCAAGTTTTATGCACGCAAGACATCATATGCCCCTTGCCTCCTAAGTTTACATTTGAGTAGCTTTTTGGAGGTTCTGGACCCATTTCCAAAGGGCATGCTTTCCTCCAAAGTAAGTCATAAATTTGTAAATTTGTGCAATTTGTCTTTGGTGTGTCTCCCTTCTCATTTCTTTGTGGGGTACCTCTGCCATTCCCTGAAGGTACTCATGAAGCTCACATTCTTCTACACCCAATACTCTCTGTGAAAACTAGCTTCCAGGAAAGGCTCTGAGTTCATTTTCACTAAATAAATGACTGCTTGACTTTGATATGTTCTCTCATTCAAAAAGCACAATCTTTTGCCTTAGGCAGGGTTTTCTCAACCTCAGCAATACTGACATTTTGGGCCAAATAATTCTTTGTTTGAGCAGGGGGAGGGGCTATCCTATGCATTGTAGGATGCTGAGCTGTATCACTGGCACCAACACACAAGATGCCAGTAAGACCCTTCTTCTAGTTGTGCTAAGTGTCTCCAGACATTGCCAAATGTCCCGTGGGAGCAAATCACACCCAACTAAGAACACTGGCCTAGAAGGATGAAGTTCCATCTGTGCAATCTTTGGACATTATCAAATCCAAAGGAAAAACATTGTATTAGGGCAGTAACTTGGAAATCCTTCTGAAAATGTAGACTTTGAGTGTTTGTTAGTAAAGAACAACCCGGTTTTCTAACTGAATTCCATGACCAGATCATTTTTCTTTCAAACAAATCTACACACACACACACACACACACACACACACCATCTGCACATATCCACATTTTCCCTTAACATTTATTAACTAGTGATGCAGTTATGATGACTTCTGATTATGAATTTAAAAATATATTTTCAGTTCCTGTTTTGCATAGGAATATATGGATTATTAACATATGCATTTGAAATATCTATAGAAACAGAACCAATAGAATGTGTGTGTGTGTGTGTGTGTGTGTGTGTGTGTGTGTGTGTGTGTGTGTAGAGAAAGAGAGAGAGAGATTGAGAGATTGATTTATTATAAGGAATTGGCTCATGTAATTACTGAGGCTGAGAAGTCTCAACATGTGCAGATAGCAAGCTGGAAATCCAGGAGAGCATGGGTATAAGTTCTAGTCTGAAAGCTAGCAGGCTTGAGACCCAGGAGGAGCTGATTTTTCAGTTGGAGTATGAAGGCAAGAAAAGACCGATGTCCCAGCTCAAATAATCAGGCAAAAGGAGTTCCCTCTAACTCAGCTTTTTTGTTCTATTCAGGCCTTCAATTGATTAGATGAAGCCCACCCACATTGGAGGGGTGTAATCTGCATTACTCAGTCTACTCATTCAAATGTTTTTCTTACCCAGAAACATGCTCACAGACATACCCCAAAAAATGTTTTACCAATATCCGGGCACCCCATGGCCTAGTCAAGTTGATACAGAAAATTAACTATTACATCCTCCCATTGACTTTTTGGACAATCCTTAATTGTCTTCCCAAGAACTGACTTGGCAGGGTTGATATTTGGATTTCAATCTGAGCCACTGAGTTAGTTTGAGGACATATATAGTCAGATGAGTTCTTCTCAGCTTGGAAAGTTAATTAAAGTGGAGGGCTCTGCTGGTACAACCTTCCCAGAGCCAAAAGGACCGTGGTGGTACATTCATGCTTTCCCCTAGCCATAGTGAGTCCCTATATCTGGCAACTTTTTCTGTAAGAGCCAGATAGTAAATATTGTAGGCTTGCAGGCCAGTACAGTCTTTATTGCAACTACTCAACTGTGTCACTATAGTGCAAAAGCAGCTATAGACCCTGTGCTGTGTTCCAAAAGCTAGCTGTGTTCCAATAATATCTTATTTACAGAAAATAAGGTGGCTGGTCTGTGGGCTATAGTTTACTGACTCCTAACTTAGAGTGTTGTTCTCATCTGCATGGTTGCACTCGGGTTGCTGGGACTTCTGTATTGCAATGTACAAAAAAAAAAAAAAAAGAAAAGAAAAAAGGAAAAAGTTAATGAAATTGCTCAAGCCAAATTTGTTAAGGCCCAGACCCAGAAGTGGCACATCATCACCTCTGTTCCTATCCCATTGGTCCAATCTTAGTTGCCTAGCTGCTAGGGAGGCTGGGGAATCCAGTCTCTACCTGGATAGTCATGTACCTAGCTTAATTTCTGTCATGTTTGGGAAGAACAGATTTTAGTGGGAAACTAGCAGCCACTGCTACATGAGACCAACCACTTAGGAGACAATTCTGCAAATTACATAGTAAGTCTCTCCCTTATTGCAAGTTTTATTTAATTAGGAAGTTTTTTTTTCTTCATTTGAAATAATTCTCATATTTTCCGAGAGTGTTACATATAACTAAATAGTTATATACAATTTAGAACTTATACTCATTAAAAATATTTACTGAATGCTTTCTTTGTTCTAAGCTATTCTGTGATTTGTATCTTTTGGGAGTTCACAATAAGCTTAAAGAAATAAAATATCTCAACATAGAGACTATCAATAAATAATTATAATGCATTCTATAGGCATTCGGAGGAAGAGGAAGAGATAATTCATATTTCATATCTAGGATATGACTTTCTATTTTCACACTGAGTGGATCCTGTCGCCTTGTTTTACATAGAAACAGTTGGGAACTGAATCTGAAAGACTTGTCCTCAAAAAATTGCTTATGGAGTAATATATCGTAGTATTATCAGCACTTGTTTTCAAGGGAAAGATACCCACTCAAGGTAGTTAAAGTGAAAAGAAAATCAATGGCCAGATTCAGGGTCTTTGATAATGCCAGGCCACTGTCTTTATCTCTGTTTTCCTTTATGTGTTAGCTACATTTTTAGAAGAGCTTTTTCCATGTGGCTGGAAAAATGGCCACTGGCTATTACAAGTCTGTATCATCTTTACACATTTATAGGCTCAGATTCCAGACAAAGAGGAGGTATCTTTCCCAGTGGCTTCAGCAGAAAAGTCCCCAAATCAGTCACTTTGGGTAGGGGGAAGATAAACAGGGACTGGCCTTCCCTTCCTCATAAACTTCTGGCACTGAGAAAGACTGGGTCGACCCCACCCAAGTGATGCAGAATGGAGATAGGTAGTTTTCTAACAGAAAGTTGGGAAAAAATTGTTCAATAAATATGTCTTATTTTTGGCCACACATAAAATACACAGTTACATTTAAAAATATGCAGTTACTTTCTTATTTTATAGAATTGCACACTTACTGAATTTTAAAAAGGATGTATTGACAGTATGTTCTTAAACCTTGAATGATAAGTAGGTAGATAGATGAAAGTTAATAGATAGATTTGAGCCTGAGTGATAGGTTCAGTATAACTCTAGGTGCTGGGGCTGCAGAAATGAGTGAGACCTGGGGTTCCTTAGCCTCATGAACTTCATGACTAATGGGGTTAGTTAAACATGTAAACAAACATTACAAAACAATATGATAACCATCAACAGGTAATGATCTTGCACAAAGGAATAAAATCCTCCTTGGTCTTTTATGGTATTATTTCTTGCCTTTTTTTTGGCTTTTGTGGGGAACATAAAAATGTAAAAACCAAACACACCAAATTTAGACTCAGTAGACTTTGGATAACCTCTAGCTGTGTGTCTTTAAGCAAGGATATGACTGCTTTAGTTCTCAGTTCTCATGAGTGTGAAGGGATGATTGTCTACATTCCTCTATGTTTTAAAATTCTAAATATTTTAATATATAAGACTGTAGTAATCAGTGGTGACTTCGTTGGTATTGTCTGTCAGGATGTATAGAAACTGAGAAGCCACTAGATGTCATCCTCTGACAGATTTTGTGCTATTCTGACCATATTTTATTTATTTATTTTTTTAAAGATTCTTTATTATTTATTTGATAGAGAGAGACAGTGAAAGAGGGAACACAAGCAGGGGGAGTGAGAGAGGGAGAAGCAGGCTTCCCACCGAGCAGGGAGCCCGATGTGGGGCTTGATCCCAGGACCCTGGGATCATGACCTGAGTGGAAGGAAGGCAGTCGCTTAACGACTGAGCCACCCAGGTGCCCCAATTTAAATGCCATGATATCTGGGAGCTGAGTGGGACCTTAAGAATCCTATCTGTTATGGTGACTACCATAACATAATAAGATAAAATAAAATTTTAAAAAAGAATCATATCTGTTCAATCATGTCTGTTAATTAAAAACAAAAACAGACTATTTGGATTAGATAGATAAAATGACTTAGCTAAATTCATGCAGCTAGTTAGCATTAAAACTGGATTTCTTGACGTCTAGTCCAGTGGACTTTCCTCTCTGTAGACTGAATAATGTCTGGAAATGATGTTTTGCATCAGTTCTCAACTTTGATGTTTTTTGTTTCTTTTTCTGCCTGAACATATTACTTCCTGAGTAATTTGGGGATCTTGGATACGCTGTTCAAATTTCTGTGATTTACGATTATACCAATGACACTGGACAAAAAAAGTAACATTATTCAGAGATTAATCCTCTGCCTCGAGACCTACTTGCCTATAATTCACAGGAGAATGTAAGAAATTGAGTAGATGTGAATGAAAATGTCAGTCAAAACTCACAAACCCCTGGCTTATCTAAAGTTTAAACTTTGGCAACCTCAGGTTTTCCTTTCTTAACATGGCCCTGAACGGAAAGTAAGTTGAAAAGGGCTTTCTTTGAAAAGTGAAATCGCTTTTTTAAGGTCTCTGCATCAAACCCATTAACGTTCACTTCTGTATCATCCTTTGAACCTTATCTAACATGCAATTCTTAATAAACATGGTAATCTAATTCTTGGCTTAGAGGACTTTGGAGGATTTGAAACAGAAATGGAACTGTAAGAGGTAGGCCCACTAAAATAAGAAGCCACAGCAGATAGCCTGATTATAAGGGGACAAATTGCTAGACTCAAAAATCCCCGCAAAACTGTATTATACATCATTATAAAATGACAAGATCTTTATAATGTCAACCTTGTGTCTTCAAGAAAAGGTTAAATTATGTTGCTATCCTTTGTGACATAGGAGCTTTTTTTTTAATTGAAGTATAGTTGACACACCATTACATTAGTTTCAGGTGTACAAATAGTGATTTGAGGACTCTATATGCTCTGCTCTGCTCACTGTAAGTATAACTACCGTCTGTCGCCATACAACCCTATTGCAATACCACTGACTATATTCCCTATGCTGTGCCTTTTACTGCCGTGACTTAGTCATTGCAGAACTGGAAACCTGTATGTTCCACTCTCCGTCACCTATGTTGCCCATTCCCCCATCCTCCTGCCCTCTGGCAACCACCAGTTTGTTCTCTGCATTTATGGGTCAGTTTCTACTTTGTTTTGTTTTTAAAATTCTGCATATAAGTGAAATCATGTGGTGCTTGTCTCTCCCTTCCGACTTATTTCACTTAGCATAACACCCCCTAGGTTCATCTATGTTGTTATAAATGACAAAATCTTATTTTTTAATGGCTGAGTAATATTCCATTATATATATATATACATATACCACATCTTCTTTATCCATCCATCCATTGATGGACCCTTAGGTTGCTTCTGTATCTTGGCTATTGTAAATAATGTTGCAATAAACATAGGGGTGCATATATTTTTTCAAATTAGTGTTTTAGTTTTTTTGGGGATAAATACCATAGTGGAATTATTAGATCATATGATATTTCTGTGTTTAATTTTTTGAGGAATGTCCATAAAGTTTTCCACAGTGGCTGCACCTATTTATATTCCCACCAACAGTACATGAGGGTTCTTTTTTCTCAACATCCTTGCCAACATTCTTTCTTTCTTGCTTGCTTGCTTGCTTGCTTTCTTTTTCTTTCTTTCTTTCTTTCTTTCTTTCTTTCTTTCTTTCTTGTCATTCTAACAGGTTTAAGGTGATATCTCATTGTGATTTTGATTTGTATTTCCCTGATGATTAGTGATGTTGAGCATCCTTTTTTTTTTTAAGATTTCATTTATTTATTTGAGAGAGAGTGTAAGTGAGAGAGAGCAGGAGCGGGGGGGGGGGGGGCAGAGGGAGAAGCAGACTCCCTGCTGAGCAGGGAGCACGATGTGGGGCTCCATACCAGGACCTTGAGATCATGACCTGAGCCAAAGACAGACACTTAACTGACTGAGCCACCCAGGCGCCTCTGTTGAGCATCTTTTCATGTGTCCGTTGGTCATCTGGATGTCTTCTTTGGAAAAATGTCTATTCAGGTCCTCTGCCTATTTTTTAATTGGATTATTATTATTATTATTATTTGGTGTTGAGTTGTATAATTTCTTTATATATTTTGGATATTAAACC